>NW_026057584.1:73670683-73761865 GCF_023721935.1 Panthera uncia | reverse complement strand
TATCTGAGTGTGGTTTTGATTTGTATTTCCCTGATAAGGAGCGACGTTGAACATCTTTTCATGTGCCTGTTGGCCATCCGGATGTCTTCTTTAGAGAAGTGTCTATTCATGTTTTCTGCCCATTTCTTCACTGGGTTATTTGTTTTTCGGGTGTGGAGTTTGATGAGCTCTTTATAGATTTTGGATACTAGTCCTTTGTCCGATGTGTCATTTGCAAATATCTTTTCCCATTCCGTTGGTTGCCTTTTAGTTTTGTTGGTTGTTTCCTTTGCTGTGCAGAAGCTTTTGATCTTCATAAGGTCCCAGTAATTCACTTTTGCTCTTAATTCCCTTGCCTTTGGGGATGTGCCAAGTAAGAGATTGCTACGGCTGAGGTCAGAGAGGTCTTTTCCTGCTTTCTCCTCTAAGGTTTTGATGGTTTCCTGTCTCACATTCAGGTCCTTTATCCATTTTGAGTTTATTTTTGTGAATGGTGTGAGAAAGTGGTCTAGTTTCAACCTTCTGCATGTTGCTGTCCAGTTCTCCCAGCACCATTTGTTAAAGAGACTGTCTTTTTTCCATTGGATGTTCTTTCCTGCTTTGTCAAAGATGAGTTGGCCATACGTTTGTGGGTCTAGTTCTGGGGTTTCTATTCTATTCCATTGGTCTATGTGTCTGTTTTTATGCCAATACCATGCTGACTTGATGATGACAGCTTTGTAGTAGAGGCTAAAGTCTGGGATTGTGATGCCTCCTGCTTTGGTCTTCTTCTTCAAAATTACTTTGGCTATTCGGGGCCTTTTGTGGTTCCATATGAATTTTAGGATTGCTTGTTCTAGTTTCGAGAATGCTGGTGCAATTTTGATTGGGATTGGATTGAATGTGTAGATAGCTTTGGGTAGTATTGACATTTTGACAATATTTATTCTTCCAATCCATGAGCAGGGAATGTCTTTCCATTTCTTTATATCTTCTTCAATTACCTGCATAAGCTTTCTATAGTTTTCAGCATACAGATCTTTTACATCTTTGGTTAGATTTATTCCTAGGTATTTTATGCTTCTTGGTGCAATTGTGAATGGGATCAGTTTCTTCATTTGTCTTTCTGTTGCTTCATTGTTAGTGTATAAGAATGCAACTGATTTCTGCACATTGATTTTGTATCCTGCCACCTTGCTGAATTCATGTATCAGTTCTAGCAGACTTTTGGTGGAGTCTATCGGATTTTCCATGTATAATATCATGTCATCTGCAAAAAGCGAAAGCTTGACTTCGTCTTTGCCAATTTTGATGCCTTTGATTTCCTTTTGTTGTCTGATTGCTGATGCTAGAACTTCCAGCACTATATTAAACAACAGCGGTGACAGTGGGCATCCCTGTCGTGTTCCTGATCTCAGGGAAAAAGCTCTCAGTTTTTCCCCGTTGAGGATGATGTTAGCTGTGGGCTTTTCATAAATGGCCTTTATGATCTTTAAGTATGTTCCTTCTATCCCGACTTTCTCAAGGGTTTTTATTAAGAAAGGGTGCTGGATTTTGTCAAAGGCCTTTTCTGCATCGATTGACAGGATCATATGGTTCTTCTCTTTTTTTTTGTTAATGTGATGTATCACGTTGATCGATTTGCGAATGTTGAACCAGCCCTGCATCCCAGGAATGAATCCCACTTGATCATGGTGAATAATTCTTTTTATATGCTGTTGAATTCGATTTGCTAGTATCTTATTAAGAATTTTTGCATCCATATTCATCAGGGATATTGGCCTGTAGTTCTCTTTTTTTACTGGGTCTCTGTCTGGTTTAGGAATCAAAGTAATACTGGCTTCATAGAATGAGTCTGGAAGTTTTCCTTCCCTTTCTATTTCTTGGAATAGCTTGAGAAGGATAGGTATTATCTCTGCTTTAAATGTCTGGTAGAACTCCCCTGGGAAGCCATCTGGTCCTGGACTCTTATTTGTTGGGAGATTTTTGATAACCGATTCAATTTCTTCGCTGGTTATGGGTCTGTTCAAGCTTTCTATTTCCTCCTGATTGAGTTTTGGAAGAGTGTGGGTGTTTAGAAATTTGTCCATTTCTTCCAGGTTGTCCAATTTGCTGGCATATAATTTTTCATAGTATTCCCTGATAATTGTTTGTATCTCTGAGGGATTGGTTGTAATCATTCCATTTTCATTCATGATTTTATCTATTTGGGTCATCTCCCTTTTCTTTTTGAGAAGCCTGGCTAGAGGTTTGTCAATTTTGTTTATTTTTTCAAAAAACCAACTCTTGGTTTCGTTGATCTGCTCTACAGTTTTTTTAGATTCTATATTGTTTATTTCTGCTCTGATCTTTATTATTTCTCTTCTTCTGCTGGGTTTAGGCTGCCTTTGCTGTTCTGCTTCTATTTCCTTTAGGTGTGCTGTTAGATTTTGTATTGGGGATTTTTCTTGTTTCTTGAGATAGGCCTGGATTGCAATGTATTTTCCTCTCAGGACTGCCTTCGCTGCATCCCAAAGCGTTTGGATTGTTGTATTTTCATTTTCGTTTGTTTCCATGTATATTTTAATTTCTTCTCTAATTGCCTGGTTGACCCACTCATTCGTTAGTAGGGTGTTCTTTAACCTCCATGCTTTTGGAGGTTTTCCAGACTTTTTCCTGTGGTTGATTTCAAGCTTCATAGCATTGTGGTCTGAAAGTATGCATGGTATAATTTCAATTCTTGTATACTTATGAAGGGCTGTTTTGTGACCCAGTATATGATCTATCTTGGAGAATGTTCCATGTGCACTCGAGAATAAAGTATATTCTGTTGCTTTGGGATGCAGAGTTCTAAATATATCTGTCAAGTCCATCTGATCCAATGTATCATTCAGGGCCCTTGTTTCTTTATTGACTGTGTGTCTAGATGATCTATCCATTTCTGTAAGTGGGGTGTTAAAGTCCCCTGCAATGACCACATTCTTATCAATAAGGTTGCTTATGTTTATGAGTAATTGTTTTATATATCTGGGGGCTCGGGTATTTGGCGCATAGACATTTATAATAGTTAGCTCTTCCTGGTGGATAGACCCTGTGATTATTATATAATGCCCTTCTTCATCTCTTGTTACAGCCTTTAAAGTCTAGTTTGTCTGATATAAGTATGGCTACTCCAGCTTTCTTTTGGCTTCCAGGAGCATGATAAATAGTTCTCCATCCCCTCACTCTCAATCTAAAGGTGTCCTCAGATCTAAAATGAGTCTCTTGTAGACAGCAAATAGATGGGTCTTGTTTTTTTATCCATTCTGATACCCTATGTCTTTTAGTTGGCGCATTTAATCCATTTACATTCAGTGTTATTATAGAAAGATATGGGTTTAGAGTCATTGTGATGTCTGTATGTTTTATGCTTGTAGTGATGTCTCTGGTACTTTGTCTCACAGGATCCCCCTTAGGATCTCTTGTAGGCTGGTTTCGTGGTGACAAATTCCTTCAGTTTTTGTTTGTTTGGGAAGACCTTTATCTCTCCTTCTATTCTAAATGACAGACTTGCTGGATAAAGGATTCTCGGCTGCATATTTTTTCTGTTTAGCACACTGTAGATATCGTGCCAAGCCTTTCTGGCCTGCCAAGTTTCAAAGGAGAGATCAGTCACGAGTCTTATAGGTCTCCCTTTATAAGTGAGGGCACGTTTATCCCTTGCTGCTTTCAGAATTTTCTCTTTATCCTTGTATTTTGCCAGTTTCACTATGATATGTCGTGCAGAAGATCGATTCAAGTTACGTCTGAAGGGAGTTCTCTGTGCCTCTTGGATTTCAATGCCTTTTTCCTTCCCCAGTTCAGGGAAGTTCTCAGCTATAATTTGTTCAAGTACCCCTTCAGTACCTTTCCCTCTCTCTTCCTCCTCTGGGATACCAATTATGCGTATATTATTTTTTTTTAGTGTATCACTTAGTTCTCTAATTTTCCCCTCATACTCCTGGATTTTTTTATCTCTCTTTCTTTCAGCTTCCTCTTTCTCCATAACTTTATCTTCTAGTTCACCTATTCTCTCCTCTGCCTCTTCGAGCCGAGCCATCGTGGATTCCATTTTGTTTTGCATTTCGTTTAAAGCGTTTTTCAACTCCTCGTGACTGTTCCTTAGTCCCTCGATCTTTGTGGCAAGAGATTCTCTGCTGTCCTGTATACTGTTTTCAAGCCCAGCGATTAATTTTATGACTATTATTCTAAATTCACTTTCTGTTATATTATTTAAATCCTTTTTGATCAGTTCATTAGCTGTTGTTATTTCCTGGAGATTCTTCTGAGGGGAATTCTTCCGTTTGGTCATTTTGGAGAGTCCCTGGCGTGGTGAGGACCTGCAGTGCACTTCCCCTGTGCTGTGGTGTGTAACTGGAGTTAGTGGGCGGGGCCGCAGTCCGACCCGATGTCTGCCCCCAGCCCACTGCTGGGGCCACAGTCAGACTGGTGTGTGCCTTCTCTTCCCCTCTCCTAGGGGCGGGATTCACTGTGGGGTGGCGTGTCCCGTCTGGGCTACTTGCACACTGCCAGGCTTGTGTTGCTGGGGATCTGGGGTATTAGCTGGGGTGGGTAGGCAAGGTGCACGGGGGGTGGAGGGGCAGGCTTAGCTCGCTTCTCCTTAGGTGATCCACTTCAGGAGGAGCCCTGTGGCAGCGGGAGGGAGTCAGATCCGCTGCCGGAGGTTTGGCTCCGCAGAAGCACAGAGTTGGGTGTTTGCGCGGAGCGAGCAAGTTCCCTGGCAGGAACTGGTTCCCTTTGGGATTTTGGCTGGGGGATGGGCGGGGGAGATGGCGCTGGCGCCTTTGTTCCCCGCCAAGCTGAGCTCTGCCGTCCGGGGGCTCAGCAGCTCTCCCTCCCTTTGTCCTCCAGCCTTCCCGCTTTCCGAGCAGAGCTGTTAACTTATGACCTCCCAGACGCTAAGTCGCGCTTGCTGTCGGAACACAGTCCGTCCGGCCCCTCCGCTTTTGCCAGCCAGACTCGGGGGCTCTGCTTGGCCGGCGAGCCGCCCCTCCGCCCCGGCTCCCTCCCGCCAGTCCGTGGAGCGCGCACCGCCTCGCCGCCCTTCCTACCCTCTTCCGTGGGCCTCTAGTCTGCGCTTGACTCCGGAGACTCCCTTCTGCTAATCCTCTGGCGGTTTTCTGGGTTCTTTAGGCAGGTGTAGGTGGAATCTAAGTGATCGGCAGGACGCGTTGTGAGCCCCGCATCCTCCTACGCCGCCATCTTCCAGAACCTCAAGAGGATTTTTAAAACATACTGAATGATGATACACGGTTTGACATAAAATATCACCTTTTCAATTTTGATTCTTCCCCAATATCACTGCCACGATACATTGCAGCATCATGAAGGTCTGTGAAGTCTTACCAAACACATCTTCATCATGGTCAGTGAGGGTCTGCACATTGACTCACGTATCACGTGTTACTTGAGTAGTGTGACTGCACCACCTCGTCCGGGATGCACATTATTACTCAGAGTTGCACCTTTGGCCCTCAAAAGAGACAGAGTCAGTCTATCTTTAAATAATTTTATAACAATGTTTCTCTCGTAAGTTGGATTTCAACCAAAGAAACAAAAGCAAAAATATTTACAACTGCATTCAAATTTCCGTGGCCTGAAAGACATTTTATGCATGGCGAATTTTCATCTTTCCCTGTCGTAGAACTGTAGCTGGAGGAAACAATGGTAAAAGGGTCAGTCAGCAGCTTCCGTTTCCTTAGAACATATGTCATGGTTTTATCTCTTGCTTCCTATTGTACATGTGGCCCGAAATGCAGAAGGAATCCTGGCAGATCATCAAGAAAAATCACTGTTTAAAAAGAAAAGGGGGGGGGGCATGAAAAGAATATTCTCCTTTATCAGAGACAGCCCAGGAGGTATGTTATATGGGTGGGTGGTGTGCTTGCACGCGTGAGAGAGTCAGAGACAGAGACAGAGACAGAGACACGGAGAATAAAAGTGCAATCTCTGAGATGTTTCCACTGGTCCTCATCACATGAGTTGACGTAAAAAGATGAACAAAGTACCCAGTGATCTTTGAGCAGCTTTTTGTCTTTGAGTCAGAATTTCAAATAGGACTTCATTTTTAATTTATATTGTCAGGGGCCCCATGATTTCCTACATTAAACACCCCATTTCTTCAAATGTAGCTATTGGGAGTGAGTCCATACCTAGGGCAAAGAGATGTTATTAGAATTCATAAACTAAAAACCTTCCACTTTGCATTATATATACTCCACCTGCACTTTTCTGTACAAATACTAATTCAATCCTAAATCTTAAGTCACTTTTTAAATATATATATATATATATACATACATATACATATATACATGTATGTACATATATACATATATATATATATATAACAGTTTGATAAATATGATGATTCAGTACCAGGTCTTAACAAAGGAAAGCAAACACATAATGATGAAGGTTGTATTACTACTGGAAGACTTAATTATAACAACAAACCTATCAGTGAGTAATTCAAAACACATAGCATTTTAGGCAGCGTCAAAGGTCTCTATATATTTAGTGGCCTTAAGGGCATCTTTGTATGACAGAATCGGACAGTAAGCACTGTTAATGACACTGGTGGTTAGAAAGACTCAATTATTTTATATCTACTGTGTTCAAGAAAGCAGGGATTGTAAGATATTTTAGAAAATTCTAAACAAACTTCTTAGAGAAAAGCCATTTGGTGCTTAAAAACACAAATACTTAATATCTGGAAAACTCACCAAAGCAGAAAGACGGGATATCCAAGAAATCTAAATAGCAGAGGCAATATTGTCCAGAAATACATACTAAAATCAAAGGCATATGCACTTTCCATATCTCTGCAGTTATCCAGGAGCACAGATAATATAATTAACAAGATACACGCATGCACGCAGGCACACACAGCCCAGCAATATAGCATCGACTCAAGAAGAAAACATATGCTTTAGGAGTGCTCACTGCATCTCAATGTTTGCCATTTGAGACAATGACCTGTTCTCTCTAAAAAGCAACTATTAGAGTATTACACTGAAATTGATGATTTCGTACTCAAAAAAATCCCTTCTTGTCCAAAATATTAAGTGGAAGAGGCCATCTTTTGCTAAAGTTCTAAAACCTGTGTGATTAAGTCCATCCTATTTTACTTAAAAAAAAAATGTTTATTTATTTATTGAGAGAGAGAGAGAGGGAATGAGCAGAGGAGGGGCAAAGGGAGAGGGAGAGAGAGAGACAGAATCCCAAGCTGGCTCTGTGCTGAGAGTGTAAGCCTGATGAAGGGCTGGATCTCATGACCTGAACTGTGAGATCGTGACCTGAGCCGAATCAAGGGTTGGACGCTTAACCTACTGAGCCACCCAGGTGCCCCCCATTTTAGTTTTTAAGAAAAAACAAACAAACATTTATTGACAGGGTTTTCTGCCTGAATATGCTGTGACTCTCTGGAAGAAACCAAGTCTGCTTCACTAGCATCTAGGTTTATCCCTTCAAAATCGGCCATCATATGTTATGGTTTTATCTTTTTTTTAATTTTTTTTTAACGTTTATTTATTTTTGAGACAGAGAGAGACAGAGCATGAACGGGGGAGGGTCAGAGAGAGGGAGACACAGAATCTGAAACAGGCTCCGGGCTCTGAGCTGTCAGCACAGAACCCGACGTGGGGCTTGAACTCACTGACCGGGAGATCGTGACCTGAGCCGAAGTCGGACGCTTAAAACGACTGAGCCACCCAGGCGCCCCTACCTTTTTTTTTTTTTTTTTTTTTTTTAATTTCATTCTGTAGTGAAAGGTCAGTATGTTTTTTAAAATAATATTTTACAGGAATATAAAGTAATAATGGCACTTAGAAAAGTATAGATGTTCAGGAGGAAACGGGGTAGTCGTTAAAAAAAATGAACACGAGGAGTTGCTTTTTCCTTAAATGTGCAAAATATCACAGGGAAGTTTGGGACTCTGCGGGCTCATGCTCACACTGTGGATTCAGCTTGCGAGGACGGCTTCTTCCTCTTCTTTTCTCATTCCCGTTTACCACCTCCTCATTTGCACTCTGTTTTACGTTTTCCAGAACAGCAGCATGACAAAGACTTGCTTTTAGTCTTCGAAAACACTACTAGCAACAAAAAGATGGGACTAACCTTTCCCATTCCGGGCAATTCTTCCACCCGGCAGATATTTTAAGACTTCACAGAAATTGAGTACTCTTTTTCCTTTTCTTTTTTTTTTTTTTTTCGAAATCTAGTCCAAACCTACTAAAACATTCACCATGCCTGCTGCCTAATGCATTTATTCATGCCCTCTATATATTCTCCTCTATAACCTCTTCCTTTGTGTCTTCATTTTAATAATATTGCTTATGTGAAAACTGCTGGGTAAATTATTCAATTTTTTTTCTATTATCCAGTATATCTGCAATAAAACTGATAAACTATCTCTGTAAATACATTTATAATAATTTAAGTTAGTCTTCGCTGCTTATTTGTCTGCCTGCCTGCCTGTCTCTCTTTAGCTCTTACACACCCTTCTCAAGCCTTTGGCCAGGGTAGACTTGAAGTACTTTGTGTCTGTTTGTTACATAATGAAGACAAGCTGCTAAGTAGATGCAAATGCTAATTCTGTAGTTACTTTTCATTTCACATGAAATTTCATTAGTGTTAAGTATGGAAAATTAATTACTCCTTAATCACAAGTCCACAGAACTTAATCACCAACTACAAATAACTATGTTAAAGGGTAATGCTATGGATTAACCATAAATCAACAAAGCAGGCAAATTTTGCATTAAGGCCAAAATTTAGGTGGGTACTCATGACCTCTAGACGCTAAATAAAAAAAAAAAATAGTTACGATCTCTGTGCTAGAACAATATTTTTTCAAGGATTTAGTTTTTCAGTCACTATACACACACACACACACACACACACACATATACACTCAGAAGATAAAATAATCTCTCAAATTGTTTACAGTTTACTAGGGACACTGGAAAGAAATGAACACTTTAAGTCTCTTCACAGGTGTTTTGAAAACATAAGAGGAGGAGTAGCTAACTGACCCTTTGCGTGGTCATGGGACCAGAGAAAGTTAAGCAGAAACCCTAATATATTTACCTATATCATATCATTCCTTGTTTATCTTTTCTCAACTCTCTTCAGTAGGGCTTGTTTTTTTTTGTTTGTTTTTTGTTTTTTTGGTTTTTTTTAATGATCAAATCAGTGATGTGCTGCAGTCTTTATACTGGTTGGCAGCTGGGGAGAGCCCATTGTTAGCATCTCTTCCCAACTCTGAATTTTGTTACATCATGTTAATTCGTCACTTGAAATTGTTGATGGTAACAGTGTTTACACCATGGGAATTGGCATATGCTACTAAGCAGACCTTAAAAAAAATTCCTCCAAAGAGCAAGTTGTTAAACATTTACCAGCACACCACCTGGCCAGGAAATGTAGCATTCCTTGAATCTACTGGAAAACTTAGTGGGGGATAATGAGACAGATGCTTTTTCCGATATCTGTAAGGTGTGGTCCATGATAAAGCAAAGGTTAGAATTATAAATAAGACAGTATCCTTGCTTTCTTAGAAATCACAATAAGGGGAATAAGATAAGTCATCAATCTATCTCAAGACCAAATCAGTTTAAAAAGTTTAAGAGAGGAAGAAAGACTGCTCCAAAAATACATTTCAATGGCTGTGATTGGTCTATGGATTGTTGGGTCATTAGGATTCCATACTTACTGTCACGTAAAGTCTGTGGGTCATTCAGGCAAGAATGTTTTCTTGGGGGATGAAGTTTCTCAGAGAGTTTTCATCAACTTGTCATCCATCTGTGGAGATTCTATCCAATGCCAGCAATAGAAACAGATAGTGTAGGGACGCCTGGGTGGCTCAGTTGGTTAAGCACCCAACTTTTGATTTTGGCTCAGGTCATGATCTCATCATTTGTGAGATCAAGCCCCACACTGACAGTGCAGGGCCTGCTTGGGATTGTCTCTCTTCCTCTCTCTCTGCCCCATCCCCCCACTCTCAAAATAAATAAATAAACTTAAAAAAAGAGAAAGAAACAGATAGTGTAACATAGTGTTTAAGAATGTTGGTATAGGCTTCTGAGTGCCTTGGTTCAAATACTTCATTATTATACAATGCTGGGAAAGTTACATTAATTCTCTGCTTCATACTCCTCTTTCTTAAAGTTAGAATAGTACTTATACTCAAGTCATAGAATTTTTTGAAGATGAATTAATGATGTGAAAGCACTCAGGACCTGGCTGGCATATCCTGTATACTCAAATGTTGTCCATTGTCTTTATCAACACATATTCACAAGGACAGTAGCTTCCACAAAGTGGATTAGGCATGATCAGATCCTATCATTATGAATACTTTCAGAACTTCCAGAAGTCATTGCTAATCCTTGAGCTTGACAAATACGAAGATTAGACATAGCATATTGGGTATTTGCCCAATTTCTCTGCAATTATCCCTGAATATTTGTGATACTATCTTCACCTTTTTCTAGCATTATGAACAAATTCAGTAGATATGAATTCACTTGTATTGTTAAATTTACCTATTCAATGAGAGGGGAAAGTCACAGATCTGGAAATACAATGAAGCTGACCTCATAACATGATATTATAAAGATAAGGTTGACATATTTTTGGAAAGACATTAGAACTTAAAAAAAGACCTAGAACTTGTCCTTTACCTCACTGGTCATGGAGTTATTCACCACCTGCCAGTTCCTATGAAGTCTTTGTTGAAAAACAAGAGAGAAAAAGTGACCCTTCAACACAGAATGTTTACTTCATTTCCAGATCTGCTTCTTGTATTCTGGGAATCCCACTGTGAGGCCTGCTCACAGATACAGATGTGGCCGGAGCTGGAGTCATTGCTGAGACATAATGTAGGCATTCGTGGTGATTAGTGAATCATTTATAAAATTCCTTGGAAGTGAAAACCTGCTCCATAGGGCCTAAATCCATAAGACCCAAGAACCATAAATCACCTCTATAAAGAGCCTATACATACTCCACATACATATTATACACACATTTGTGGAGTGAAGGTTGGGTAGAGCATGGGAAGAACAGAAAGTGACCAGGGTTCTTGTATGCAGTTAACAAAATCGTGGATTATTGTGCAAACCCTTAAGGATATACTTAGATGCCACGGTACAGATACTGGTGTAACAATCAGGACCTATGTTTTGATCCCAGCGCTACCACTGATTTGCTAAGGGGTTGCGCAAATCACTGGATTTGGGTTTCCTTTTTTTAAGGTATTGGCTTAGACACATGGTTTTAAAACTGTTCTGAGAAGCCCTTGGTACCCCCAACAGAGGGATCTTGGGGATGGCATTCAGAGGGCAGCAATATCAGTACTCAGGAGTCCAGGCTACCTCTCCCTGACCACCACTTCCATCAATTTTACAGATTAAATATTTACAAGTTTTTGGGGCGCCTGGGTGGCTCAGTCGGTTGGGCGGCCGACTTCGGCTCAGGTCATGATCTCGCTGTCCGTGAGTTCGAGCCCCGCGTCGGGCTCTGGGCTGATGGCTCAGAGCCTGGAGCCTGTTTCGGATTCTGTGTCTCCCTCTCTCTCTGACCCTCCCCCGTTCATGCTCTGTCTCTCTCTGTCTCAAAAATAAATAAACGTTAAAAAAAAAAATTTTAAAAATTAAACATTTACAAGTTTTTTAAAATACTTGCTGTGCATAATTAAAATATATATATATCACTGGTGGGGCGCCTGGGTGGCTCAGTTGGTTAGGTGACTGACTTCGGCTCAGGTCATGATCTCACAGATCTCACATAGTAAATAAATGTTAAAAAAATTAAAAAAATATATCATTGGTTAAAAGTTGAAAACCACTGAACTGGTTCAGTTTTAAAGGTTCGAGACTCTTTACAGTTTCCCATCACTAGTTTAGGAGGTGATACTTCGTGTAATACTAAAATTAGCTCATACTACTTAGATTACCTAGACTTATAATTAATTAGTACCTAGATGACTATATAGAACTCTGATGAAATGAAAAAAACAGGGGGTGAACATTCAGCAGGGTTGAGATCTTTTCAACACTTTAATTTTTTTTTTAACGTTTATTTATTATTGAGAGACAGAGAGACACAGAGCGTGAGCAGGGGAGGGGTAGAGAGAGGAGGAGACACAGAATCCGAAGTAGGCTTCAGGCTCTGAGCTGTCAGCACAGAGCCCGCCGCGGGGCTCAAACTCATGATCTGTGAGATTGTGACCTGAGCCGAAGTCAGTCGCCTGACCAACTGAGCCACCCAGGCACCCCTAGATCTTTTCAATACTTTAAATGCTACAAGTTTACAAAAGAAAAATATTATCTTCTATTACTTTTAAGGCATCTTTCATTTCGTTCCCCTTTTCCATCTCATGTGGTTTATCTCAATTCAATACTGGAAAGTACTGTAAGGAACCTATCATTTTACAGAGGAGTGCCTAGGGTTATTCGAAGTTGCTCGAGGAGGTATTCCATCTCCAGGTTCTTTCCATCATACACTTTGGCCAAAGAATAAATATATAATCCACCTGAAGCAACCATATGGAGATTCTTAACCACATTCCCCCCGACCTTTCTCTGTCTCTGTCTCTCTCTCCCTCTTTCCTTCTTTGCTTTCCTTTCTCTTCTTTCTTCCTTTCTTTTTTCTTTCTTTCTTTCTTCTTTCTTTCTTTCTTTCTTTCTTTTCTTTCTTTCTCTTTTCTTTCTCTTCTTTCTCTTCTTTCTTTCTCTTTCTTTTCTTTCTTTCTTCTTTCTTTCTTTCTTTCTTTCATTTACTAAACAATTTTTGAATTTCCACAAAAAGCCCAGCACTCTACTAGCACTGTAAATTTGCAATTATATAAGCCCTGGTACATATCTTATAAAATAGTCTGGAAGAGGAGACAGACAAGTAAACCACTTATATGAGTATAGAGTGCTAGGTCCTATGGGAGAAATATTCAAGTGCTGTTGAAACAAGAGGCAAGATTTTTAAATCAGAGAAGCAATTGGGAATGGTCATGGAGAAAGTGGCACTTGGAGTTTTACATTTTGAAGAATGAATAGAATTTGGGTAGACCAAAGTGTCTATGGGCTTGTAAATATGTGGCTAGGCAGGCCATGGAGGGAATATTCAAGATAGAAGAAAAAAAGACACAGATGCCTCCAACAGGTGCTGCATTGGAGGATCTGCAAGTATCTTAGTACATCTCTATAGAAGGGTGCATTTCAGGAAAGGGTGTTGGGAGATGAGAGCTATAGGGAGCAAAAACATCATAGAGGGTCTCGTAAGACAGAGTTCACAAGCATGAATTTTACCCTAAAAATGTTATGATGCAACACATAGCAACTGATCAAGGGGATGCCATCATCAGGTCTGTATCATAGAAAATAACCGGCTGGACTGGGTGGAGAGACTGGCAGAGGCCAGTCCCAAGATGGCAGAACCATAAGGATGTGCTTCTAGTAATCTAGAAGAAAGGGACGAGGGTTATAGTGTGTGCTAGAGAGAACTGACATCAGGGGATAAATCTTTTTGAAAAATTAATTAACCATTAACCCTGTCTCTGCTTACAGGGGTTTAAGAAAAATACGTGGTAAGAGACAGATTATTTTGGTCCTCCCAGGGACTTGGGTACACTTGAAGATAAAGATCGAAATCCTAAATCTGCAATTCCACACTTAACAAATACTCCCACAGATATTTCCATGGCATTAAATGCAGAAAATGTTTCCAGGAGAGTTAAATACAATATTTTTGTTTTCTTTTTACAGAGTAACAGATTGTTATGCTCTGACCTTGAGTTTCCTGTCTCTGGATGTTGGGTATGTTTTTGCCATTTTGGAGTCCGTCGAATACTCTATAAGTTTAAAGAGATATACTAAGATAGAAATTAGCATTAGTTCAGGAAAGAGATTCACATCCATCAGATTAATCAAAATAGTCAACGTATTTGTTGTTTAGAACTAGTGGGGCACCTGGGTGGCTTAGTCAGTTAAGCATCCCACTTCAGCTCCTGCCATGATCTCATGGGTTCACGGGTTCAAGCCCTGTGTTGGGCTCTGTACAGACAGCTCAGAGCCTGCAGCCTGCTTCAGATGCTGTGTCTCCCTCTCTCTCCGGCCCTCCACTGCTCACTCTGTCTCTCTCTTTCTCAAAAATAAAATAAAATGTTAAAAAAATTAGAACTAGCCGTATATGCTACGAACGATAGGGAAATGGGTACGGATGAGGAAAAGGACTTGTACTGTAAATTTTAACAAAATTTTATTTTGTTAAAACCAGGGGTTATAATGCTCATAGAGAAAAGGATATCTGAACATGCTTTTATTTATTTCGCTGGGAATACTCAGCTTGTATCACAGCCAGTGTCTCTCAAATTGTGGTGCCAAGATCAGCAACATCGGCCTCACCCGGGAACCTCTTAGAAAAGCAAGTTCAGCAAACCCACTTCAGACGTACTGAAACAGAAACTCTACAGGGCAGAGGAGGTAGTAATCTGAGGTGTAACAAGCCTGCGGGGAGGTTCTGATGCACATCAAAGTTCGAGAAGCACCGTGACAGAGCTGTTATCCTACTGGTTGAGAGCATGGCCTCCGGAATCAGACAGACATACCTTCAACTTCTGGCTCTTCTACTAAGTAGATGTGATCTTGGGCAATTTACTTACCTTTTCTGAACTTTAGTCTCCTCATTTGTAACATGGGGATAAACATATTTCCTACGGCATCGGGTGGTTGTAGAGATTCAGTGAGATCACTCATTCATTCATTCATTCTGACTCATTGGGTTTCCTCGCAGGCACTCTTTTAGGCACTGGAGTTTCAATGGTGAATAAAAAAGGTCTTTACTTGGGAGAGGAGGAGATACGCATTCCAGTGCCTTTCATGTTGCGCAGACTCACCAGCCAGCCTGTCTGGCTCACAGAAAGCTTTCGACAAACATTATTCATGATGAGTATTAGCTAATTGTGTCTTTGAATCTGAATTCAAAAGCTATACCATTTTCAATGTTCTCTATTCATTGCTTTTGGAAACGTTGTTAAGATCAATAGAAGTGTGGCTGTTAAAAACCGAAAAAAAAAAATAATGCTCCAGCTCTTAAAACAGAAAAAAACTTACAGACTGTAACTTATGAAAATGAAACTGCCACTAATTTAAAGGCAACACTTCACCCCAAAGAATATGGCGACACACTCCGGGGCTGGTGTTGAGGCCATTCTGAAATACTGCGTTTGTAAAGGATTTAGAACACCCCAAAGTTTCTGTCCTATTGCCTGCTGACCACATTAAAAAATGAACTGTTCCCATATTAAATGATGCTTGAAAGCTCTCTGTGTTTGATGGAGGGGAGCAATCTGCTGGGTGTCCAGGAAAAGCGGCT
This sequence comes from Panthera uncia, assembly GCF_023721935.1. Lineage (NCBI taxonomy): Eukaryota > Metazoa > Chordata > Mammalia > Carnivora > Felidae > Panthera > Panthera uncia. The sequence continues at coordinate 73,746,517 of NW_026057584.1, read as the reverse complement.
ACAACTTTCTTAACGGCCTCTCTCATCTGGTGATGGAGGCCTAATCATTTAAATAAAAAAAGGGCAGAGAAAATGCTGAGAGGCAGTTTGATCTAACTCAACCTTTTCAAATGACTACACTAATTTTAAACATGTGAATTTAACTGTATGTTTGCCCCTCTATAAACAGGGCGAACAAACAGTATATCATTTTTACACTTGAACTGTATTATGATTTTAATGCAGGCTCAGGTGAGGTGAGGTCAGAAGATACAATTAAATGGATCTGGTACCAGCTGGAGATTAGGCTCTCTTTAACCATGCTTGGGTGATTTATCCATCAACAACTCATGTACTGCTCCATAAAAATTGATATCTGTTTAAAAATAGGTATTAAAATACAGTGTACTTTGAAAATTAGAGACTAAAATATTGTGTAGTTGCCAGCAGGTAGTTTATTTAATATTCATGTGCAATATGAAACAGAAAGATTCCTGTTCTTGGAATAAATATCTATTAGAATAAATTTGCCCTAGTTACTAATATATGTGGCGCTTCCGTGCTTGGTCAAGTCCTTGGAAACAAATGCAGAAACAAACTTTCAAATCATCTGCAATCTCGCCAGCATGTGGAATGGTGACATGTTATAACCTCACTTCCTAAATAACTCTATCTGTTCCTAAATAATCCTTCCTCAAGGATTTATTTCAGTGTTGTTTTTCCAAGAAAGGCTGTTTAAAAACAAAAACAGGGATAAAAAGGAAACAGAAATGCCAAGTACATGGATTTATTAAGAGGAAATGCAAAATCTGGGTGCTTTTCTATATTCTACTGTAAACTATGAACAGTAGATTTCAATCTTGTAGTCGAATTTCGTTCCTAATAGATGTTAATTCAAATATTTGGATTTTCAGCGTCTAAAGCCAACTTGGAGCTCTAAGTAAAGGGCAATCATTTGTCTACTAATATGCATATCAAAAACTTAAACAAATGAGCATTTAAAAGTAATATTTGATTAACCATTCGCTGAAAGAAAAGTAATTCTGCCTGTCTAATCTAGTAATTTATATAGTTTAGTGATTTGCTTGTCAATAAGGAACAAATTGCCCTAATATATTACTGTAATGCTTCATTTTCATTAAGACATCTGCCAACTTTTCAAAAAACCTTTTCCATTTGGGACTTGACTTATAATTGTAGAGTCCCTTGGGGGAATTTCAATATTATTCTAATCAATTTTATCCACAATACACAATATGGATGATTACATCGCAATGTAATTTCCAAAGTTACCTTCTCGCATTAGTCATTTGCAAAGAGAGAGGACACTGCCAATGTCTCCAGAACATATTTTAGAAAAGAATAGAAACTCACTGCAGCAATGGAGCAAAGAATATTTTTCATCATTTGAATGCATCACAACATGAATATGTATATGTACAGATATGCTTATATAATTTACAACCACACTTCTAAGCTTTATGGTCTATAACATTTATATGTTATTTTTATGCAATCAGATGATAATGGATTTTACAGCCACAAGACTCAAAAGTCGAAAAGTCCTCCAAGATGATCTTCCTGTGTGTGGACTCCTGTGATAAGGCCATGGTCTTTTTTTCTCTTTTTTATAATAGAGGGAGGGGGATCACAGTCCCAGGGAAAGCCAGAACAAGAAAAGGGGTCTTAGTCCTACTCCAAATTGAATCAAGGCTCCCAAAGAGTCATTCAACTAGCCTCTATCCATAACAAGGGTAATATTTTGGCTTTCATCTTTACTTTTTATTTCATTTCTCAACTTCTCCTGACCCAGGTGTGTGAAAGTTATACTACTTGTGGAGAGATGGCTCCCAGACCTGCCCCCATCATCATTATGGTTGTCTTCCCATGGGCATCTCATCTATTTTTAAGACTATAAACATACCCCTACCATGTCAGAGAAATCCACCTTCACTTTAGCAGTGAGTATTAAGGAGCATACAAGAGGCAACAAATAGGTCTGCTAAATACCTTAAATGTATAGAAAGAAAAGGAAATCAGAATAACAAATAATAAACCTTCTGGTGAAGAGCAAGCCACTGGCATTCTGAGGAAAGTCAAAGGTTTTTGGATTTCTGCTTCTCTTACCAACCTCTTCGGACTCCCATTTTTTTTTAAGCACCGGTGGGGAGTAGCAAAAATGAACTCTAAATCTCAGGTTTCTACCTCAAGTTTGTTTCCTATTTTAAAATGTATTTATAAGTTGTTTCAACCAATCATTTTTATTTTAAAGCTTTATTTATTTATTTATTTATTTAATGTTTATCTTTGAGAGAGAGAGAGAGAGAAGCAGAGAGACAGGGAGACACAGAATCTGAAGTGGGATCCAGGCTCTGAGCTGTCAGCACAGAGCCTGAAACGGGGCTCAAACTAAGGAATAGCGCGATGAAGACCTGAGTTGAAGTCAGACGCTTAATGGGACTGAGACACCCAGGCCCCTTAAAGATTTTTTTAAGCTTGTAATATTACTATGAGATTGAATGAATTACACTGAACACTTGGCTACTACTTCCCAACCAAACTAGGTACAAATTCATCCCCCAAAGTAATAAAGTTGTCATTAACAACATTTATTAAATACTTACCAAACACAAGATAATTCCTAGAACATATATGAGGAAAATTTTAAGACAATACCTGTAAAAGAAGTCTTCAAAAACTAGAAAGACACATATTGTTTGTTGCTAAGGAGATTCAGTATGTTAGGGCTTGTTATTCTATTTAAATTAATTCAATCTTCATCAAGACAATCCTGATAAAATATTACCAAGTATTTTTTTTTAACTTGCAAAAATAAGCTTATCTGAAAAAATAAACTTGGAGTTTACGGGCAAGGGGGGTAATATTCCAGTCTGGGAAAATGGATGGGCTAAGTTTTATGGGCAGCAATTCGGAAAGGATGTTCAGGAGATGATAGACACATTTGGTGGGTCCCAGAATTCATATAGGAAAGAAGAAGATTAGATTATAAAGATAGAAGGGACCCAGATGGGAGAGAACTTTTGATTCTAAACTAAGTACAGGGACTTGCTTTGCAAAGGGAAATAATTTAAGAGTTTTGAGCCAGGGAATTACACGTGGAAAGAGCTACTTAAGAGCAGCCTCGCGGTAGTGTGCATGATGGATTGGAAGGGGAAGAGACTCTAGACAGGCAGAATAGTTCGAAGGCTATTGAAATAATCTATGCATGAAATGGTAAAGGCCCAGAATAAAATCATATAATTTATAAATGGAGGGACCTTCAGATCATCTGAAGTGCAATGGCTTTCAAGCTTTTTTTAACCATAAGCCATAGTTAGGAAATGTGTTTTCCTTACACGCGCATACGTAGAAAACAAAAAAAGTTTAACAGGACATTTATCCTTAATATTTATGATGACATTTGACATTTTTTTGCTCCATTCTTTTTTAAATTTTAGAAAATGCTGATGGAAACACATTATATTTATTTTAAGATTTTCGAACAGGTTGTGACTCACTGTTTGTCAAATATGGCTCAGGTGCAGCCCTTTTACTTTTCGGAAGAGAAACTAAGATACAAAGAAACGAAGAGACTTGCTCAGGGCCTCAGTGCCGGTGACTGGAAGCCAGGTCCTCCATGAATATTACAGTCAGGATGGCACCATGGGAGAAAAATATCTGAGAGTGATTTTAGAGAAGAGATAGGCAAGATAACGCGACTGACTGTGCTCTATTAAAGTCAACTGAGGCTCTATTCCTAATTAATTGGGTAAACAGATTTGCCATAGAATCACAGGTATCTGAAGAAAGAACTGTCTTGAGAGAAATCTAGGAGTTCACATTGAAGTTAAGAGGGTAGAGGGATAGGCAAAGTGCCCAGCAGGCAGGGCGAGCTGCAAGAGTATATAGTACTCAAATGGCAACTCTTGTAGGTCATCTGTCCGGGAATGACCAGAAGGTTTCCAACATGGTAATTGTATATTGAAGGGGGACTGGGTGGTTCAGTAGGTTAAGTGTCGGACTTCAGCTCAGGTCACGATCTTGTGGTTTGTGGGTTCAAGCCCCACACTGGGCTCTCTGCTGTCAGTGCAGAGCCTGCTTTGGATTTTCTGCCTCCCTCTCTCTCTCTGACCCTGACTGCTCTCTTTCTCTCTTTCTCAAAAATAAATAAACATTAAAAAAAAAATAATTGTATACTGAATACCTCTCCTATTCATGGCTCTCCCATGGACCACTCCATTCAATGGTAAGTAAAATCAGGTTCCTCTATGTGAGAAGTTCTTTTTTTTTTTTTTTTAATGTTTATTTATTTATTTTCAGAGAGAGAGTGCATGTGCTTGCAGGAGAGGGGCAAGGGAGAGAGAGAAAGAATCCCAAGCAGGCTCTGAGATATCAGCACAAAGCCTGATGCGGGGCTCAAACTCACAAACCTTGAGATCATCACCTGAGCCCAAACCAAGAGTCAGACGCTTAACTGACTGAACCACCCAGGCGCCCCTATGTGAGAAGTTCTTATTCAACAGTTTGTTGATAGTAATACACTTCCTTGGAATTGAACCACTACTGTTGCTAAAAATTCATCAACATCCATTTGTAACACTTTCAAATCATTTTTAAAACTTAAAAAAAATTAATAATCTACACAGCTGGATCCAATATCTTTACACTGGAGTTTACACCAACTCGTATTATTTTTTTCAGCCCTAATGCATTTGGGTGTGTGTGTGTGTGTGTGTGTGTGTATACATGCGTGTGAACTGCGTTTCCTTTTTACTTCTACCAATGTTCTTTAAGATGGCAGGTTGCCTCTTACCGGCTTGATTCTGAAAAGAAACAGCTTCTGACAGGGAGATGAGCAGCTGGCTGGCAGCTTACGGCAACTCTGTTATTTTGCATCGGTGCAGCGTTTTCACATAAAGGGCTGAAATACAGTCTGGGAATAGTCATGCGTTGCAAACAAACCCCACAAAGCTGGTTAGCGCTGAAGATGTTATACCTGCGCGTTGACTTCTTTCTAGGTGCTTCCCTTCCTTTAATGTTAACGACAGTGCTTTTCATGCTGCCCATTTGTGGGAGGAAGAAGGGGTGCTGCCCACCAGGTTTCTAGCACTGGAGTGTTGAGAAAAATCTGTAACGGTACCTGAAGTGGATCCAGGATTCCTCACAACAGATCCACTTGGACTTTTTTTTTTTTTTTTTTCTCTTTTACCCAAATAGCTTAGAGTTCCATCTTTGGGGCAAATGAAGCAGAGAAACTGGCCATCAAAGGACTCAGAATTTATTTATTTATTTATTTATTTATTTTTCCTAATCAATATATTATTTTTTTAATACATGAAATTTATTGTCAAATTGGTTTCCATACAACACCCAGTGCTCATCCCAAAAGATGCCCTCTTCAATATGCATCACCTACTCTCACCTCCCTCCCACCCCCCATCAACCCTCAGTTTTTTCTCAGTTTTTAACAGTCTCTTATGCTTAGGCTCTCTCCCACTCTAACCTCTTTTTTTTTTTTTTTTCCTTCCCCTCCCCCATGGGTTTCTGTTAAGTTTCTCAGGATCCACATAAGAGTGAAACCATATGGTATCTGTCTTTCTCTGTATGGCTTATTTCACTTAGCATAACACTCTCCAGTTCCGTCCATGTTGCTACAAAGGGCCATATTTCATTCTTTCTCATTGCCATGTAGTACTCCATTGTGTATATAAACCACAATTTCTTTAAAAGGACTCAGAATTTACACCATTAATGGTAATTACTGTTAATGGGGGAAAGGCGGAACAAAAAGAAACTCCTGTTCTAAGTTTTATTCCAGGTCCCGAGATTCTTGTTACTCTGAATTCTTTAAGTTTGCATGGGCTTTGAACCTTTAAAATGAAGATATTGTTTCCTAACATATCAAATTTCCAGACCGCCTCAGAGGTTTTCTAGCCATCTGCCTGTTCTACTAACGAGATCCCTGACCATTGCCTTTCTGCACACTGCTCCATGCATTACTTGTGCTAAGTGACCATCATGGTGAGGTAGTCAGCTCATTTTAAGTTCCTTTAACCCATGGTTAAAATACACAGCTCACCTTTGCTACCCACAATACCTCACAAGAAAGGGCATCCCAAAGAATCTGATAGCATGAGATGGAAGGTTATGCCACAAGAACAAAAGAAAGAGAGAAGTGGGAGACACCCAGACAGTGCCGATGCAGTGTGATAAGAGTATTTTGAAACTGCTATTTTCATGAGGTGGCATCTTACAATTGTGTGTGTGTGTGTGTGTGTGTGTGTGTGTGTAGGTAATGAGCAACAAATTCTGGAAGTTACTTTTACCTGTCTATAGAGATAGAATAAGGTTTGTGAAAAGATCCAAAATAATGATGAAGAGATATGATGTCAACAATACTTCATGTTTTTTTTTATTAAGTGTAAGTTTTATAACAGTTTTTCGCAATGCATCAAGTCTGTACATCAAAAAAAAAAAAAAACTATATAAGATAGCTGTGCCAAAATATCTTTTGTGTCAAAATGGTCAACTTAAAGAAACTTGTAACCTGATGTAGTGTGGTGACCTGTCCCCCACTCCATCCACTACCCAACCCCCTCCCCCCGGCTGGGATATTTGGCAGTGTCTGGGGACATTTTATTTGCTCTTGACAGTAGGTAGAGACCAGGGATGCTGATGAAAGTCCTCCGTGCACAGGAAAACCCCTTCCCACCCACTGCCACAACAAGGAATATCAGTAAGTAGGAAACCATGAGGTAGAAGGATAAAAGTGAACGAACTAAGACATGGGTTGGTGTTTTTCAGAGCATGTAAGTATAGAAACAGAAAAGAGAGCAACACAGATTTCTATCCAAAAGGCTTCTTCTGTATGCAATTACTCTTTCATGGACAACAAACAATTCATCTTGCCCCAGCAAGTCTCTTACTGAATTCTTGACTCTGATCCTGACCCAGTGAGCCCATTCATGGGAATTTATATTATGGAAATAATCTAAAAGAAAGACATGGTCATAGGCATGTTCTTTGCAGTGTTATTTATAACCTAAAATCTAACCCTACTGTAAGATAAATTGATTTCAAGGTCATAATGTAGCATGCAAGAGAAAATGTAGATTCTGCAATCAGAACGGAAATTCAGGAGAGAGGTCGAAGCAGGTAATATAAATTCGGAGTATTAATGTTGCCCTAAGATTCAACATACCTATATCTCTAAATGAAATTTTAATCTGCTCCAACTTCTTACTTGTCTGGTTGGCAGAAAACTCAATCTCCGTTATTATTGGGGGTTCCCAGCCCCTGCCTTTAATGTGGTTGTAAAAGAAGCCTGAGCTTTCTTGGGGCTGGACAATTGGGGAGGACCTGGGTTCTTAATTTGAGAGAGTGTACCTTCTTTTGCTTTTTCGATTATGGGATACTGCTCTTGAGCCCTGGTACTCACAACACAAAACACTCCAGGATGCCCTCTCAGCCTTCATTCTCTCTGCCCTTGGTGGGCCTGGGAGGGGGTGACACCTGGAATCAGAGACGACCTAGAAACCCCAACCTGCTTTGTGGTACGCTAGCTTCCTTCTGGTCAGACCCTGCCCCGTCTGATTTTCTCTCTGCAAATAGCCCTTCTTTGTGAGCTGCAAACACCAAAGCTTTTTTATTCCCCATTTCTCTCAAGGCCAAAGACAGTATTCAGAAGCATAGTAAAGCACCTGGATTTGGGAGGAAAAAAAAAAAAGAGCAACACAACTATCAGGTTTTTTTTTCCTTAATAACTTGATCTTTATATTACATATATTATATTATTTTATACTATTTATTATTTATAGCATATATATTATATATATTATATTTATGGTATATATGATATACTACGTTATAATATAGCATGACAGTAAAAGATATGAAGGAATAGTTAGAAACCATAAGCAAGAAAACCAAGAGAGCACACAAGAAGTTGAAGATACCTTGCTTCTAATGAATGTTAACGAAAGAGAAGCCAATGAAAAGATAAAAACATTATAATCAGAGAGATGAGATAATTTTCCAGGAAGCAGGGGATATTGGTTGTAATCAAATCTCCCAGAAATTTGAGAAAGATAGTGTTACAAAATTTGATCACAGTGAGATCATCAAAACCATGAAATCTCGAACAGTGCAATTTCAGGAACATCACCAAAGCTAGGTGAGTGTACAGAGGAAAAAGGGTTAAAGTGTATAAAGATGAGGGCAGTCCGGGGACACCTGGGTGGCTCAGTTGGTTAAGCATCCAACTTGGGCTCAGGTCATGATCTCACAGTTTGTGAGTCTGAGCCCCGCATCGGGGTCTGTGCTGACAGCTCAGAGCCTGGAGCCTGCTTCAGATTCTGTGTCTCCCTCTCTCTCTGCCCCTCCCCCATTTGTACTTTGACACTCTTTCGCTCAAAATAAGTAAACATATATAAAAAAAAATAATAAGGATGAGGGCAGTCTGGTCAGTTTGTTTTAGAATCTAGCAACGGAAAGAAGTTAAGAAACAGGACCTGTGTAGGAGAAAATGTGTTGCATAATGAGCTCTATACGTGCAGAAATTTCCAAGCAAAAGTAGGTACTGGACAAGGCGAGCTTGAGGGCAATGAAGGCACAGATGGGGAAACTGAGGGAAAAAGGCGGAACAAAAAGAAATGAGATCAAGAGCACAAAGTGCAGTGGGGGGTAAGCTTGAAAGGAGAAGGCAAAAGTGTTGAGACTAAAGAGAGGAGGCTTATGAAGAAATTTTTTATTAAAAAATTTTTTCATGGTTGTTTATTTATTTTGAGAGCAAGAGACAAAAGATGACCAGGGGATGGGCAGAGAGAGAGAGAGGGAGAGAGAACCCCAGGCAGGCCCTGTACTGTCAGCACAGAGCCCAATGCAAGGCTTGAACTCACAAAGTGTGAGATCATGACCGGAGCGGAAATCAAGAGTCAGACGCTCAAGCCAACTGAGCAACCCAGGTGCCCTGGCTGATGAAAATATTTTCAAACCATTGGAAAATGAGAAGAATTCCCTCCAATAGCCCCGCTGCTTAGAAAAGCACAAGGAGAGTCGTTGTCTGAGAGGGCTCACAGCCTGGGGACAGGATTCAGACACTGATGATTTGTAGAGGCATTTTCCCCAAATTAAAAGTTTAATATAGTTCATTAAGATAAAAGAACAGTGAAACAAGCTTAGCTTTGTGTTAATTTTTTGTTTATATGCAAATTCATAACTACCACCTAACCTCCTTGTAAATGCCAGGACACGCTAATATAAAATCATTCTTTTTAAAAAATGAATTATGATCACATCCAAAAGTGCAACCCATGTATCAACTTGGACCGACACAATTGTTTTTATTTCTAATAAGGACCTTCATTTACTTAAAATGTCGCTCCCTAGGTATTCTAGTTCTCTTTTAAACATGTAAGACCATTGCTGTAAAAAAAGGAAATTACCTGAATCAAAAGCCATCCAAAGTCTTAGTTGGAAACTTGATAGGGCTACATAGAATCTTAATCTTGAAAATGCTGTAAAATTTGACTCCATCATAATAACCACAAGAGGCAGATCAATATGACTGAGTTAAGGTCTGTTCTATAAATCACTACTTGGTGAATGAATTAGGAAAAAGATAAGCTGTAACCAAAATGGTGAAGAGCGAGATGGAAACACTCCTGTCTGAAATTATCTTTCAATAAAGTCCAGCATGGGGCTGCAGAAATGAAGAATGATATGTTGTGTACGACGGGCAATGGTATATTGTGTGCTGGCCAGATGAACTTAGGTATGGGATCTTGGGTTTTGAAGGCAAAATTCTCACTCTTTACGTAAAAGAACAACAAGAACAGAAAACACAATTAACGATCAAAAGCTGAAGTTGTCGACGTGAAGTTAGCTACGGGGCCTTATACACTGAAGATGTCAGGTCTGCGCATGTGTTACTGAATTTTTATCACTAGTCATTCAGTGCAACTAAACGAACCTTTGTTTAGCTGCCACCACTTACAAAGTGGTGCCTTAGAACAGGGGAATTCAAAGATGGGAGACACTGGCCGCTCAACTACAGACGCGTAGAGGGGTGCAAGTGCAATAACAGAAATGTTTCTGGAAATCGTGCATAGCCAGAAGCCGTGGTTCAGAATTACAAAAGTTCAAATAAAATTGTATTGAAACATGGGAGAGGAAATGTTTATACTCCCACTAGCTGTATAAACAAATGTTAGTAAAATTTATTATTTTATTATTTTTATTAATTACTGTGTATTTATTTTTGAGAGAGAGAGAGAGAGAGAGCAGAGTGTGAGCACACGTGAGCGGTGTAGGGGCAGATAGTGACAGACAGAGGATCTGAACCAGGCTCCACTGTCAGCACAGATCCCGAGGCAGGGCTCAAACCCACGGACCGTGAGATCATGACCTGAGCCGAACTAAGACGCTCAACCAACTGGGCCACCCAGGCGCCCCAGCATATGTTATTTTTTTAAATGTTTGCTTTTATCTTTGTATTATTATAATTAGCATAGCACCCACCTGATACAAAGGAGGCATTAAATAATAATTGATTAAATAAAAGTTGAGGGATGTGTGTTAAAAGCTTGTAGAAAAAAAGATAGGATTTGTTGATTTAATGAAACTATTTGTGTACTATTTTCTACTGAAGATATAGCACTTGGCGAATGGTAACATGGTCATAGCCCTTGTCCTCATGAAGCTTTTAGTCTGATGGGATGTGAACATTGGAGGCTTTCACTACATTTTACTCACTGTAATTCAATGAAAGTTGGAAATCTAAAGATCAATGTTCCACCACGACTTTGAATATTAAGTTGAAGCAAGGAAAGAAAAAAATATTCTAAAAGTAAGAGGTTAGGTGTAGCAGAAACAGATTTGGGAGTCCATGTGAAGTCTTACAATACCATCATTAAAGGGTCAAGCGTCATGCTGTAGGGCAGATGAAAAGATATCAAAAAGAGAGAATAAAACCCCACTTATGCTTTGTTCAATGAGTTGAAATTTAAGAGTTTTCCATGGATACTAGCCAATTTTCATTTCCTTTTAATCTTTTTTTTTTATGACTTATAAGTGCGGAAGCAGAGTCATAGGATGCTAAGTAGGTAAGTTGGAAACAGAGAGTAGAAAAGTGAAAGTGTGGAAATGCGGTAACAAGAGAAAACTTAAGATAGTCTTGAGTTAGATCATAAAAAACCCTAGATGCCATGCTAAGGAGTTTACATTGACCTGGGGCACAATGAGAAACAAAGCTTTTTGAATAGGAGAATGTATTGACAAAAATAGAGTATTAAGAAGATTAGTCTGCAAGTCTTTAAAAAAATTTTTTTAATGTTTATTTAACTTTTTTTTTGAGAGAGAGAGACAGAGACAGACACACACACTCAGAGAAAGAGAGAGAGAGAGAGGGAGACATGGGGGAGGGGCAGAGAGAGGGGGAGACATAGAATCTGAAGCAGGCTCCAGGCTCTGAGCTGTCAGCACAGAGCCCAAAACTCACAAACTGCGAGATCATGACCTGAGCCGAAGTCCGGCGCTCAACCGACTGAGCCACCCAAGTGCCCCTGCAATTCTTGACAGGATAGATCAGAAGGAACTTTGAGAGAAGAAAGTCAGAATCATTTATTACCATTCCAAAACCACAGGAATGCAAGCTGCACGGGTATATGACTATCTGATTTGTTCACAGTTAAGGGTTCTATGTCATATGCACTAAGTACTGGTTGAAATAATAAATCATCATGTTTCTCTTATTGGGAATGCCTGTTCTTAACAACTTCAAGTTCAAAACAAGATGTCTTCTTTTTTTTTCAATTTTATTTATTTATTTTGAGAGAGAGAGAGAGAGAGAGAGAGAGAGAGAAAGAGAGGGAGCATGAGTGGGGGAGGGGCAGAAAGAGTAGGAGAGAGAGAGAATCCCAAGCCCCAACATGGGGCTTGATCTCACCAACTGTGAGATCATGACCTGAGCTGAACTCGAGTCCAACGCCTAACTGACTTGAGCCACCCACACCACCCCCCCCCCCCGAAAACAAGACTTCTTGATTAAAGTTTTACAATCTAAGTATTAACAATATTTTCCATTTAGAATGCCTTGGGAAATTTTAAGTCTTTTTATAATCTCTGATGTCAGTGAGAAGGAAAAAAAAGCTAATTTACAAAAAAAATTAAAAAGCTAATTTATACAATTCATAGTTCAGCCCATGGGTGGGGCTAATGAACATTAGGTTATAGGCAGCAAGTGTGTTGATAAGGGAAAGAATAGAAGGTTCCAAAGATGAATTGTGGTTCAGCACTATTATTAGGCTCAAAAATAGAGTCTTTCAAGATAATTCAGTATTTTGAGTTGCTATTACAATAGTAGGAAAAATTGGGTGCTTTCTTTTTTTGGTTGAGAAAGTAATCCTTTTTTAAACTTGGTTAAGGAATAATTGATAAATATAATTGTATATATTTAAAGTGTACAATGGGATGATTTTATATGCGTATACATTGTGGAATGACTACCAAATTTAAGATAATTAGCACGTCCATTACCTCACACAGTTTACATGTGTGTGTTTGTGTGTGTGTGTGTGTGTGTGTGTGTGTGTGTGTGTGTGGTGAGAAGGCTTAAGATCTACTCTCGGCAACTTTCAAGTATACAGTATCATATTATTAACTATAGTCACCATGCTATGCATTACATCTCCAGAACTTCTTCTTATAACTAAAATTTTGTACCCTTTGATTTACATCACCTCATTTCCCCTTCCCCCTAGCCCTTGGCCTCCACCATTCTATTCTGTTTCTAGTAAATTGACCTTTTTTTTTTTTAGATTCCATGTAAGTGATATCATACAGTATACTTCTTTCTCTGACTTATTTCACTTAGTATAATGTGCTCCAGTTTCATTCATGTTATTGCACATGGCAAGATTTCCTTCTTTTACACGGCTGAATAATATTCCATTGTAGCTACATATATATTATTATGTGCACATATATATGTATATTACGTGTACACATACATATCCATATATTATATGCATATAGATCATTGTATATTACACTTAATTATATGCATATATATTGCATATAACATATGGATATATATCATATTTTCTTTATCCATTCATCTGTCAAAAGATGTTTAGGTTATTTCTACTTTCATTATTGTAGAATAGTGCGACAATGTGTGTGTAGAGAGATCTCTTTGGGATACTGATTTCAATTTCTCTGGATGTGTACCCAGGAGTGGGATTGCATACTGTAGTTCAATTTTTAATTTTCTGAGAAACTGATAAACTATTTTCCATCATGGCTGTACCAATTTACATGCTCACCGATGGTGTACAAAAATTCCTTTTTCTCCGTATCCTTGCCAACACTTGCTATTTCTTTGTCTTGATGATAGTCATTTTAAAGGGTGTTCTCTCACAATGAGGTGATATCTCATTGTGGTTTTAACATTTCATTGGTGATTAGTGATGTTGAGCACCTTTTCATATACCTATCTGCCATTTGTATGTATTTTCCAGAAAAATGTCTACATCGGTCCTTTGCCCATTTTTAACTGGATTATTTCTTTTTATGTTATTGAGTTGTATTAGTTCCTTAAATATTTTGGATATCAACCCTTTCTCAGATGTATAATTTGCAAACATTTTCCAAAGGTTGCCATTTCAATTTATTGTTTCCTTTGCTGTGCTGAGGCTCTTTAGTCTGTTGTAGTCCCACTTGTTTCTTGTAGGTTTGTTTGCTTGTGTTTTTGCTGTCTAACCCAAGAAATTATTGCCAAGACCAATGCCAAGGAGACTTTTTTCTGTTTTCTTCTAGGAGTTATAAATGGATTCAGGTATTATATTTGAGTCTTTGATCCATCTCAAGTTAATTTTTGTAAGTGATGTTAGGTAGGGGTCCTGTTTCATTCTTTTGCATGTTGCTATCCAGTTTTCCCAGCAGCATTTATAAAGAGGTTATTCTCTCTCTATTGTGTGTTCTTGGCTCCCTTATCAAAAATTAGTTCACTGTATATCTGTGGGTTTATGCATGGGTTTATATTCTGTTCCACTGCTCTGTGCACTTGTTTTTATGTCTGGCCATACTGCTTCAACTGGTTTCTAACTTTGTAATTCAAGCTCTGTAATATAGCTTGAGGGCAGAAAATGTGATGTCTGCAACTCTGTTCTTTCTTAGGATTGCTTTGGATATTCATAGTCTTTGGTGGTTCCATACAAATTTTAAGATAGTTTCTTCTATTTCCATGAAAAAGAAACCATTGGAATTTTGATAGATTGCCCTGAATCTCTATATTGCTTTGTCTAGTAGGGGCATTTCACAATTAACTCTTTCGGTTCAAGAATGCAGAATATCTTTCCATTTATATGTGTCTTCTTCAAAGTCTTTCATCAGTGTCTTATAGTTTTTAGTGTATATGTCTTTCATCTCCTTGGTTAAATGTATTCCTAAGTAATATATATATATATATATATATATATATATATACGCACACACACATACATATATTGATGCAATTGTAAATGGGATTGTTTGCTTTCTCGATTTATCTTTCAGGGGGTTTGTTAGTTTATAACAATGCAACTGATTTCTGTGTGCTGATTTTGTTTACTATTAAGCTCAATAATCGAGTCTTTCATGATAATTCAGCATACTGAGTTGCTATTAAAGTAGCAGAGAAAATGTGTATTTTCTAAAATTTTTGATACAGAGAGTCATCTTTTTTTTTTTTTTAATTTTTTTTTTAACTTTTATTTATTTTTGAGACAGAGAGAGACAGAGCATGAACGGGGGAGGGTCACAGAGAGAGGGAGACACAGAATCTGAAACAGGCTCCAGGCTCTGAGCTGTCAGCACAGAGCCTGACGCGGGGCTCGAACTCACAGACCGCGAGATTGTGACCTGAGCCGAAGTCGGAGGCTTAACCGACTGAGCCACCCAGGCGCCCCAGAGAGTCATCTTTTAAAGGTATGTCTGTTTCACATGTTTGAACTTGGTTCCCTCAGGAGACTGATAGCTTCTAGAAGGATCCATGTTGCCTTTCATGACTCTATACAAAATATATAGTCCCAACTAAATGTTTCTTATTAATGTATAAAGTACCAATGCACTCCATGTGAAAAATTCAAAATTGTTTGCCACCTGGTTGCTTTTTATAGGTGGAAAGACTATATTTGTTTCATTAGTGTGCATATTTGCACAAATAAAATCCAATTTCAGAAAAGCACAATAAAAGCAGCTAACATTTATTGAATGCTTACCAAGTGCCCTTCTCTGGTCTAAGTCGCCTACATTGATGAATATATCTCCTCTTCACATCAGTTTGTGAAGTAAGTGCTGTCATATCCCTGTTTCATAGACGAAGGAACCAATACAAGGAGCAATGAAGCAAATTGTCCACAAGGGCACAGCACTAAAAACGGTGAGAAGGGATTTGAACACAGTCTGATTTCAGAGCCATACTCTAAACCAGGAGTTGGCAACTTTTTTTCTGTAAAGGGCCAGAGAGTAAATATTTTAGGCTTTGCAGGCCATACGGTCTCTGTCGCAACTACTCAACTCTGCCGTTTAGTGCAAAGCAGCCATAGATAATATGTAAATGGATAAGCATGGCTGTGTTCCAATAAAACTTTATTTATGGACATTGAAATTTGAATTTCATAAATTTTCATGTGTCACAAATAGTATTTTTCTTTTGATTTCTTTCCAACCACATAAAAATGTAAAAATCTTTCTTAGTTGTGGGCCATACAAAAATGGGGAGGGGTGACTGGTTTTGTCCCACAGGCTATAGTTTGCTGACCCCTACTGTAAACCACAGTGCTATTTAGCCACCAGGAAAGAAATGCAGAACCACCTAAGAATCTGCCTAGACTCCGTTATTCATGAAGGGGATTGGGACCTTTGAGTTCTTCTGTTGAATTGAGAATATGAGGAACTGCTAAAGGAAGGATTTAGGATAAACATAAAGATAATTTGTTGGATGAAATAGCAACTAACACCCCCCCGCCTCCCCCCCCCCCAGATTTCTGAGGATTACTGTAGGATCTTTTTATGCCTATTATCTGTTTGCTGCAGGAAAGACTGTTTCTTGGAAAGATGGACCCTTCTTGGGATTTAGTAAAACAAAGATTGGAGACAAGTGACTCTCTAAACCGCGGGTTGACAAACTGGGTGGACCAAATCTGGCCTGCTTTTGTACTATCTGTAGATATATCCCAGTGAGCTAACACTTCGAGTCATGGAGACCAAGGGTCAGGTGGGAGGCCTAGGGGATTCCTTCCCCATTCCCTTTCCATACCCAGCAACTGTCTCCCAGTCATGGCTTGCTACCACTCAGGGTCTGTGCCAGTTGTCACCTACACATTAAGGACCCTGCCATTTGCAACTGGTGTGTACAAAATGGTAGAATCTTAGTCCTGGGAGTGGCCTCTTCTCTGGACAACTGCCCAAATTGAGATGGCTGCATTGGATCTGGATTTCACTGGAACAGACAGTGAAAATGACCATGGCAGTTACTTACAGCATTACCTGCTAGACTCCTCTCCCTTGGTTTAGTCCATCACCATCCTGAGAAAGTCTTCTTTAGATAGCAACAGGCCAAAGAGCATCCCAAGTACCTGCAACACACATCCCAGGCAAACTGGGCAGAACAGGTCAAGGGTTTATTCTCTTATTATATAAGTACCTGCATTATACTCTTGATTTTGCCTATTGGCCCAGAAAACCTACTGTACTTAATATCTAGCCCCCCTCAAATTGCTGACCCCTGACCTAGATCATAGGAAGGATGACAGAAACAAAGAGGAAAAGGGAGAGTAAGGGGAAGTTGTTTTGAATTAAAAGACGTAAGATTTGGCAACAATTTAGTCCATTCAGTATTTCAGTTCATAGAAGGAAAACAACTGAAGCTTAAGTAAAATATGTGACTAGAAAGCAATGGGACTGACAATTTTTCTCAACAATCATGTGTGACAACATGTGATTGTCTTTCAAAATGGCACCCTCAGGAAGCTCTTCATGAAATTTAACAATGTTGCCATTGCAGTAAAACATTTTGGCACTCTTTTAGAGTTGCTCTCTGAATTTACAAATTGCAAAAGATTATCTCAGAGAGGGAATGTCATGTCAAATTTTAGAATTGAATGGGATTGGAGATCAGCCTCATTGTTTTATAGTCACACATCTCTTTTAACCAAAAAGTAAGTTCCTCATTAATCATACTTCCTGTTTGTAATACTTGCTTATGTTTGACCCTTTTCTATATTAACTCATTATTCTAGGATGAGAGGCATGTTTCTCTTAAGGACAGTGAAAATAATAAACCACATGTTATAAAGTCATTTTTTAGAGAAGAAATACAAAATGTTCTGAGTAAAAAAAATATTTCTAGCAATGGTCAATAATTTGTTTGGCTGAATAAATTTTGGCAAAGTTTCTTTTAAAAATCATGTTTTCCTATGACCAAGAAAAATGTCTTGAATTCCTTAATATTAGAAAGTTTCAGAGCTTAATACCTTTTAATTGCAAAATAATTAAGTCTAATTCATCTTTTCCTTGAGTATTCTGCATTGCCAAATAAAATACATGTTTTAAGAAAAACAGATAAGTATTTGTCTGCCTTATAAGTCGGATTGAATTTTAATAAAGATGCACAAAGGGGAAATGTCATTATGATCACCCAAATTATTTTGTAATAATTTTTCTTAGTAAAGGATAAAGACATTACTTTTTTTTCCCCCACCACCAGGATGGTAGCTAGATTTTATTTTTTTATTATTTTTTTTTTATTTCACAGAGATGTGCCACAGAGAGCAACCAAATATAACAACTCTCTTTCACAACCATGTGGAAGCAACTTGCTTCCTGCCATTTCTCCCTCTTGTGATATTCCGAAGTGAAAATGAAATACAGATACTATCAAACTGTGGCTATGACAGATGAAAAAAAAAAAAGGATACTTCTGTTTTACTGAAGTGCATTTGTTTTCCTCCTCCATTCTACAGGAAGCATCACAAACCCACAGAGTCCCTGAGAGATGGATTTTACTGAGAGGCAGAATGCTAACTTTGCTCAAAGATGTGTAAATGCCACGTGCCCAGATGGTCCTTTTGCCTATTCATAGGAAGAGGCTCAGAAACACACATGCATCTTTCTGTGGTCAGTCATAACAGATTTGTTCTAAATAAGCCACACTGTTTTGCAAGATGGCAGGGAACTGTCAGGCTGTATTTTAAGCACAAATGTTTCTGCCAGACAGACACAGCATATACCATGTGCTTCAGGAACACACACACATGCGGCATCGATCTGAGGACAGAATAAGGACCTTGTGTTGTCATTTCACAGCTCAGATCAGTAAGCCCAAGTTGTATTTCCTGAATTGACCTTCAATTAACTCAAGGATGTCGTGGCAATCATCAAATATATAAATAGAGAAAGATAAGTGGATAGACTCCTAGATAGACGGACAGATAGTACTTCCTACCCTTTACATAATAATGTCCTTTTACCAAGTCTAATTCTCCATATTGCCCCTCAAGGGGTCATTGCTTTTTTTTTGGCAGGGGGCGTGGAATCTAATAATCTGTTCCCTAATTTATGTACATTACATTTCCTTTTTTCTATTAAGAATTGCTTCTCATTGACATTCTAATAAAAGCAGAACTTAATAAGCAACTATTTACACTGGATATTTTGTGTGTTATCAGGTAGGTTATGGTTCTTAGAAATTTACAATCTAAAGTAGATATTCTAAGATAGAAAACTTGAGTAACAGGAATTTATTGGAAGAAACAGAAGCAATCATTTGTGATAAAGACTTCCAAGGATTAACAGTAATTTCAAGTAACAGGGAACAGGAGTACTTATCTAACTGAATTAGTGACCACATTGGGAGAGAGTCTTGGGATGTCTAGTCCCAGGTATTGTAGGACTGGCTGGTGACTCCCATTGGATTTGTCCTACTGGGTATCCTGAAGCAGATGAGCAAGCTGGAGTCACAAGAAGCCATGACTAGATGTCAGGAATGAGTACAAGTGGGCATTGCACTGAGGAGGAGGGAAAAGCTTGTTGCTCAGAGCAGTTAATAATTACTTAACTAACTAATTAATTAACTAGTTAATTATACTCAACCTCATTCCAAACAGAATTAGCAGGAGCTGACAAAGTTACATATCCTGAACTTGATAGTGAACAAGAGAAGATGAATTAGGGTACGACAGAGTAGAACGAAGTCAGACGTATAGATTGTACTCAACGCTGCTCTAAAAAATTTGCCAGCTCTGTCTTGCAAATTTTTATTTCATGCTTTCTAGCAGCCAAACAAGGGAAATGAGGTCAATTGCAAGTTCCAGAGTTTCTAACAGGTAAAAAGATACTGCTTTCTTAGGTTCATCCCAGCTATTTCTGATACGAAGTCTTGAGAAATTTCTGTAGTGTAATAAGCGATATGTGACAACATGCTTGTGGTAAAAATAATAAGTTTTGTTAGAATTTCTCAAAAATAGACATTCTCAAATTTAGTGCAGATGTAACCTTAGAGTACAGTTCAGCAAAAGCAATTCTATTCCAAACTTTAGAGGCCCGTTATCTAGAGAGAAACTTTAGTGTTTAGAGGAATGGATGAACACACAAATTTTAGACCATTCCCATAAATTTTATTTCTATGGCCAAGTTTTAATTATTTTCTAACAAAAGCCTAAAGTGTGGATATTCTATTTGGAGATTAAAGGCAGATTTGTATGTATTAAAGATCAGGCAAAATCAGGGGAAGGGTTCAACACCTTTCATAGACTTAGGTGATACCAAATAGAACATTCCACACACACACTTGAATAAAATATCATTTACTGTCATGGCCAGGATTTTCACTAGTGAACAACATCACAAGGACAAATGGCCATTTGGAACTTCAGTTTCAAAAATAATTTGAACGTGTTTTGACTGTTTCAAAGAAAGTGTTCAGTATGACCAATGAAACCATTTCCATTATGTCCCTGCAATCAACAATGTAGGATGAAAAATCAGGAATCAAAATTTGGAGATGTTGGGTATACAGGGCAGAAATTAAAATATGACATCTTAATAAATTATTTTAAAACCAATCAGGAAATTCAACAGTATATTTGCAGTCTGTAATGCTAATATCAAGCCAGGCCTAAGGCATTTCCTGGGGGATTAATGACCAGAGGGAATTAATGGCCCTTGGCTTCACCTCAGGCCATCCACTTTCCCAGCTAGTCATTAATCCTAAGAAATGTCCTGAGCCTCAATCATTACAGCTTAATTGAGATGTCATGAAAAGGGTTAAAGAAGTTTTGACTACTTTACTACATGAACACCAGCAGTGAAATGCATTTAGAATCCCTGTTTAAAAGACACGTAATTGCCTCAGATTCTTTATATTATCATAACTCTTCAAAATTGATTGGTTTTAGGTTTATGGAAAAATATGCAAATTTACAGGGGATATGACACACATTTCTCATCGTGGGAATAAAAGTAGTTCACACAGAATTCATTTGATTGAGTTTGATTACTGAACAAAATCTAATTATTTTAGATACACGATCAGACTTTTCTGGAGATGCATATTGCAGGAAAGGAGTATTTGGCATGTGTGATTGTTTGTCAGTTCAAACGTGTCATATTAAACAATGGTTACTCATGGGAACCATCATTTCTAGGAAGCATTGCTATCAGGAACTACATTCAAAGAAGAACAGCTATCAGGCACCACTTATTCAAAGTAAACAAAGTGAAAAAAGGGACTCCTTTCCTTACTGGGTATAAGCATATAATTAGCCTAAGTGGAGTAGGGGGAAAGACCAGCAACTTCTGTCTCAGCATTTTCAAGCTCTTATTTCCTAAGCAAGGTCTCAAATCAACTTACAAGGATGTTTCACTTGCCTAAGATCTGATGACAAAACAAGGAAAGGTAGAGAATGGACAAATAGTGAGAGTGGCCAGTCAGAATAAAACAATGAATAGAAACAATCCCAATGGGGAGGAAGGTGAGTGGCTCCATCCATCAAGAGCCCAACTCTTGATTTCAGCTCATGTCATGATCCCAGGGTCATGGTCTCAAGCCCCATCACGTTGCGTTCTGTGCTGAGCTTGGAGCCTGCTTAAGATTCTCTTTCTCCCTCTCTCTCTCTCTCTCTCTCTCTCTCTTTCTCTAAAAGAAAACAAAAAAAGAAAGAATTCCAATAGGGAACCATTTTTTAAGCCAAATCGACTTCCCTATATAGAAAGGGGGAAACAATCACTAGAACCAGATCTTCAATATACATTTGATTGTACTCCTTATAGCTGTGATCCTGGCTGCCTGACAACCAGAGGGGGGACGCCTTTCAAACTCTGATCATTAGTGACCAAAAGTTACCCAGCGAGCAGTGTCAAAGCTCAGTAATTTGCACACTTTTTACATCTTCTATTTTTGATTCTCTTGTCAGGACCACGGCATGAAGGTTTTGCAAGGAATAGATGCATTTGTTCTGCTACATCCTTGAATGCTAATTGTCTGAAAGTGGTGATGGTGATGCGTGTATGTTTCTGTGTGTGAGGGAGCGATCAAAGAACGACGAGTGAACAATGCTTTTCTAATCACTCTCCACAAGTCACCTACTGTAGTGGCTGTAAGTCAGTTATCTGCCTGCTCAGTCTTGGAATACCTGTGCTTCAGGAACACCACTTTGGAAATTCTCAGAATATCCAACTATGTAGTTGGATAGGAGAAGGTTTTTTATTTAATTATTATTATTATTATTTTTTTTTAATTTTTATTGCCTTAAACTGCTAACTTGGGCCTAAACCTGAGGACAAAAAGATAGTCTATGTCCCTTGTTCTGAAGAAAGCTGACGATAGTGGAGGACAGCCCCACTCCCTCAAGTGTTTATTATTTAGTGGCTATTGGCTAATTTTGATCTCTCCATCCAACTGTTAGTACTCAAATTCCATACCAGGCTGTTAGAAAATAAAAGGCCAGGGTAGAAAAAGAATCAGGGAGTCATCAAGGAGTCATCAGGAATGCTGTGATCCCCACAACTCCAAGCCTGGGGAAGACCACCTTAGGAATCACCACCCTAGAGACTGGAGGTCCCTGCTAGGATGACATCTCATTCCTTTGTTGGACATCTGCTTGGTCGGTGGACTCGTCGATCTACTCTGAGCCTACCTGAGCAAAAGCGAAGAGGACTGGGGAGAAGTGGCATTGTAGACAGAAAAGTGACTGAGGTGTGGCAGAGTAGGAGTTTCTTTCTGGGTTAAAGGAATCCTCTGAAGGAGACAGGCTTCAGCTGTCTTGGTAGCGCCCAGGCCACGAGGCGGTTTCCCCAAGATGGTGGGGTGATCTGCTGACGGCAGATGGCACACACATCCACACACTTGCCTGGAACCAGCCGGCCACGTGAGAAATGAGAGCTTTGTCTCAGGCATAAGATGAGAATTCTAAATTGGACTTTGAATACATGAAAAGGAAAGAAAACAAAGGGATCTGTCCAGAATACCAAACTAGTGTGAAGGGAAAACCAACAATATTTCCTACTTGTATCTCTGAGGTTAATAGATTGGTTACTCAGATAATAGATCCAGGCATGCTTCATGATGGCCTCTCCTTGTGTCCTGGACACCTGTCACTCTGTGAGTAACTCACCAAGTCATCCTTCTTGTATTAACAGAACGGTGAGATTGTGAAATCAGAACACCAGACAATTTATTAAAAGATTTGTCTGGAATCCTTTATCTAAAAGATTCAATTGGTGATCTGTATTTAATCCTTAGCATATTTATTAATATACAGAAAATCCAGGAGTAGAATTAATTTTAGCTATAAGAAATGAAATTATCTAAGACATTAATTATTAGTTAATATTATTAGCTATTAATTATTAAAGTCATTAATCTTGACATTTTAGTTACTCAAGTTAAAACACTAGAGTCAATTAATTTTATTTATTTATTTTTTTAATGTTTATTTATTTTTGAGAGAGAGAGAGAGAGAGAGAGAGAGAGAGCAGGGGAGGGGCAGAGAGAGAGGGAGGCACAGAATCAGAAGCAGGCTCCAGGCTCTGAGCTGTTAGCACAGAGCCCGACCCCGAGGACCGTGAGGTCATGACCTGAGCCAAAGTCGGAGGCTTAACTGACTAAGCTACCCAGGTGCACCTAGAGTCATTTTAAAATATTTTTTCTTCTGTCATTCTTCGTGTCTAATATATCAATAAATCCTGTTACTGTATAGTCCAGCCACTTTTTTTCTTGACTTTCTCTACTGTTATCATTCTGTTCTAAACCACTGGTATTTCTCTCTTGGATTACTGCAAGAGACACTTAAAGGGTCTCCTTGCTTTTACTTACCCCCTTCTGCAGCGTACTTCGACCCAGCAGCCAGAGTGGTCAAGAAAACCCAAGTTGGATCATGACACTTCTCTTGCTAGAATTCTCCAGTGTCTTAGCAGCATGACCTTAAGTAAGTTGTAAAACTTTGATCAAAATGTATTTTCTTGTAAAATTGGGAATTATAACACCTATCTTGCAGGGCTGTTGAATAAATTATGTATGATGATGCTTATAAAACATATATATATATACATATGCCTTAAAAAAAGACTTCTCTAGTATCTTTATATCACATTCAAAGTAATGCCCCAAATCTTTACAATGGTGTTCAAGATTCTACGGGATTTGTGTACTTGGCCTTCCCATCTCCCTGACATGACTCCTAGGACTCCCTCCTTACTGTGCCCTCCCACTCAAATTCTATGTATTCTGAAAATAATAAGATTTAATATTTATTTGACACCTCCCGTGTGCTAGACACGTTCTCAGTACTTTCCTGATGCCATTCAGCTAGTAGATGGCAGAGGTGAGATTTTGGCTCAGGCCAGCTGAGCCCAGAGCTCCAACATGCTAAATCTCAGCGTTTCACAGCAGTTAAAACAGGATTCTAGAGTTAAGTAGAACAAGGTTCAGATCCTGGTTGCCCCTCTTCTTAGAAAATTCGTTAACTTCCTTGTACTTCAATTTCCTTGTCGGAGAAATGAGGATAATGACTCCCTTACTAGGTTATTGCAAGGGTTAAAATAGACTACAAAAATATATTCTAGTGCAAACTCAGAGAAAGAGTATGTGCTCAAAGAATTGTAAATTATTATCATACTTATTTAAATGTATATTTCCCAAGAAAATTAATTTTCCCGTCCTCGAGGCTCATACAGTTCTTCAAATTCAGACATTTGAGAACCCACAGTAAAGTAGCTTCTGCTCATATTAAAGATTTGTAGGCATTTAATGCATCTACCACGTAGTCGAACTGAAGGTCAAGAAAGAGGAGTAATTATTTTACTTTGAATTCTTCTAAGGATGTTCAAGACTACAAACGCGTCATTTTGGATATTTTTTCCTAAAATAATAGTTTATTTTAAAGCTGACAACTATAAGCTAAACTTTTGTCTTGATGAGATTCGGGGTGAGAAGTTATAATCTGGAATGGCAAAATTTATAACAGAAGCTGCACCCTAAATACAAATAGAGTATTCTAAACTCAAAGCTGTGGGATTTTGAGAGAGGAAAAAGTGGTTAAGGGGCTACACAGGAGGCCAGCAGGGGTCTCCGCATCTGAATGTCGCGATTACAGCTGCTAAACATGGGGTCGTGTTAGAGTCATTGGGAGCTAGTTTACCTTCATAAAGCATGATATTTTGGGGCTCCTGGGTGGCTCAGTCAGTTGAGTGCCTGACTTCGGCTCAGGTCACGATCTCCCGGTCCTTGAGTTCAAGCCCCGCCCCCCCCCACCCCCACCCCCACCCCCACCCCCGGGCGTCTGGCTCTGTGCTGACAGCTCAGAGCCTAGAGGCTGCTTGGGATTCTGTGTCTCCCCCTCTCTCTACCCCTCCCCTGCTTGCGCTCTGTCTCTCTTTCTCTCAAAAATAAATAAAAAAATTAAAAAAAATGAATAAAAAATAACACCCCAAAATAAAGCATGATCTTTAAATGATCCAACTAGTTGTTTTTTTGTTTTTTTGTTTTTTTTTTTTTTTTGGTAGAGCCTCTTTAATATTCAGTATTACTGAATTTGAAGTATTACTTCAATACTAGCCTTTTCCCTCAGTTCGTATTTGTTGTACTAGCTTGCCAAAAGACAATTTCAGATTTGTAGGTGGTCCTTTGCCCACCTTGAAATCTCTATAGACCCTGAACACATTGTGAGTGCTCAGTAAATACTTGCGGATTAATTGGTTGGCTCACTGATTAGTGATATAATATTCTTTGTAAATGTTAGTGTTTCTGTCTCCCGGTGCCTGACAATTCCCCCGCCCCACACACATCTGTACCACTGTTTTAAGCACTCACATATATTAGCATACAATAGCTTATTGAATTTACATGAAAACCTTCAGAAGTCGACAGTAATATTATTTCAGTTGTGCCCCTCATTATTTAAAAGATTATTTCATTTTTCAAATGAAGACAGGAAGACAGAGGAAAAGTAGGTGGCGTGTCTACGTCCCACAGCCAATACGTGTCTAAGTTGCGATTTGAATCTTGAGCGTCCGGCGCCAGGGACCACATCCTAACCACTACATCGTGATGGCAAAGCAGCACGGATATAAGTGTGTTGTTGTCATGGCCAAACATCAGGACTGATATTTACCTTGACAAATGTGTGGTTGAAGCATCTATTAATATCACTAATGCCCACTGTCATAAATGTATAGTTCACGGTTGGTGATGCCTTTTAATTCTTTGCTTTGTGTTGACACCGCCCCTCTGTCTTTGCCCCACGTGACTTCCTCCGCTGTACCCTTTGCTATTCCTTCCCATCCCCAGCAATTCCCCAAAGTCTCCTTAGCATTAAAGCTACCTGTTCATTTTATCACATGACTTGCTGAAATCTGACTATTATAACTTTTTGTTTCCTTCACTGTTCTTTTTGAGAGCATCCTTACATAGGATTATGTCTTTATACAGTTATCAAATTATATTTACTAAACAGCAGTATTACTTATAGCTATTATTGAAATCTTTAAGGATTTGAAGGGATTATCCAACTCTCCGAAGGGCCTGAAATCCCATTTGCGTAAAATGTAGCAATGGGATATAATATTTCTTCGGTACCATTCTTTGAGAGCTCTGTAACCCATGCCAGTGATCCTTAAAATATCCCTGCTTAGTATGACTAGCAATATTCACTTTTGCTTCTGTACAACAGAGATAATGAGGCAAAGAAAGTAAAATTTCCTTTCTTATACAGGTTGCCCTCAGTATTCAAATGTAGAGTGTTCTTAGAACACCTTTCCGTAAGCCTAACGGGTGTAAAAGGCAGAAGCGATTACTGTTGATTTATATGGAAAATTTTTTGAGCATACCCAGACCCAAAAAATAACCTCTCTTAGGTTTTTCTGATACCTTAGGACACACCTTGCTAACCGATCCACAGAACCAATGCAGATAAAGCACAGATGCTCCCACAGTTCAAAGCTACAGCAGCTTGAAGCTGAGATTCTGAGCTTAGCAGTCCCTGGGAAGGAGATGGTCAGAGCCACTGTCACTGCTCAGGGTGTGTGCCCTGCCTCTATATTGGCTCGCTACAACACAAATGCTGAATGCTATTTTTGCTTTTCACCTTAGGGGTTTTTTTTCGTATTTTTAAATTCATTTTTCAGAGAGAGAGAGTGACAGAGTGTGAGCAGGGGAGGGGCAGAGAGAGAGAGACACACACACAGAATCTGAAGCAGGCTCCAGACCCTGAGCTGTCAGCACAGAGCCAGATGCCCGGGCGGCTTGAACTCACGGACCGTGAGACCATGACCTGAGCCGAAGTCAGAAGTCCAAACGACTGAGCCGCTCACGTGCCCCTCACCTCTAGTTTTTTAAAGCAAAAATCCTCTTTGGATTTGTTTTTGGTTATCAAAAACAGGTATTAATGTGGTTCTTTCATAAAAGCAAAGCAGCGTAATGCAGACCTCCAAACAGCAGAGGATACCCGTAGCTACTTGTGTTAAGTTCAAACTACTCATTTTATTATGAAGCAGTCAGAAACTATATCATCACCAGAGCTAGAAAATGTTGATTAATATTTTAGAAAGTTACATAAAGAATAGTATCCCCTTGTAAGATATCTGCTTCATAACTATCTTTGGGCAGAAGAATTGAAGATGCCTAGACACAATTGTCATGTAAACAGGACCATCAGGAGTACTGTGACTTACCAGTTCCACCCCTTTTTCCCTCAGACAGAAGCTTTTTGATTACACCCTCCATTTCTTTAGAATAATAATGCCTGATTGTCTGGTTTTAGGCTTGTTGATGGAAGCTTTTTAACCTTATACTGGTACACAATTAAATGTCATTTAAATGTCTTTACTAATGCACACTCTGCTGATCTCTTTAAGGGTGTCTATTACATTTACTCTTAACAAGGGCTAAAATGGGTTAGATCAATAGACTTCCCTGGGAAACTACTCCATTTAACACAGCATCTCTCAAATGACAAAATAGCTGGGTGAAAAGTGAAAAACCCCTACTCTCAGTCAACTATTTTATTTAGGTGATTTCAAATAACTCGTTGCATTAGTTGATTAACTATTTTCTTCCTCAAATTAAGTGGAAGTATAAATAGAGTGAGGTATTAATTAGTTCCGTTCAAGTTAGGTTTAGAATTGTTGAATTAGGGGGGCACCTGGGTGGTTCAGTCGGTTAAGCAACTGACCTCGGCTCAGGTCATGATCTCATGGTTCGTGGGTTCGAGCCTTGCATCGGGCTCTGTGCTGACAGCTTAGAGCCTGGAGCCTGCTTCAGATTCTGTGTCTGCCCCTCCTCTGCTCGTTCTCTGTCTCTCTCTGTCTCTCAAAAATAAATAAATGTTAAAAAAAACTTACAAAATTGTTGGATTAGGAACATACATGTATTCTTTTTTTTTTTTTTTTTTTTTAATTCAAGTTAGCCAACATACAGTGTAACCTTGGCTTCAGGAATAGAACACCAGGGATTCATCTCTTACATATGACACCCAGTGCTCATCCCAAAAAGTGCCCTCTGTAATGCCTATCACCCATTTAGTCCACCCCTCAACCCATCTCCCCTCCAGCAACCCTCAATTTGTTTACTGTATTTAAGAGTCTCTTATGGTTTGACTCCCTCTGTTTTTATCTTATTTTTCCTCCTATGTTCACTGTT
The DNA here is from genome assembly GCF_023721935.1 of Panthera uncia. Taxonomy (NCBI): domain Eukaryota; kingdom Metazoa; phylum Chordata; class Mammalia; order Carnivora; family Felidae; genus Panthera; species Panthera uncia. The sequence continues at coordinate 73,718,364 of NW_026057584.1, read as the reverse complement.
GACTGTCTCAAATTCCACATATGAGTGAAATCATATATTTATCTTTCTCTGACTGACTTATTTCACTTAGCATAATGCCCTCTAGTTCCATCTATGTACTTGCAAATGGCAATATTTCATTCTTTTTCATCACCACATAGTATTCCCGTGTGTGTGTGTGTGTGTGTGTGTGTGTGTGTGTGTATCTCACATCTTCTTTATCCACTCATCAGTTGATGGACATTTAGGCTCTTTCCATAAGTATTCTAATTTGAACAAGTCATCTAGTCATTTATTTGGTCTCAAGTGCACAAAGATGAATAGTGGGGCTCTGTTTGCTTAGTTGAACAGTTTGTTTTAGTTTGTTTTAGTTTTTGATTTGTAGTTTTGCTCCTCTCTGTTCATCAGAATTGGCCAGATTGCTCTTGGCATTTATCTTCTTAATTCCTTATTTTCTTCCATTCTTATGATTTGGAATATTTTCATTTGCTTATATTTTTCAGTATATTCATGGAAACCCTTAATAGAGATTCAGGTTTTGTTGTGGTAGTTGTTGTTAATGTTAATGGCATTACTGTGGAAACTTGACTTTTTTTCCCCTTTTTTTGTATTTTACTTAGTTGCAGATCGGTGGAGGAAGCAGATGTTTGGTGTTAGTGATTTTTTAAAAAGCAGTTCTCACTTAAAAGACTGTTTTATTTTAAAATATAAAATGGAATAGGATATTTAACCCTTTCTCTAACATTTCTCAATTGTACAGTCTTTTTACTTCTGGAAATTTACATATCCAAATGTATTGCTTTAGATAATATCGTTCCTTCTTATTTAACCACGAGCAAATTGGGTGGATCAGAATGCTTAATTCCTATAGATAAGCATATTGGTATCTTTCTCTGTTCCTATTTGTCAAAGAAAGTCCTCCTAAACCATTCTTTAATTCTGCAATCCTACAAGTTCATCGAATATGTTTAAGTGCATAAGCACTTTGTAGTTTATTTTGGTTTATTAGTACTTAATGAAAGTAATTAAAAGAAAATTAGATAAATAACATAATTCAAATAAAATATGTGTCTAATTTTTTTTTTCTTTACATTCTTGCCAGAAAGTTGTTTCCCAACTTATTCATTTAAGCCATTCTGACAGGTGTGAGATGATATCTCATTGTAATTTTGATTTGTATTTCCCTGATAATGAGTGATTCTGAGCATCTTTTCATGTGCCTGTTAGCCATCTGGATGTCTTTTTTGCAAAGTGCCTATTATGTCTTCTGCCCATTTCTTCACTGGATTATTTGTTTTTTGGGCGTTGAGTTCGGGAAGTTCTTTATAACTTTTGGTTACTAACCCTTTATCCGATATGTCATTTGCAAATATCTTCTCCCATTCCGTCAGTCGCCTTTTAGCTTTGTTGATTGTTTCCTTCACCGGGCAGAAGCTTTTTATCTTGATGAGGTTCCAATAGTTCATTTTAGCGTATTCCCCTTGCCTTCGGAGACATGTCAAGCAAGAAGTTGCTGTGGCCGAAGTCAAAGAGGTTGTTGCCTGTTTTTCTTGTAGGATTTTGATGGTTTCCTGTTTCACATTTAGGTCTTTTATTCATTTTGAATTTAGTTTTGTGTGTGGTGTAAGATAGCGGTCCGATTTCATTCTTCTGCATGTCGCACTGTTGGAGGGAATGCAGACTGGTGCAGCGACTCTGGAAAACAGTACAGAGGTTCCTCAAAAAATTAAAAATAGAACTATCCTATGACCCAGCAATTGCACTACTAGGTATTTATTCAAAAGAAACAAACAAATATGCTGATTTGAAGGAGCACATGCACCCCAATGTTTATAGCAATGCTATCAACAATAGTCAAATTATTGAAAGAGCCCAAATGTACATTGACTGAGGAATGGATAGAGAAGAATATATATTATATATATAATATATATAGAGAGAAGGAATATCCATTATATATATATGTGTATATATATATATATATATATATATATAAAATGGAATTATATATATAATCCCATGGAATATAATGGAATTATAATTCCATTATATATATATATATATATATATAAAATTCCAAAATTATATATATATAAATTCCATTATATATATAATGGAATTATATATATATATATGTATATATATATATATATGTATATATATATATAATGGAATATTACTCAGTGAAATATATATTACTCAGTGTGATATATAATGTATATATATTACTCAGTGTAATATAGTAATATACATTATATATATATAATGGAATATTACTCAGTGATCAAAAAGAATGAAATCTTGACATTTCCAACAATGTGGATAGAGCTAGGGCTCGTTATGCTAAGTAAGTCAGAGAAAGACAATTATCATATGATTTCACTCATATGTGGAATTTAAGAAACAAAACAGATGAACACAGGGGAAGGGAAGGAAATATAAGATAAAAACAAAAAAGGAGGCAAACCATAAAAGACTCTTAAATATAGTAAAAAACAGAATTGCTGGAGGGGAGGCAGGTTGGGGGATGGGTTAAATGGATGATGGGCATTAAGGAGGACACTTGTTGGGCTGAGCACAGGGTGTCATATGTAAGAGATGAATCCCCAGGGTTCTACTCCTGAAGCCAGGACTACACTGTATGTTAACTAACTTGAATTAAAATATATATATATATGTCTGATTCTTAACTATTAGTTTTTGCCAAAATTTAAAGTTCTTTTCAAATTAAGGCAGTGATCTCAACCAAATTATTTGCCAGATCATTTAACAATGAAATAACTGGAAGGAGAAAATATATTTACATATATTTACACATATACATATTTTTAAAGGCACATATTAAATCTTGTGTTTCTTCAGTAGCAAGGTGGTACACAATGGCATATTCATGAGTCCTCATAATGAGAAAATCATGGAATTTATATCCTTCCTCCATCCAAGGACCAAAACTTGCCGGCCTGAAATGTACTAGTTTAACTTAAACACCATATACCACATATATACATTAATTCAGACTCTAAGTACACAAATCTCCCAAGGCATGGCAGAATATAACAACCAGTAGAAAAGAGTCACAGAGGTTAACAAACTTGAGTTCTAGATGGCATTTTTAGAGCAAGACAAAAATTTAAACCATAGTTTTCTTTAGATGTTAAAATTAAATCACTGAGAATAAGACATTCCTATGGCAAAGGATTCGTGTTGGAGGTGATCACTAATTTTTTCAACATGAACACTGTATAAATATGCTGCTTATACAGCTGATTGGAATATTTAAAACTATCAAGATGACATCTCTTTATGTAACAAGGGGAAGATTATCACAATCTCCCAAACTTTAAGGGAAATTTGAGAGCTTGCATTTCCTTTCCCCTTATACATTGTTTTATTTAAAATAAAGCAAACATCAGAATGACAATTCAAGCCAGCCAATATATTAACCCTTTGTCCTAAATTAGTTATATCAAAACTAACAAAATACCTTCCACTTAAATACAAATAAGATTTCATATCTGCCCACAGCACTTCTGATCAAGAAGCCATGGAAATTAACCTCTGCAGAAAATTGCTTTTTTCTCCTCAACATATTTTTTTTCATATAAAGGTGAGGCAGGTGAAACAAATGTGAAATCACAGGTGGCCTAGAACATGGACATTCTGTGCTACGATGGTTCATTAAAGAATAATTCCGCATCAACATTTCAACATCTACCAATGGGATTACCAAAATTTCATGGGCGACATTATAATCTTTCTTTTTTTGTTATTTAAGTTTCAGGAAAATCTCTGGAAAAGATGCAATTTCAACTGTTGATATTAACAAATATTTATAAATCTTTCAAAATTCTTGATGCTAGAATTTTATAAGGAAAAAAATTTATAAGTCCAATCCTATCTATTTGTTGTGTTTATTTGAGTCTGAGCATGGTGCTGTTCTAAGGGCTTTACAGAGGTTAGAGGCACCTGGATGTCTTGTTTGAGTGTCAGACTTCAGTTCAGGTCATGATCTCATGATTTGTGAGTTGGAGCCCTGCATTGGGCTTTCTGCTGTCAGCACAGAGCTCGCTTCAGATCCTCTGTGCCTCTCTCTCTCTGCCCTCCTCTGCTTGCGCTAGCTCTCTCTCCTTCTTTCTCTCTCTCTCTCTCTCAAAAATAATAAACATTTTGAAAAAAAAGAAGTTAGACTGAAAATATAGGAACCCCTTCTAGAGGAACCTCTTGTTTCTCAGGAGCTTAGAGAGTTTTCCTGTCCAAAAAAAAAGAAAAAAAAAATGGCTCAACAAAGTGAAGCACTTTTACTGTCTTCTCTTATATGCAGTTTTTTTCTGACTATAAAACTAGTAACTACTGTTATCACTGTGGAAGATGTTTTCTTTCATTTTCATTCTTTTTCACTTCTTTGTTTTCTTCCTTCTTCTCCTTCCCAGACTCCCATTTCACTCTTTTTCTTTTCCTTCACCTCTCTACATATAATGTTCTCTTATTCTCAGTTAACTTCCTGAAACATTTCCAAGATTGTGGTTGCATGTTTCGTTTTGATTTTTTGTTTTTTTTTCTTTTTTTGTGTATTTTTAAATGTTGCCTAATTGTCCATCAAGTAACTAGTTTACCTTTTCCAGGTACCGGAACCATCTTTTCAGTAGCAATGGGACTTTGTGACCTTGGGGTAGCATATCAGTGACAGAGATGACTCTGGATTAAGAATCTTCAGGGATTTTTGTGATCACATGTTGATTGCTGAACCGTGGGAACTAGGCTGTGGACAGCCCCTAGCTCATTGTCAACTAAAGTGGATACCATGGCTATCTCTCAGAGATGAATACAGTGACTTTGGGGGCATAGCATGTATTTGTTTTGAAAGAGGTTGAGAGTATCTTTGAATGTATAAAGAATTTTGTTGATTCAAAGAATAACATCTGTTAATACATCTGTTAACAGATAATAATATCTCTTACTATATTGAAGCCAAATTTTTGTATAGAAGGGTGTGTACGGATGTTGGGCAGCCCAGTCTGGACCACAGTGATTATTACATTACCATCTTTTAGCTTTAAACCCATACTACTGTGCTGTGTGTTTTGACACTGAGGTTGAGCTCATTGATACTTTGCCCGTTGGTCCCCATGAAGCTTTGCCAAAAAGAGGCACTTGAGAAAAATCCCCAGAGCTGGATGGGTTAAAAGGCACTCGCTCCTTCCTGTTTGCATCCAGATCCAGTCAGGTGATAGCTCTTTATCCTGACAGTGACAATTGATTCCACAAGTGGCAGTTGATTGCAGTTTGCAATTTTTCCGTGCTATTTAAAATCAGCCTCATTACATTCCTCCCAGCAAACTCGGAATCAGTCAGACTGTGCTTCATCATCAGAAGTCTGAGTCCTGGCTCCATAGACACTCCTCCAAGCCTCTGAGCTTTAAGGATCCCTTTTTGTTCCCCAGCCTAGGTTAAGCCACACAAAGTGTCACAGTTTTGCCTTCTTAATTTTCTAATTTAGCAATTCTGTTTAATTTTCTTCTGTTAAGATAACTGATACAGTTTCTGTCTCCTCAAAAACCCCTGACCTATTCAGTGATAGTTGAAGATAAAGAAATGCCTGGCTTCAGGATATCTGCAGTAAAGAAGAGAAATTCTAAGGGACAGAGAGGACTCAGAGAGTAAGAATTGAGCCAATAGAGCAACAGTTGAGAAAGAGAATCAAGGAGTCATCAATGGAACCATGGCAGAACATTCAGCTAGGTTAAGAATAAAATTATTTTCTGGACATCCACATCCCGATGACTCTGTTTATAACAAAGTCGGGTGGAACTCTTCAGTGTAGAGATGAACTTTAGTCATTTGTATTTGGTGGTCCTTATTTTCTGAAAAGTCCTGGGTAGGGAGCACCAGACCGTCAGTGATAATGAAGGCAGAGGCAGAAAGAAAGGCAACGTTCGCATGAGGTCAGCCCATCAGGTGAGTACCTGATAGTTGAAACTATGTCCAAGTTTGTTCATTATGTTATTTTGCTCTAAATTCATTGTAGACTAGACTTATGTTTCAGTGTGTGGCCGTATGAAGGGAATTTTTAAAAAATAGGCCAAGATTCCCATTCCATACAAGTGGTTAGTATTCTCTCATGAGAAGGATGAAGATCTATTTGACTCTGTGCATCCCAGAATACCCAGGAGAGCAAAAAGAGCTAGGATTTTAATTAATAATCTCAACTCAAGTTTCGACTTTGAAGTTGGTGGTTCAGACTCCTATTACACAGCGAAGCATACTTTGGCAGAACTAAAAAACACTGAGCCTCTGTACAACAACATTCCCAGCTGTAAACTGTGGGTAACCGTGTCACCTTTTTGACAAATCATAACTGACCCCCTCAGTGAAAGAATTCATTAATCTAAAGTACAGAGTAGATTAATTGCTCTGATCAGAACTGCTAATGATGTGTTTTGCTGTATCATAAAAAAAAAACAACATAAAAAAGGATATGATCTTTTTAAAATTGGTTTGCTTTTTTTTTTTAAAAAAAGGCTATAATTTCAGTTTCTGTTGCAGGCAACGTGATTAACATTATGGTATATTTTGGGGGGCACCCCGGTGGCTCAGTCAGTTACGTGTCTGACTCTTGATTTCAGCTCAGGTCATGATCTCACAGTTCAATGAGATCAAGCCCTGCATTGGGCTCTGCGTGGAGTGTGGAGCCTGCTTGGGATTCTCTCTTTCCCTCTCTCTCTCTGCCCCTCTCCCACCTGCTCACGGGCTCTCTCTCTCTCTCTCAAAATAAATAAATAAACTAAAAAAATAAAATTATGATATATATTTTTATAACCAATACGCTTTATGGATGATGTTTCTTTTGAAATGGTTTTGTTTTGGAGATTCAGATATCCTTGGAGTTCAGTTGGATTCAAGTCCCTATCTCAATGATCAAAAACCTAAACAATCGATCATTTCTAATTCTATAACTTACAAAACTGACATCTTGTGCCCAAATTTTCATGCATATTATTTCCATTAATGCTCACAACAGTGTGTAAGAGAATTATTGATTATATTTTTATTTGCCCAAAGATAGACATTGGATTATAACTCAGTTTGACTCAAAAACCCATGCACTTTCTACTATGCAAGCTGCCTCCCTCTGATGTATCACAGCTTCTCTTTGTGTTTGGGAGAATATAGGGAATTGGAAATGTGAAACTGCTACGGTACAAATGATACAATACAGGCCCCAGAGGAGCTTGGAGACTTTATAAGGCTTCTGAGATAGTAGAAGAATCAACCCCACCCCAGATCTGCTGATTCCTGATATCATACAGCTAGACCTAAACTTAGTCCGATATGTTCATAACCATGATTTGACGTTTTTTGTTTTTTTTGTTTTTTTTTTTAATTTATTTTTGGGACAGAGAGAGACAGAGCATGAACGGGGGAGGGGCAGAGAGAGAGGGAAACACAGAATGGAAACAGGCTCCAGGCTCCGAGCCATCAGCCCAGAGCCTGACGCGGGGCTCGAACTCACGGACCGCGAGATCGTGACCTGGCTGAAGTCAGATGCTTAACCGACTGCGCCACCCAGGCGCCCCCATAACCATGATTTGAATGCCACTGCCAGCAACAAAGACTTCCTGAGTCCCTTGACTGTGTCCAGTTTTACCCCAGCCTAGAGTACAAAAAACACCAAATTTTATTTTATTTTATTCTTTTTTTTAAGTTCATTTATTTATTTTGGGGAGGGGGGCGGGGAGGGACAGAGAGAAAGAGACAGAGAGAATCTGAAGTAGCCTCTGTGCTGACAGAGCTGACCACTCCCGGCGCAGGGCTTGATCTCACGAACTGAAAGAGTCTAACCTGAGCTGAAATCAAGAGTTTGTCGCTAAACCAACTGAGCCACCCAGGAACCCCAAAGCATCAAATCTGAACATGGGATTGAACAACACAATAGACACAGTTGTATTGATATATATATATATATATATATATATGGTAAAGGAAAGCTTTGTCAGTTTGCGTTGAGGTTCAGATCCAGTTAGAAATCATTTCTTTTATCATGATTTCTCCTAGAAGGTCTAGAAAAATTCACTGCGTAGGTAACAAGAGGACTAAAAGCACCCCTTCCTTCAGATGAGCCTGGGAGAAAAAAAAAAAGGCTCTAATAAAGAGATCCATCAGATTGTATAAATAATCATTTCAACTTCACCTTGTCTTTGGACTCATCCCTGGAGCTGAGTTTGTGGATATTTGGGACGGAGATAATGAATTTCTCTGGCATTCAAATATGGGAGGGGTACTTTTTTACCTGCTTGTTTTGGCTGTCATGGTAATTAGAGAAAAGAAAGTAGAGAAGAGAAAGTGGAGGTTGAGAGTGGCTATCACATCAGAAAAGTCAAAGGCTTTTAAAAAACAGGGTACCTGGGGGCCCCTGGGTGGCTCAGTCAGTTAAGCGTCCAACTTTGGCTTAGGTCATGATCTTGTGGTTGTGAGTTCGAGCCCCACATCAGGCTCTGTGCTGACAGTTCAGAGCCTGAACCCTGCTTCAGATTCTGTGTCTCCATCTCTCGGCCCTTCCCCTGCTCATGCTCTGTGTCTCTCTGTCTCTCAGTAATAAATAAACATAAAAAAATAAAATAAAAAACATAGGGTATCTACTTCTTAATTTCATTTGTTTGCATTTCTATATGTAAACTCTCTTCATCTCCCCAAATATTTTGGAAAATTTGATCTACACACAAAGGCATGGAAACTTAGGAGAAAGAAATATGTGGCAGCTTGGAAGAAGATATGTCGTCCTTTTTCTTTTTTAAAGTATTTGTGAGTGGGGTGCCTGGGTGTCTTGGTTAAGCTCTTGATTTTGGCTCAGGTCCTGATCTCACAGTGGTGAGATTGAACTCCATGTCAGGCTATGTGCTGAGAATGGAGCCTGCCCTGGACTCTCTCTCTCTCTCTCTCTCTGGCCCTCCCCCTCTTGGACTGTCTCTCAAAAAATAAATAAACATTAAAAAAATAAATTATTTGTGAGAAATAAGTAAACAAATAAAAAACAGCCATATTTGGACACCCAAATAGAAGATGGGTGAGGAGAATATAAGAATATGTAGAGTTTAGAGAGATCTTAAGCAATATGATGCATTTCCACAGGAGAGGAATGAGAGTTTTGTTAGTCCTACGTAGATTTTGTTTTTAAAAAGTGTGACTCCAGTTGGGGCGCCTGGGTGGCTCAGTCGGTTAAGCGGCCAACTTCAGCTCAGGTCATGATCTCGCGGTCAGTGAGTTCGAGCTCCGCATCGGGCTCTGTGCTGACAGCTCAGAGCCTGGAGCCTGTTTCAGATTCTGTGTCTCCCTCTCTCTGACCCTCCCCCGTTCAGAGAGAGGGAGACACAGAATCTGAAACAGGCTCCAGGCTCTGAGCTGTCAGCACAGAGCCCGGAGCCTGTTTCAGATTCTGTGTCTCCCTCTCTCTGACCCTCCCCTGTTCATGCTCTGTCTCTCTCTGTCTCAAAAATAAATAAACGTTAAAAAAAATTTAAAAAAAAAAGTGTGACTCCAGTTGACATCTGGGTTATATATATAGATACTCAATGAATATTTTTGACTAGTAATAATGTATTACATTTATTGAACATGTATTATACTCTAGGCACTGCTCTAAGTATCCTGTACATAATTAACTCATTAAATTCACACCATAACCCTTTAAAATAGGTACTCATTACCATAACTTCACAGATGAGGATATCGGAACTTCAATATTAAGTAATTTAACTAAGGTTGTGTAATTTAAATAGTTTATAGCTTATAAGTGGCAGAGCGAGGATTTTAACACCAGGTGTGTGGCTTAAATAAAAAGATGACTCAGAGAAATATACAAAAGTACATTCCAAACATGTCAACAAGTTTAAATAAATGATATTACTTCATGTTCCTAAAATATTCTTCCTGAAAAGAAAATTGTAGCTACGTGCCATGTACTTTTCAGTCCTGTGAACATAGACAGCTTTTAGAAAATATTGACTTAATCTAATGGACTATTCTCAAGTGCCTTATTGGGGGATTAAGAGTAAATTCATATGTCCATTACTGGCATGAGCAGACTCAAAGGAGCTGTACCTCCTAAGCTTGTGTAATAGTGGCCTAAGGATTCGTGTGAGGTCCCCAAGGAGAAGATCGACCTTGAAGAACCAGAGTTGGAACAATAAGGGCTGATGCCCTTTCCAGTGTGAGATTCTCCATCCATTTTGGGAGGTCTGTGTTTAATCGTATTTAAAGGAATATTATTATCGTAATTGCTGTCTTGAACACAAAAGTGACAGAGTTGTATCTTTTACATCCTTGAGGACTAAAATTCAGAGGATAGAAAAAGGAATCAGTACACATACCCATTGTAGAGTCTACACTTCTTTGCGGGTGGCTGAGACCCCAAGTGCCCATTTTGCTGCTGTGGCAGTTGTCTTTTCTAAGTCATCCATGGACAATGTGTGATTTGTGATCATTGGCATAATCCATTAGTGTGAATTAACACTGCAGACGTGTATTTGGTTTCACATAAGGTCAACTGGGTAACTTTGATGAACCAAATAAATGAACACTTTACTGAACAACATACAACTGGGAACATCAAACTGATTCTATTTCTACATTCCTCCCACTCCCAACACTGCTAAATTCTCACTGACACACAAACTGCCTTTCATTGTACCGTGACTTAATAAAACCTTAGTATATCTTTCATTCACTTACTACTTTCTTTCAAGTCATTTTTGAAAACCTCTTTACTATTAGTATACAGTTATAATTACAGAGTTTTTCCATATCTTGAATGATAGTTTGTCTCTGTCCCTTGATTAGTACAAGTTCTGTCCTTTGAAGCAGCTAGGATAGCCTGGACTATTTCCTTCTTCACATGATAATCCTTTGAATTGGTTGAATGCTTAAAGTCATATATTGTGCCACCTGCTGTAGTTTTTCTTTTCTGTGGGCGAAAATACACACCTCTTTCAGTCATTTTTTCTTTGACACAATTTACTAGAACATAAACCATCTTATTTAATTTATCGGTATTTCTTTGATGTTGTTCTTCTACTGTAAAGTCCAGGAAAGTACACATACCTTCAGGCATGACCACCTGACTGATGTCATGTGTAATAGGATTATTACCTCCCTTGATATGGGTATTATATGCTTAGTAACATAGCCACATAGCTAAAAGTTCATGATTTTTTCCCTTCTTTGCTTTAAACAAACTAATCACATTATTGATGATTACTGAGATGCTTGTTCACAAAAATTCTGGATCTTGTATATATGAGCTTTCTTTACAAAGTCAACTCTCATTCTTTGTGAACATTTTTAAAAAGGTAGACAATGGGGGTGCCTGGGTGGCTCAGTCGGTTGAGCGTCTGACTTCAGCTCAGGTCATGATCTCACGGTTAGTGGATTTGAGCCCTGTGTTGGGCTCTGTGCTGGCAGCTCACAGCCTGGAACCTGCTTCAGATTCTGTATCTCCCTCTCTCTCTGCCCCTCCTTGACTCACATGCGCGCTCTCTCTCTCTCTCTCTCTCTCTCAAAAATAAACATTAAAAAAATTTTTTAAAAGTAATGTAGACAATGGATTTAATATTAATTCTTCTTAAATCCTATTGGTCAATTTCAATCCATTGTTCAGGATTGAGGCAGCATCAGAGGATTGTAAAAAATGACTTGGGTAAGATAATTTCCATGTTGCCAGTCCAGCCTAGTGAGAGGGATGAGATGTCTTTAACATTTCCCCAAAATTGTGGGTATCCATCAAAGACAGCTGAAAGGGTACCCCTTGGGATTTAGAACCCTTCTCCACTCTATTTGCCTCTACAAAGGTTAAAACTAAGTAATCATAGAGCCCTCAGGGGATTAAGAATTTGGAGGCTGAGTACTATCAAATTAGACTAAAGGACAAAACACATATTGTCTCAACAGACTCAGAAAATGCATTTGACACAATACAACACTCTTACATGGTGTAAACACATTTGATAGACTAGAAATAAAGGGAAACTTCTTCAACTCCATAAAAGGCATCTATGGAAAACCCATAGCTAATATTATACTTAATGCTGAAAGACTGAAGCTTTCTCCCTAAGATCAGGAATAAGATAAGGATGTTCTATCTCTCCACTTCTAGTCCTTATTGTGCTAGAAGTTCTAGCCAGTGCAATTAAGCCAGAAAAATAAATACAAGACACCCAAATCGGAAAGGAAGTAAAACTATCTCTATTTGCGGACACTGAAGTTGTATAGAGAAAATCCTAAAGAATCCCCAAGAAAGCTATTATAGTTAGTAAATGAGTTCAGCAACCTTGCAGGATATAAAATCAAAATCAAAACTGATTTTGATATACAAAAATCAGTTGTATTTCCACACACTAGCAATGAACAATCTGAAAATGAAATGATTCCATTCATTAAAGCACCAAAAATAAATTCTCAGGAATAAATTTAACAAGAACAAAGATAGTGCAAGACTGGGATGCACCAAAAGCTGCAAAAGAAATTAAAAGGAACTTAAAAAGGTACACAGATACCTATGTTCATGGACTGAAAGCCCTAAGAGAGTAATATTTCCTAAATAGATCTACAAATACAATGCATCCCTTATCGAAGTCTCAGCTGCCTTTTTTTCTTTGAAGAAATTGACAAGCAGATTCCACAAATGATATGGGAATTCAAGACACTCATAATAGTCAAAACAATCTTTTTAAAAATTTATTATTGAGAGAGAGAGAGAGGGAGAGAGAATGAGTGAGAGAGGGGTAGAGAGAGAAGAGGACAGAGGATCTGAAGCAGGCTCTGCCCTGAAAGCATGAGCCCAATGTGGAGCTCCAACTCACCAACCATGAGATCATGACCTAAGCCGAAGTTGGATGCCCAACCGACCGAGCCACCCAGGTGCCCCAGTCAAAACAATCTTAAAAAAGAACAGAGTTGGAAGATTCACGTTTTCCAATTTTAAAACTTAGCACAATCCAGAAGAAATTAAGATTGTACGTTATGGGCCTAGGGATAGATGTACAGACCAGTCAAACAAATTTGAGAGTACAGAAACAAACCCATGTATCTAAAGTTAATTGATTTTTGACAAAGGCACCAAGACAATCCAATGGTACTGGCAAAACTCAATTGCTACATAAAAAAGAATGAAGCTAGGGGCGCCTGAGTGGCTCAGTCAGTTGAGCGGCCGACTTTGGCTCAGGTCATGATCTCGCAGTCTGTGAGTCGGAGTCCTGCATCGGGCTCTGTGCTGACAGCTCAGAGCCTGGAACCTGTTTCGGATTCTGTGTCTCCCTCTCTCTGACCCTCCCCCATTCATGCTCTGTCTCTCTCTGTCTCAAAAATAAATAAACGTTAAAAAAAAATTTAAAAAAAAGAATGAAGTTAGACCACACACCAAAAATTAGATTAACTCAAAATGAATTAAAGACCTAAATTTAAGAGAACATGTATTTAAGAACCTATAAAATTCTTAAAAGAAAACGTAGATGCAAACCTTCATGACATTGAAATAGGCATTAGTTTCTTAACTATCACAGTAAAGCACAAGCAATGAAAGAAAAACTAGGTTAATTTGGATTTCATCAAAATCAAATCCTTTTGTGTTTCAAAAGACTATCAAGAAAGTAAAGAAGATAACTCACGAAATGGGAGAAAATATTTCGAAATCACATATATTATAATGATCTTGTTTGCAGAATATATAAAGAATGATTACCACTATTGTTTTGATATTTGTATATATTGCAAAATGATGAAGATTTACACATTTTAGTGTTCATACTTTATAAATGTGAGAAAACAAGCTAGAATAAAGAAGAGTAAATTTAACCCACATGGCATAAAAGAAAAAGAATAATAAAAATTATAGCAAAAACAACAAAGTAGAAAACAGAAAAAGAGTATAGAAAATTAACCAAACTCAAAGCTGGTTCTCTGAGGAAATTGCTAAAGTTGATTATACTTAAATAAAACTGATTAAGAGAAAACCACCAAGGTCAGGAATGAAAGCAGGGAATATAATTAGAGATCCTACAGACATTAAAATAATAAAGGTGATGTTTTGAATACCCTTATGTCAATAAATTAAATAGTATAGGTGAACTGGGAAATTTCATAAAACACACTAATTTTCAAAATTGACACATTAGACATAGAAAATCAGAATAGCCAGAGGCACCTGAATGGCTCAGTCGGTTAAGTGTCCGACTTCAGCTCAGGTCATGATCTCATGGTTTGTGGGTTTGAGCCTGCATTGAGCTCTGTGCTGACACTCAGAGTCTGGAGCCTGCTTTGGATTCTGCGTCTCCCTTCTTTCTCTGCCCCTCCCCAGCTTGTGCTCTGTCTCTCTCTCAAAAAGGAATAAATGTAAAAAAAAAAAAAATTAAAGAAAAATAATAAAAAAAAAGAAAATCAGAATAGCCATATATCATTGAAAAATTTGAATCAAAAAAATTTAAAACTCCTCTGTAAAGAAACTCCAGGGAAAGATGACTTTACAGATAGATTCTATCTAAATTTTAAAGAAGGAATTATAATGATCTTTCACAAAATCTTTCAGAAAATAGAGAAAAAGTGAATGCTTCCTTTATTTTATGAAACCAGCATAACCTTAATACCAAAACCTGATTAAGATAATGCCAGATAATTAATTACCAATATTCCTCACAGACATAGACACAAAATTCCTCAACAAAATATTAGCAAACTCAATTCAGCAATATATAAAAAGAAAAGAATATACCATGACAATATAAATTTGTCCCATAAATTAAAAATTGGTGTGGTATTTCATAATCATTCAAAACAATTGAATCATCTCATTAGATGCATAAAAAGCATTTAGCAGTGCCATAATAATAAAATAAAAATTCTTAGGAAAAGAGAAATAGAAAGCAATTTCCTTAACCCAAGAAAGGGCATCTATGAGAACCTACTAATAAAACATCATATTTAATGTTGAAAGAGTGAATGCTTTACTACTAAGATCAGGAACAGAGCAAGAATATAGCTTTTACACTTTCTATTCAATACCTATGGGAGGTCCAGTACAATAATGTTAAAAAAAGAAAAAAAAAAAAAAGAAGCTTAAACCTTGGAAAGGCAAAATATGTCTTTATTTGCAAGATGACACAATTGTCTATATAGGAAATCTTATATAACCTACAAAGAGCTATTATAATTAACCAATGAATTTATCAAGATCACAAAATACAACATCAATAAACAAATTTCAGTTGTATGTATCTAACAGCAAACAATTGAAAAATGAAATTTAAAGAAATAGCATCATATCCACAGAATACTTCAGAATAAATTTAAATAAAAAATGTGCAAAATTTCTACACTGAAAACTAGAAAGTGTTGCTGAGAAAATTTTAAAATAAGCAGAAAATGAAAATATACTTTACATGCCTAGTAGGAAGATTCAGTGTTGTTAAGATGTCCATTCTTCCCCAAGTAGTGTATAGATTCAGCATGATCTAAATCATAATCTCAGTGAGCACTTCCTAGAAAACAAGAATTGACTATAAGTTTCATATGGAAATGCAAAATTTACAACAATATTGAAGACAATAGAGAACACTAGTTTAAAAAAAGAACAAATTTGGAGAACTTTTAAAACCTCCTTGGGAGGCTTTAATGACTGAAATTAATAAAATAGAACAGAAAACAGAAAAACAGTAGAGAAAAGTACCAAAGTGATGATAATCATGATAGTGTGGCAGTGATGTAAAGGTAGGTATATGATAACTAGAAACTCTAAAAATTCACCCACACATCTATGGTCTAGTTGTTTTCAACAAGGTGCCAACGTAATTCAACAGGTGAAATTGCAGAGTTTTCAACAAATGATGTGGGAACAGATGCATGTCCTGACTTACACTTCACATCATAAATGTGCATAAATATTAACTCAGAGGGATAACAGATCAAAAGACAACATCAGTAAGATGAAAAGTCAAGCCTCGGATTGAGAGACAATTTTTCAATATATATATATCTGACAACATACTTATATCTAGACTATAAGGAGAACTCAAATAATAACTTACTATGTAACATAACACAACTAACATAATATAAATAACATAGCTCAATAATTAAAAAAATAACTATAAGAACTCACCTACTACCTCTCCCACGTTACCGAAATGGGTAAATGAATTAAATGGAACAATTTTAAAGATTTCCAAATGGCCAATAAGCACATTAAACAATTTTTAACATTATTAATCATCAGGGGAATTCAGAGTAGACCACAATGAGATTCCACTTCATGCTTAATAGAATGGCTGAATTAAAAAAAAAAATAGTCAATAGTTAGTATCAACTAGGTTAAAGAACAGCGAGGCCTCTCACATATTGCTAGTGGAAGAATAGAATAGTATAAATACTTAAGGAAACATTTTGACAGTTTCTTATAAAGCTAAATACGCACTTTCACATGACATAACAGTTCCAATCCTAGGTAAGCAATTTTAAAAATAATAATCACAGAAAGACTTGTACACAAATATTCACAGCAGTTTCTTCATAACGGCTAAAACCTGGTAATAATCCAAATGTCCTTTGGTGAATGGGTAAGAAAAATGTATACTCACATAATGCAGTATTACTCAGCAATAACAATGAATACTAGAGGCGTCTGGGTGGCTCAGTTGGTTAAGCATCTGACCACGGCTCAGGTCATGATCTCGTGGTCCGTGAGTTTGAGCCCTGTGTCGGGCTCTATGCTGACAGCCCAGAGCCTGGAGCCTGTTTCAGATTCTGTGTCTCCCTCTCTCTCTGACCCTCCCCCGTTCATGCTCTGTCTCTCTCTGTCTCAAAAATAAATAAACGTTAGGAAAAAAAAATTAAAAATGAATACTACACTGATACATATAATGACTTGAGCAAAACAGCAAGATACAAAAATGTACACACTATGGTTCCATTTATATTGAATATAAGTATTTATTTATATTCTAGAAGAAGCAAAACCAATCTATAGTTATAGAAATAAGAGTAGTGGTTGCCTGGGATAGTGACCTGGAGCAGATTGTAAGGTTAATTATAAGGGAACTTTTTGGAGTGATAGAAATGTTCTACATTATGATGGGGATATGAGTTACTCTAGTTGTAGGATATAAACATCTGGCAAAGCTCAATGAACTGCATACTTAAGTTCAGTATATTGAATAACATATGCATTATTTTCAACAAAGTCGGTTAAAAAACGAAGCTGTGAAAAACACAGCCATCTTTAATTGTACATTTAATTGTCTGACATTATTTCCAAAAAGAGTTGGTAAAATCACAGAAGCTATGGAAGTGAAGACCATCTTTTTCATTTTTTTAAAAGAGAGAGGGAGAGAGAGCATGCACATGAATGGCGTGGGGCAGAGAGAGATAGAAAGAAAGAATCTTTAGCAGGCTCCATACTTCAATGCAGAGCCAGATGCAGGGCTTGGTCTCAAAACCCTGAGATCATGACCTGAGCCGAAATCAAGAGTTGGACGCACTTTATCGACTGAGCTACCCAGGTGCTCCAAGATCATCTTTAATTATATCTGAAGTATCATCAAGATAGACAAGATTGATCCTGAAATACATTCAGAAATTGGAGAATCTTTGCCCATATACCTAACGCTACCGCTGCTGCAAGTAATTCATCAGTGTTCTCATTCACCAAACATTTTAGAGAATGTCTACTTCATATGGAATACTATGCTGGGTGTTGAGCTTAGTCCACAAAGAGTTCATATCCCAGTTGGGAAGACATACGTCAACAGCTAAATTTCAATATAAAATGTTACAAAAGTTAATGTGAGGATGTGGTGGGATGGCCGAGTGCTGTTGGAGCCCATGAGGACAAGGCAACTAACTCTCAGTGAAGAGGACAGAAAAAGTTTCCAACAGCAATATGCCACCAAGATCTTAAAGATGAGTGGGAGCTTTCTAGGTAAGAAGAAATGAAAAAGGTCAGGGGCCCTGTTAGGGAGTAGAGCATGTGCAAGATATCTGGTCTGCAAGCCATGATATGTTGCAGAAACAGAAAAGTGCCGGGTGGCTGGGGCATGGGGTATGTAGAAGGTGGTGGGAAACGGGGAAGGAGGAAGGAGAAGCCACCAATTAAGGATCCTGTAAGTCACTCTCGTAAGCAAATCAAATACATAAATACACCTCCCGCTTTGTATAATCAGCACCGTTGTGAATTAATCTTCCATTATTTACTTGATTATAATGTGTTTGTTTCCTTGACTCCACTTGCACATCCTAACAACTTTGTGTGAAGTCCTCCCCGGGAAACTATTTTAGTTTTAGATCTAAGGATGAAATAATATAAGTTTGCAAGTCATTTTAAGATATTTAGAAGAGTGAATTCTACAAACTAAAAATATTACCGTGAACCTCTTTCCCCTGTACTTTGTTAAAATATTCGTTATGTGGAAAGCTGTGTGCAAGCATAGCGACAGGTGATCTGTAGTATCATTATTATCGTGATACTGTTCTGTACTTTTGTACTCCAGTTATCTTCTTGTCAAGAATCTCTAATGCCTTTACAAATGAGTAAATACCATTGCCTCCAATTTTTCATATATATGTAATTGAGATAGTGTGAAATGGAGGAACAGAGTTGATGCTAGACAGGATGGCTTTGGAATAATTCAGAGGAGACCACACAAACTGAACAGAATTTATTTGAGCCTGTTCTAACCTTTGGATCATATCCCTCCCAGAGGAGATAAAGAAATCCATCCGCCAGTGCACACTGAAAATACTGACTACACTCTCCGATAACTGTTGAGTTAGAAATTATTTCCTGTATGCAGTCTACACAGCCAGAGTGTTTAAGTCAGATGCTATGAACAGAGGCCAGACATTTCAACACTTTGAAAAGTCTTTTTTTTTTTTTTAATATTACAAATCCTAAAAGACTCTAACATTTTCCTTTTATCAGTTACCACATTCCATTATTTAATTCAGAACTATTGCCTACTCTCTTTCAATGCCTTTATATTCCATATAAAACCTTACAATAAACTGATGGGTGATTTAAAATACTACTTAAATAAGGGTTTTTTAGAAGGCCTTATTAGGAGCTGAGTTGGGTATTTGAGGGAAGGTTTCCCCACCTGAAGCCAAAGACATCTATTTAACTGCTGTGGTCTCTAGGCCATGCATATTGACTGATTTACTGTCACAGATAATCCAGCACTTGGCCAGAAGCCATTTCAGTTTAAGGGCATGCGGTTTGGCAGGCAGCATGGTTTGCAATAATGTAATAAAACAGAAAGAAATCCATACCTGGTTGTGAAAAGAAAGAATCTATCTATTTTGCCAGAGGCAGGTGAAATGGGTCTGTGTGATTTAGTGGTGGGTCAGAGCAGAGTCGTATAAAATAGCCCACCATGACTTGTATTTCTGAAAATGACCAGCATGCTTCAGAGTTCCTGAATTTTGTGCACTTACTGAAAGGAGTGGGGGACAGTTACTAGTTTTATTTGTCTTCTCAGACCATTGGCTTATGATGGTGTCATTACCATTTATGGCTGTTCTGATCAAGGTTCTTTTGGTTGCAATGAGCAGAGTGCCATGTAAACTCACTCAAATCACATAAAATCAGAGGCCAGGAGAAGTAGAAGTAGGCTTCAGAAAATATGGAATTGAGACAGAGAGGCCGCTTTTTCCAGGGAGTTGGTTCCATTCTTCTCTTTAGCGCACTGGCTTCCTCTGCCTGCATATACCCCCAAAAAACGCTGCATCGCCTACTTTGTCCCATGTATTCACAGCCTTTATGTTACCAGTCCATTGCTAACTAACTGAGTCTTTTGGTGTCTCATATCCAAATCCCGAGGAAAAGAATCTTCTTGGACCAGCTTCTCTATGTTTTGGTCAAGATCTTTGCACTGGGTGCTGTCTTAGATCTCTTGTCAGTCTATGAATTGGTAACTCGAAGGGTGGTTTGAGTAGAGACCCTCATCATATGGTCTGCTGCCCATTCAGCTTGGACTACAGACAGGAAAGGCAATAGGAGGCATGTCTGCCATAACAATGGCTTTTAATTTTATTAAAGCTGGATATGTCTCTCATTGAGAAACACTGAGTACCTACGAAACGCCATTATGCTAAGTACTATGCTAACTTCTAGAAATGTGACTGTCAGCAAGATGGAAAATCTCTGTTCTTCCCTGATCTGCCCTGGCCCTGTCTAATCTTCCCTATACCCCTTCAAACAAGTTTATTCAGTATGTCCTTTATTTGGGCTTTGTTGTATCACCGCTGACTCTTCTGGATACTCTGTATCTTAAAGAACCTCATTATGCATAGAGCCTTTTCATTATTCCAAAAGCTGTGTAAAGATGACTTTTCTGTTACATCTTTTCACTTCTACTTTTTATCAAAGCCACCCAAATTTCCCTTCAGTCCCTCACTTTACTTTTCTGGCATTTATCACCTCTTTCCCCATCTCAGCTCAGGGCATGGCCATGAGCTAATTAGAAGACTATTTTGTTGCAAGACCTGAGGCCATACCCTCCTATATAAATGTACATGTGGCTTAAATTAATTTTTATAACCTACGCTTGAAGAGGGAGGCCTTATTATTTACAAATCTGTTTTTACAGTGCAGAGGCTGTGAAAAGACATTCCACATCACTCAAGAAACGGGCTAAATAAAAACGATGGTCGGTGATCCACGGAGCTGGTAACAATCCAGGTACACTATTGTTTTCTTCCTGTAGGTGCTTTTGCAAACCAAGGGAATGGCCCACTAGAGAAAAGTTGTCACTTTCACTGATTCATCAACACTTTTTCCAGCAATCATGGTACCCGTGCCATCTGTGTTTAGCACTTTATAAAAAAAAAAAAAAAAAAAAAAAAAAAAAAAGAAGAAGAAGAAAGCAAGAAAAGAAGGAAGAAAAAAAAAAAGCTCTTTGCGACTGCCATACAAATCAGGGGCACTAACAAGGTCACACAGAAGGGAATTTCGGGACTCGGAGAAGATGTTCTCCTGCATGGCAGTGAACAATAACAGCATTCTATACAAGTTCCCCTGCATCCCCGGGCGGCTCTGCCCCAGCCTGAAGCTGCTTCGGGTCCACTGGGAAATGTGTATTATGCCTAGGTTAATTTGCTGATTAATCTCTAGTCAGTGGTTTGTGCTTTCCCCAGATGGCCAATTAAAATTTACAACTGGCAGAACAGTGTCCTGTTGGCAGGCTGCTGAGGGGCCAGAGCTAGAGGCGGTGACAGAAGGCATGGGCCCAGTTTTGCCTTCTTTTCCCCTCCCCTTTCCTTTCTTTCTCTCCCTTGCTCTTTTTAAAGCTGCTGGATTTATTCAGAGGAAAGCGTAAGCCGGGCTTACGCGGGAAGCGTGCGATGTGTGGTGTAGTTTACAACTGTGCTGCTATTTACTCTCCAGCACTCTCAGGGCCGCTCCCGTATTCCAGGCATCAACGGTTTTACCCACAGCAAATATAGCTGACAAAATCAGCCAGGGGGCACAACTGATTTAACAGCTTCTGAAATGTAATAGCCTTTTTTTTTTTTTTCCTCCTGATTTGCAGTCCCCATGGATTGATGGTCTAATATCATTCACTTCCTCACAAATATATAAAACATTTACAGTTGTTTGTGTAAATCAAAGGCAAAGTGCTATGTGTGAAGCTGATAATAAGTAATGCTGTGATATATATAAAAGATAACATACTTTTACAGCAAGAGCCCCCAATATTAACTGTTACTTTTTTACTTCGCATTTTATACAAATGGCATTGTAGACACATCTGAATAAAACATACAGCAAGGAATTTAATTAAGGAAATGCAATTTGATATCATTCTTTATTTTATACCGAAATGTTTGCCATATGTTTCAAACATGCGTGAGTCATCTGGATTGAAAATTCTGAAGGAAATTGTTAATCAAGGACTATTGATCCTTAAATAAGCTAAACGTGGTAATGATGTATGATATTATGACAGTTTGCTATTTTCACTAACTGTTGATAACCATTGCCAAAAAATAAATAAAATAAAATATGTCCCTCTAGGTGGGAAAACAAATTTTAAGGCGAATATTGCATTATTGATTGTAAAAATAATCTAGGGAGCCAGGTATAAGTCTCAATTATGTCAGATAAAGGGAAGGGAGGAGGCATCGTGTAAAATTACCTTTGTAAACTACACAGAATTTTGGATTTTGTTTTTTTGAATAGGATGTGTCACAGAACTTATACCCTGGACATCAATGACTCTCTATCAGACTCTAAGATCAGACTTTAAGGCCACGGGTGGTGTTTTATGAGTTATTTTCATGACTCTACGTACTGTGGATGCAGACAATAATTGTTAAATTTACTTTTAGAAAATAAAATTTGAAAACAATCAGAGACATAGTAAATGCCTTGTGAGAAGTGACTGTATTTGTTAAGCTTTGTCCTCAGCACCAAGCACAATACCCGGCACAGAGTGAGCACTCAAGAAAGGTTCGAATACTACACTAATTTTCCCAACAAATAGGAAACATTCAATTTCCTCCCTGCAGGGCTTTCCATGTCAAGCTCTACTCAAATGTAAGATCTTGGAATACTTTTTGGAAAGAGGTCTCTCACGTGTTCTGGCCTTGAATTGTTCCCGTCTAAGAGATCATAGGACAGGCATCACGCAGCCTTCGCCTTTTTTCATCTCCCACAGTGTATCTGCTCAATAAATGGATGCTGAATTGAATTCGAGGGGCTTCTTGAATTGCTGCTGTACTTTATAGCGACGACTCCACTCCATTGATAAACCTTCCATATGAGGAAGCCAGACCTCGACTATGTAGGATTTCAGTTCAACATATAAGGTGAATGTAGGCTAAAAGAATTGCAAAGGGGATATCTACAGACAAGACAAAATTGCAGAAGTAGTATTTCTTGGTTTCTATGAAGTTTTTTAAATCTAATCGCATAGACTATAAATTTTCTTTGAGGTAAATATTTCACCCATAAAACAAACCACTTTTATGTAATATATGTGTTGCTCTGAGGTAGCTGGCAATAATTGAATTGTGATCTTTCTCAGCCGATTAAGGAGTTTGTGTCTAGCTAGTATGTGACGTCCTGACTCATTGTACAGATAAAAGTCAGCTGAGAGGCTTTGTAAGTGCCCCAGCCTGGAAATACTAAACAGTGAATCATCATGTCTTGATGGAAGGACTGCAAATAACTCCACACATATTCGTTAAGTACATACTAGATTTAAGGTACTGCGTTAGATGCTATTGGCCTTTAGATACAGTTTGGCATATCAAGAGGCTTTTGGCTTATGAGCCAAAATAATAGTAAAATAAGGCAAAATATGATCACTGCCAAATACAGACTAAAAGGACCTTTGTAGAACACTTACTAGAAAGTGACTGATTTTGTCTGGACAGATTGGGAAAGAATTCTTAGCGGAAGTGAGGCTTAAGGAATAAGGATTTTGACAAGGAGGGGAGAAAGAGAAGGGAGGCTTTCCAGGAAGAAGAAATTGCAGGAGCAAAGGTGTAAAGGTAGAAAAATATTAATTTAGCTCAGGAAGTAGAAATTGATGGAAAAGATGATAAGGATGTTTGGGTGTGTGGGTATGTGTACAAAATGAGGCTTCAAAGGTCAATCGGTAAATTTGAGGTGTAGAAATTTGAAGCAAGTTTATGACAATGCAGAAGCTTCAAATTCGTTGGGCAAGGAAAGGATCCTAGTTGTATCTGCATTCAGAAATAGATAAGAAGTGGGAGTCTGGCAGTAGGGAAGGAAGTTGGGACTATGGCAAGGACATAAACAAGAGTTATGGAGACCTGGGCTACCATGGTGGTAGGAACGAAGAAGAGGGGGAGTGACAGAGCTATTTCTGATGCAGAATAGATAAACTAGGTTGGCAATCGGGTTGTTGAAGATGAAGAAGTGGGTGAAGTCAGAGATGGTTTCAAGTTCCTAGGCTAGAAGCTAGAATGGGTGGCCATGTTCTTACAGGGAAAGAGAAGACAGCTGGGAAATTATGTTTATAGAGGAAAGAGGCACTGAATTTTGGATTCAT
This sequence comes from Panthera uncia, assembly GCF_023721935.1. Classification (NCBI taxonomy): domain Eukaryota; kingdom Metazoa; phylum Chordata; class Mammalia; order Carnivora; family Felidae; genus Panthera; species Panthera uncia. The sequence goes on along the minus strand of NW_026057584.1, from coordinate 73,694,332 downwards.
TGAGTGGGAAGGATTAAAAAGATAACATTTTTTAAATGTTTATTTATTTTTGAGAGAGAGAGAGACAGAGTGTGAGCCGGGGAGGGGCAGCGAGAGAGGGAGACACAGAATCTGAAGCAGGCTTCAGGCCCTGAGCTGTCAGCACAGAGCCCGATGCGGGGCATGAACCCATGGACGGTGAGATCATGACCCGAGCTGAAGTTGGATGCTTAACTGACTGAGCCACCAAGGCACCCATTTTTACTCTATCCAACAGATCTTTGGAAATACAAGTCTACAGCTGAAAATAAGTCATAGACTAGCTAGAGCTGTGGATTGGCTGCTCACCTGAAGTATGTTAATTGAGGTCATATAAATGGATAAGATTGTCATTAGTGAACGGACAGACCACACAGGTATTATCATGAAAAATATTGAATTACTTCTGCACTGGATGGTAAACATAAGTGTCCCCAGCTCCTCAGGACACTCTAGCTGTCCTGCCCACCTGTAACGACCCTTGGGACCACCGCTGCCTAATGGCAATTAAAAAGTTAACATCTACCCCACATAAGGCTCCAGGTCCCTGCGACAGTGCTGTGGCTCTACCTGTTCTGATTGGTCAGTGCCTTTGCCATCAGTTTCCATCGCTAATTAATTTAGTTGTCGCTCTTACCCACAGAAGGACTACAGAGCAAGAAAAGAAGCAAGCTAAGGATGATATGCTTAGATGTGCTAGATGATGATATGACAGGTAGGAGAAAGTGTTTACAAAGGACATTAAGGTTCCTCTTCTTTGTACTTTCCATATGCTTTAAGCTAGTTGCTATGGTGGGGCATATGATGATATAAATTCAAAAGAGAGTATATAACAAGGTCTTACATGTATGGTGGCACGGACAATTAAAAAATAAGATGGTATATACAAAGATAAATTTTTAATTCCGTTTTCTCATATTTTAAATGGGACATATTTTGGCAATATGTATCTATGTTAGACAAAAAGGTTGTGAATTAGAATGTAGTGGTATTATCTATGAAGGTACAAAGTTTTATTCCACATAATCCTGAGTTTATGCAATCCTCTGAACTGAAGGAAATTGCATTCACTGGAATTATAATGTGACACACGATGTTTGTCAACGTTTTCTTTTTCCAGATTGTACCTACATCTGAGAAAACTTAGCTGTAATCTAGAAAAATGCAAAACAGAGCCAGTACATTGAGTCCATACTAGAAACAGTAGTTTTGACTGTTTGGGTCATGAATGTACTACTTACAAACTTCAAATATCCCTGTGACTTTTGTACAAACTGCAAATTCTTGGATCTCAGGCATTTCTCTGATTTTTCTGTTTGTCAGGTAGAGTGGAAAGTAACAGATCATTCTAAGGTAAGATGGTTTGAGTTTTCCAGTTGAAAGGTTATGTAGCAAAATCAGTGTGCTAGCTATAATCTTACCATGGCTCTCCCAGCATGGGAGAAATTTAAGTATTCATGATATTGTAATTACAAATGCTGATCCCATGTTTCAGTGATGACCTTAGAAAAGAGTTAGAAAACTGTGGTTTTTCTTCATCACCAGAACAAAATCCACATTCGAATTATTTGCTATTGAATTTGTATTTTATAATTTTAATACATATTTTAATCTGATCAGACAACTGGCCTTAGAAATGCAATTGTTTTCCTGTCACGATTTACTTTCAGGGAGGATAATTTTTGGCGACGTATTTCTAAGTTATTAACCAGCGAATTACGTAGACCCTTAAGTAAATAACGAAAATGTAAATATTGGATCGATGCCCGATAAGCAGTAGGTCAGGGTAGTGCTAAGTATGACAGGGTGTACTCAGCTCATTATCACTGTTTTCATTCTTTTAATTGTACATGCCTGTTAATTGTACACTTCGGTAAGGCCGAGTGGGGTGAGGCCGCAACCACTTTTTGCGTACGTTTATGTATGATTTTTTAATTGGAGGTCAAAGCAACCCTTGTCTGTTTCATAGTGATCCACACCATCTTTTAGCAAGGAAGATGAGATCCTTTTCAAAACCGCTAGGTCAGTAGGATGTAACGTATACCAACCCCTCACTACTTCTGGTAATCAATAATTTAGCTTTCTATCCAGAATAGGCACAGACTTGATAAGACATCTGATGCCCTTGACGAGATTTTTACAGGGCAATACTTTTATTTTATATGTTTTATATGCAATGATATATGTGCCTATATTTTCGTAGTTAGATGCATATATTTATTTTTTTATATCTTTCTTTTACCATACTGAGAGAATCAAAGTGAAACGGTAAACTCTTGGACCAAATACGAGTGATAATAAAGCCTTCTATTGTGCTTCATTCCCTTGATCTAGGACATTTAAAAATAAAATGTATAAATATATATAATATATTTATGCTGAGCAGTGTCAATCATTATTCAGAAATTTAAGTTAGGTGATCGCTTCTCGGCCTTTTGGCTAAGATCAAGTGCAGAAATTTAAGTTAGGTGAAATTTAAGGTGAAGAAAAGGCGACCCATCAGCAAACTCATGCCATGTGCCTAAACTCTGCACTTGAAAAGATGATACAGAGACAGGTAAGCCCCTGTTTGCTGACTCAGCAGTGCTGAGGGTAAGCTTTTTAAGTGGAAAGGACAGGTTGAGATAGGATCATTTTAATTAAAAAGCTATATATGCATTTTAGTGTGATTCATTTTATTTGTTACTTATGTATGGTTCTATTCGTTTATTCATTCATTAAAAATATTTATTGAGTGTCTGACACAGAACAGACATAGCAGTGAATAAAACACACACACTCACTCTCTTGGAGTTTACATTTTAGCAGGAAGAGACAAATAAACAAATACAATAAATATGTAGCAAGTATGATGGTGATTCGTGCCATGGAGAAAAATAAGGCAGGAAAGTAGGTTGTGGAATGTTCTAGAAGGGCAATGCAACTGTAAATAGGTATATCAGGGAAAGCCTCATTGGGTAGGCAACTCATGTGCAAATACCTGAGGGAAATGGAGAGCAGTCCCTATAGGGAGGCAAGAGAATTCCAGCTGAGGGGCAAGCTCAAGGAAAAAGAGGAAGCCAGCATGCCTGTAGGAAAGTGAAGAAGGGGGGAAGTAATAGAAATGTGGTTTGAGTGATCAGAGGAGACTGCAGACCATTGCACGGGGCATTGTTGTTCTGTTTGGTTGGATTGTTTGGGATTTTTAAGTTCACATGGGGATGCGATTGGAGGCGGTGGGCAGAGAGTGACAAGGACACGAGGGCAGAAGCAGGGTCCTCCGTTAGGGGGCTATTTACAAAAGCCGAGGCAGAAGGCTATGGTGGTTTGATGGTAGTAGTAAAAGGAGTAAGAGGTGGTTGGGTAATGATCTACTTCGAAAGTAGAGGGGCGCCTGGGTGGCTCGGTAGGTTAAGCGTCGGACTTCCACTCAAGTCATGATCTCACGGTCTGTGAGTTCGAGCCCCGCGTCGGGCTCTGTGCTGACCGCTCAGAGCCTGGAGCCTGTTTCAGATTCTGTGTCTCCCTCTCTCTCTGCCCCTCCCCTGTTCACTCTCTGTCTCTGTCTCAAAAATAATTAAACTTAAAAAAAAAAAATTAAAAAAAAAAAGAAAGTAGAGCTGGCAGCAAGTATGTGGGGTAGAAGAGAGAGGGAGGAGCCAAAGCTCACTTCAACGTTTGGATTCCGAGTAACTGTCAGGGTAGAGTCACTGTCTCCTCACATGGGGCGACATTACAAGAGAAGCATAATTGGAGAGAAAGGTAAATGGGATTTGAACAGATTTAGGTTTCAGGTGCCTTGAGATGTTAAATAGGTGATTAGATCTTACTTGGAAGTCAGGAGGGTGAGCTGTAGACTAGGACATATATTTAGAAGTAGTGAGCCCACAACTGCAGTTAAAACCAAAAGACTGATGGGTGCCTGGGTGGCCCAGTCGTTAAGCATCTGACCCTTGGTTTCAGCTCACGTCATGATCTCACAGTTGTTCATGAGTTTGAGTTCCAAGGGAGAAAGCGGGAGCGTGGCAGGAAGAAGAGAGAGGTCATGGCAAGGATGCAGGCTCTTGAGGCACATTAACACTTACAAGTAGCCCAGTTAATGTCCTGAGCTCTGGACAACCAGATTAACGATTCTTCCTCCCCAAAGAGCTTGCTGGTAAGGGGATGAGGAAACTGGTCAGAGGCGCCTCCTCAAAGACCTCTGGTCTCTCATATGGAAGGGAGCAGTTATTGTGAAATTTTCAGATTCCTCCCAGCCTAAAATTCCATGACTCCATGCCTATGTTAATGAAACCAGGATTTTGAAAATAATATAAAAATGAAAGAGGTTCTCCTGAATTTGGTAAGGATTGGCATATAGTTGCTCCTCGAGACACGATGAGCAGGATCCGTAGGAGCCGCATCATGTGGGAACCTGTTAGAAATACAGACTCTTCAGTCCTTACCCCCAGGTGAATCACAGTCTGCGTTTTAATAAGAGCCACATATCATATGCATATTAAAGGCCATGCAGAGACCAATCATTGAGTAGCAAGCTTCTGGAGATAAAACCCACAAGATGCTTTGAATTTCAACAACAATAGGTTAAACCTAAGGCAATTAAAAGTCGGCAGTAGCTCTCCTAGACAACTTTTGAGGATTCCCTTTACTGCACATAATTATGATGTAACTAGTTAATGGAAAATCTGTGTAATGAAACCTAGGATTGTTATTTCCCATTTGATTAAAAAAAAAGGGGGAGGGGGCAGGAAAATACCTTCTTGGCACTGCTATGTATATGTTGAAATTTTACTTAAAATTATAGTATCACGTAGTTACATATCCTTGATTCCCCGTTGTGTTATCCTGAGATTGCCAAAAAGCTTGCCTACCTACTTCAAGTCTCCTCAAGCATCATTTTGAAAAAGACTTTCGGGGGGCGCCTGGGTGGCTCAGTCGGTTAAGCGTCCGACTTCGGCTCAGGTCATGATCTGGCGGTTCGTGAGTTCGAGCGCCACGTCGGGCTTTGTGCTGACAGCTCAGAGCCTGGAGCCTGCTTCACATTCTGTGTCTCCCTCTCTCTCTGCCCCTTCCCTGCTCATGCTGTGTCTCTCTCTGTCTCAAGGATAGATAAACATTAAAAAAAAAAAAAAAAAAGAAAAAGAAAAAGACTTTCCGAATTAACAGAAACCTACACAGTTGTCTAAAGATCGTTAGAAACCAATTGCTTGGAAATCAAGTAACTACGTGTCTTGGCTTAGACTAAAACCTGTAAAAACAAAACAACCCATAGTCGTACATGCCTCTCAACATACTTATTGTCAAATTGTCTTTTCCCATATTCAAAAATGTAATTTTATTTTACTTGGATGAAATTAAATAAAGCTGATATTAAATTTAAATTATATATTTATTTGTGTGCAATTTTAAGAGCACTATTAATCATAATGGGATATGAAAATGATTAAAACACCCTAGTATGAGTATTATTAAACACATAAAATGTTTTATTCTGGTAATATACAGAGTTTGAAGTTCAAGAAAACACCTAGAAGGAAATGGAACATGTTAATGTAATTCAAGGAGCACTGATATTTAACAGTTATGATGTGTTTAGCTGTAAATACAGAAAACTTAAATCAGTGAAATTTAACAATAAAGACAAAAATATTGTCTTAAATAACTTAAAAGTCCAGAGATAGTCTGGCTTTAGTAAATGGCTCAAGCCATTTACTCAGGACTTGACTGCTTTCTTTTCATTCTTGTCCATTCTGGGCTGCATCCTGAGCAAGCTCCCTCCCTGTCACCCGAATTGGCTGCCACTAGCTTTAAGGTCTTTCTTAATATACTTCAGCAAAGAAAAATAAAATGCTTTTGTCTCCATATTGCCAGCCAAATTCTGAAATTCAGTCGAACTGAACCAACCTAGAAGCTATGTTCCCTGCTAAACCAGGGACTTGGCCAGAGGAATGGAAAACTGATTTATTTTGTCACGGTCAGGTCTCCATACTGGATCTGAGGACGGAGGGGACTTACTAAGAAGCACCAAAACACCTGATCGGAAGTAAAGTTTCTTGGCCATGGGAAGAGGAAGGCTGCATGCTGGGAGAGCAACCAGCATACTTCCATTGCAGGGACCTGAAGGGAGAGGGAGAAAAATAAGCAGGTGAAATTCTGGGCTGGTGACAGGTATATTTCCATATTTGCATAAATATATCCTAAGGGAAACCATTCTGGAGGTAAGATCTAAGCTGAGAAGTAGAGCACTCAGAAGAGACTGAAATCTAAAACCAAGTTCAGTGACTCAGGAAAACAGGAAGCACCCTGACCTCTTTGAAAAAAAGATTTCGGAACCAAAAAATAAACTGAATTCTACAAACGAACTCTTTACCTATTTTTTAACCTATTATGTCCATTCTCCACATTATGGGTACAATTTTTCTACTGAGACAAAGATACCATCAGAGTTTTCCTTGATTAGAAACAGTTTGTGATGACCTACAGCTTATAGGGTAAAGTCTAAACTTTTTAGTAAAGGAGTTTCACAAACTCTCCCGCTAATATTTCAAACCTTCCCTTCTTACCTGCTCTCCAATGCCTGATACTCTGGCCTTTGTGAATTCTGCACTTTTCTTCTTCTTCCCAGACTTACCACGTACTTTCCCCCTTTAGCTCACCTGTGGGTTTTACCTGGAACACCTCTCCTCTGTTTTGCTTACCCTTACCCCACGTTTCCCATCCTATCAGGCCAGAGTCTCCCTTCCTCTCTGTGCCACCATTAGTATACTTACCACATTCATAGTGTCATCACTGGTGACTCCTTATTTGGCTGTGAACTCACTGAAGACAGTGAAAAGCCTTCATTCAGCATTGCGTAATAAGGATGTAAGACATAAATATGTACAATCAATTGAATTTCAAGGTTCTCAAAATAACGGAAAACACTGCCTTGAAGAAAAGATGTTTTTAAACACCAAGGGTTATAAATTCAAATGACTTGTTTGGCATAAATCAGTGTAGACACACATTCATTTGATTAGATTTTAGAAGGAAACGCGTTTTCAAATTTTACTGTTACATTAAATGTTCATCAACAAATCTCATATATCGGGAAGCTCTTTGGTTGAGGTAAATGCTACAGGAGGAATTATTTCTACGATTACTGCGTTTTTGAAGATGTTGAACATGGAGCTGCTTATTAGTCAAGCAAAAAGTGTTATATTCTAAATCAAATAATTAATTGAGTGATGTATGCACTGCTTTTTTTTTCAATGTTTTATTTGTTTTTGAGAGAGAGAGACAGAGAGACAGGTAGAGTATGAGTGGGGGGAGAGGCAGAGAGAGGGAGACACGGGATCCAAAGCAGGCTCCAGGCCCTGTGCTATCAGCACAGACCTGAATGCGGCGCTCGAACTCACGAACCGTGAGATCAAGACCTAAGCCGAAGTTGGATGCTTAACTGACTGAGCCACCAGGTGCCCCTGTATGCACTGCTTTTGTAAGCAATATCTAAATATTTTGGGAACTACTATGTATTTGGATTGAGTACAATATCTAATCTTACTTCTGAGTTGTCAGTTGTGTACCTGTGGTCGTGGTGAGTATACAAGATACAAGTAGCAAAAAGCATACTGAGGTCAAACACCAGAGAATCAGAAGTTGGGTAAGAACAGGAATCGTCAATCTGCCTCCTGGGCCTCAATGTCTCAATTTGTGAAATGAAAGCATCGAAATAAAAGCCGATACACTTTGTCTATTGACATTTTGAACCAGCTTACTAAAACTTAAAACTTTGGGTCATTTCTCCCCCCACCTGGCATCTTGTATGCTTAAAGATGTATTCTGGTATCCTGGTAATGATACCGATACTAAGAGCACTCAATGTATATCAAAGCATTGTAATTTTCCTTAGAGGCTACAACATAAAAGTTGACTATATTTTTAAATAAACACTCTTTAATTTTTCACGTATTTTAGGTTTTTGGAACCAGTGAAACATTACTCTTATTCAAATTTAACGAATAAAGTTTTTACTATGGTTTGGAGGTAAAACTAAGCGAAGAATACAATTAGACGTCTTAGCGATGACGTGTTTTAGAAAATGTCTCAGCGGGCATTTCTAACACGGCATTTCAAGGATTTGAGTATAATTTAGGCAAGCATATAGCCTTCAAAAATTTTTGTTGCTAAGGGCAATACATGTATTCTTCCTGTTTGCTTGTTTGCTTGTTTGTTTTTAAAGGCCTCATTCCCTGAGACCGTGGTAACGTGAATTAACATTAAGAACAAAGGCTTAGAAGTCAGATGTGAGTTCGAATGTGAGATCTGTAGAAAAGGAAATAATAATAGTCATAAGAATGTTGTGAAGATTAAGCAAGGTATATTCATTACATAACACAATGCCTAAAGCACAGTCAACCTTCAATAAATGCTTTCTACGAATTACTACCTTATAATTATCACACACACAGATAATATAATTCTGAGTTGCTTTAGTTTGTTATGGGTAGTAATTTATCAATTTGTCCTTCAATATTTGTAAGTGGTTTACTGACACCCATATAGACCAAGAGGTGAAGAATTAAAGCTGTACAGAATTCAGTGGCATGGCCATGCCTCCATAAAATAAGAATATTGTGCTCCGACAAAACTTATCTTTCAATGGTAGGGACATGCTTTGAGAACTGGGAAAAGGACGAGGAGAGTCTAGCTTGTGTGAGGAAGATGCAAAAATCCACTAAGAAGATCTTATTATGTAATGACATATTGCGTCACAGGTCTCCAAAAACTTTCACAAGTTGTATCACGGGATCCTCGTAAAAAAACACTGCATAGTGATCAGAATCGGATTAAAATTTATCTTTAAATGTGGAAGAAACTGATGCTGAGAGAGGATGTGGTTTATCTAATATCACATGGCCAGGATACCGGGGAGATGGGATGATGACCTAATCTCTGTCCCTTCGGTGGGTCCTCCGTCCCCTAGCGTCTCCTCCCCTGAGAAGAACTCCGTAAATGTGTTTGGCTCTCGGATGCAACTATTTTATTTATTTCTTCTTTTTTTTTTTTTTACAGGAGAAATTTAAAAATTACAGGTTATCAAACTCAGTAAACAAAATCTCTGAACTATTCTGGAACGTAAATGTTCCCGAAAATTAATTCCCCAGCTCAGTGTCTTGAGTTGGTTACAGTTGAGTTGGCCACAATCCAATCTTGAAATGTTATTCTTCTGAAGAGAGGCTGGGATAATCAGGCAATGAAGGTGAGCATCAGCACAATCTACTTAGGGCGCTTTGTGGTGCTTAGAGATAAGAGTCACTACAACTCCCAAAGTATCATAAGCTTTGACTTCTGTAAATGCGAAGGGACCCTGCATAAGGCATTTCTAAGAGATTAACTTGACTTTCTAAGTGAGAAATGGAACCTCAGATGCAATAAAATTATGGAAGTGTTGATGTTTGTTCTTAATCCAAATCAATAATTTAATCCCCATATAGGTTTAAGAATCAATGTTTTATTTTATTTTTAATATAAAAATCAATCTTTGGGACGACCACAACCTTTACATGAATATTTTTATCTCCTGAAATACTGTCAAGAAGGTATCTTTATAATCTTGAAAAGAGGATGTGAATTCTAGGTGAATGGCAAAGTGACACAAAAAACACAAGGCTGCCAGTTTACTTCAGACATGCAAATGGAAAATTGGTTATAAAGTAGAAGCAGGCTAAATAAGGACACCATACTTTGCAAGCATTGGCAAAGGTGCTACCATTTTCTAAGGTCTATATTCACAGTAGAGAACAAAAGGAGAATTAGGCACATTGTATATAGAAAATAGCTAATACAGAAACATAAAGTGGACAGAAAGAATATATGATATTTCAAAAAATGGGTTAGTGCAGTAAAAACCTCACAAACGAAAAAGATGAAAATAAGATGCGTGGTAAAAGGGTTAAGCACTGAGTCTCTGTCTAAAGTTAGAATCCTGGCTCTACATCTTACAGCTTGAGCAAATTACTTAATCTTTCTGAACTTCATCTTTTTCATCTAAAAATGAGGCAGTAATTGAGCCCTCTCATGGGATTTTATGAGGCTTAAAAAAAGAGAATGCATAGAAAGTGTTTTGCATAGTTCCTGGTACATAGCAAATGCTCAGTGAAAATTATCTCTTATTATTTAAACACAAGCTCACATAGAATTGCAAAGGTTTTGAACATCAGAACCAGAGTAAGATTATATTCCCCAAATAGATGGGTTGCAATTAATATTAAGCACCTAACTGGCACACTTATGTAAAGTCTTTGCTTTTAAGTAAAAAAAAAAAAAAACACTGAACAAAACAAGCTCAACAATAACACCAAAGACGATGGTTCACTGAGTGAGCAGAATCACCTTTCAGACAATCCTGCCAATTCATTAAAACCCAATAATGTAGTTTTAAATTAGAAGGGCTTTTCCTAAAGCACTTAAAAGGGAAAATTTAATTCCAAAAGTGGAGATTCAAACTTTACTGTAGAAAATGGATCACTCAAAAAATGTGTTATTCAATGAAATTTCACATCTATTTGCTGAAGATCTACAAAGTACCTATAATTTATTCATCAGACATTATTAAATTCATGATAGGTTGAATTAAATCCATGCAAAACACACCCCAAAATAACATTCATTAGAAATAGCATAGATGTAGTGCCTATCACAGGTTAAGCATCATTTTATTAACTTTGTTTCTCTAGAACAGAGAGGAAAAGTTAGAGTTTGGTTACTTCCAGAAATCAGACTGGCCCAGAAAATAAACAACACATCTCTGTTACTACCCTCAGCCTGGCACGTGGCTTGACCATACATGCACTGCTGAAAATTGATAAAGGGAAACAGTGGCTCTAAACACATCCACAGAGCAAGCAGCCAGGACTTCTGTCCTTCCTTGAGTCAACTGCTCATGCTCAGAAAGCGTGAGCCACAGAATTGATTTCTATGCGGTCGAATGAAAACTCTTTCACTGTCACCCAGGCTTGTCACTGTGACACAGCACCTCTCCTGATTAAAGAGGGAGGACCCTGAGCTGGAGTATCTTCCTTTGTTAAACATATATGCATATGTAGTATTAAAACAGAGGGAAACATAAAGTAGGTCATTCCAGACATTAAAAAAAACAAAAACAAAAAACCTCTGCGATTTATTGTTATTTGATATTCGGCCAGCCAGTAATTTGAGTAGTCTTTCTGAGAAGAGAGATCTTTAGGAAACAATAATCAAACTCCAATAGTTCCCTCAGTTAACCTAGAAGTTAACATAACTATGCCCACGGCCCATTTAACTTAATGGCTTGCCTGTCCTGGAATTGTAGATAGGGCTTGCAGTAATCATCTTACGCCAGAGTACCGTGGACCAGTTATTTATCAAGTGTTTGGAAATGAGTCAATCCCAAACTCTCAGCTCCCCAAATGAAAAGACAAAATGTTCCAGAAGAAGCCAGGACTCCTGAATTGCAGAGTCCTAAGGGGGAAACCTGATTAGATCATCGGCTGTGACACACAGAATGGTAATGAAGTTGGGGACTTGACATCTTGGAAAGGGTGAGAGGTGCTTTTCAGATTTAAACAAAGCAAAACTAAAGCCCGTGATTGCAGCTTGCCTTGCGGTTTCACACCAAAAGTCCCGATTTTCGAGGCAATACTACACAGCAAAAGGCACAGCACTCTGTGTGCTGTGAAAATATTACCTTCCTAGACGCGGGGTGGACGTTATAAGCCAGTTTCTTTTTGTCTAAAATGTAATAGAAAAGCTATACTTCCAACAATAAAAAAGGAATTACACTTTGGTGAGGGAATAGTAAAGGTTTCCAGCACTTTCACAGGCCAACCAAATGTCTTCCTCTGCCATGTAAATGCAGTAAAAGGATATCCGCATTAAATTACAGGATTTATAGTCGGCAGAAAAACGAAACCGTGTAAAGATCATTTTGCATTAAAATTTGGCTTTCTCTGCTAGTATACGTTTAAAAATACATAGGTGCCTTTTACTAATGAAGTACATCAAAGCATATTATGTTCTGCATTTTGTGAGAACTAGGCAATTTATAAATGCTATTCACATTTAATTAGTAGTCATTTCTTCTCCATAAGCATATTTACTCGGATCTCTTGTTCCTACGGCAACCCAGTGAGTACTACAGCTACAAGAACAGCCTAGACTAACCTAAAAAAAGGATGGAGATTAATGAGCAAGATCAATATTAAGACTATAATGCACACGACCAGGCAATAAGACTGGTGAGAGGACCATTACAAAGAAGCCTCAAATAAAAATCTTTTATTTCAAGGAGCCTATTTATAGCAGCACAGATTTTATTTGTTCAAGAGTGCCTATAGCATACAACCAGTATGAGAGATGACTCATTTAGTGCGAAGTTCTGCTTAATTGGCTACCCACTCAGGTACAGTGTAACACATAGGCATACATATACACAAGCATGTATGTAATTATAATCTGCTTAACGCACTTATCAACGGACGATATAAACAATATTACAAGCAGTTGTGCTTATGGATGTTTCCCTCAAATACTGCATTTGTTTAAAAATAGGGAGTCTTTAAAATTAGTCTGGATGGAAGGTGAGGTCATGAAACGTTTAGCGGAAAATGATTCTTAAATCTCAACGTTTACGTTATTTTAAAACTAATTCTCTGATCAGCTTTTTTATTCGAGCTCCATTACTCTTATTAAAGGGTTGACTTGAAAATCAATAACAGGAGCACTGCTAACGGTACCAGAGCAAAAATGAACAGTTAAAATAAATTCTGCATATTCTCCTACATTCTGCTTCTAAGTGACAGTCCTTAATTTAAAGATTTAGGCGGAGGAGGTAGGTATAAGGAACTTCAGCCTAAATCTGTTTCCTTACAAAAAGTTTTATCATTGTACAGACCTCCTGCAAGAAACAAGTTAGAAATAATAAAAAATTATTTAAATTTTAGGAAAAAAAATAAGACCTAACTAAAAAACAAAAAACAGAACAAAAACAAATAAACAAGAAAAACACCAGACTCTTGGAGTCGCACTAACTTTGCTTTGCACGATGTCGATGGGTGGCTAAAAATTACCGCATGTTATTTGTCCGCACGTCTCGTTATGTCTCAAAAGGGTATGTGGGAGAAACACTGAATATGAGGAGGGGGTAAATTAGAAACCATATAATCCTTGTTATCAAATCTCGCTGAGTACAAGTGACAGGTTCTTTTCAGAGCTGAGCGGTTCGTCCTTGCTACAATCACACAGAGGCAAGAGTGTCGCCATCAAGCCTCTGAATTATCCTGCTTAGTGGCAAAAAGTAAAAATGATTCCTTCTGACCTTTCTACGTTGCTTCATTAGCTCTGACTTGCAAGCAACAAGTAAAAATGAGAAGCCTTCTGCAGCCCCCTCTGATAGAACTGATTAAAAGTAGCTGCCCAGCATCTGTTCAGGAGACTGGCTACCGCTCACGTGCGAAAAAGGAGGCTGAATTCAGTGTGTGGCAAGAGAGGCTTGCTACGTTCGCATTTAGTCATTTTCATTGTCGTTCAGCCAGGACATTTCACTTTTGTTTCCTTTCTGATCTCGAGGGATAGTTGCAAAGGGAAAACAAACAGTCTGTATACCTTGTCCTGAATCATTGGTCAATAAGGAAATTATTTTGTGTAGCTGTATAAGTAAGAAAAGGAAACGGAATTTTAGAATGATTAATCTCTGTAAATATTAATGGTCAACCAAGTCTGTGGTCTCAAATTCAGTTCTATGCTATATCAATCCTTTTTAAAGAATACACAGTAGCTCCCACCTGTAATTTTCCTTTGTGAAAATGTGCCTTTACCAGCAACTATGTCAATGCAGTGAATTAATTACACTCAACAATGACACCAGGCACTTGTCTCCCAGATAATCTATGAATTTGAGTTCAGCATTTCTATAGGTACTTTTGTGCCTCTATGGCGAGTATTTTAATACCAAAGAACACAGCAACTTAAATGCCATTCCCTGGGTTTTATGAAAATGCAATATAGGAAAGTAAATTGGGCAAATATCAACAACAAAGAGCCCCTACTTTGAGTCAAACAATAAATGCAAATAGAACTACACCCGAGAAGAGAGGTAGGGGGGTGAACACTGTGGTCTGAGTATTTCTTCCTCAAAACGCTCACCAGCTAGTTTTAGGCAAGAATATTCTATCTTAAAAAAAAAAATAATCGTCCATCAGTGAATCCTGTTCGCGCAGCTTCCCAGGTAGAATTAAAACGTAGTCCCAGAGGCACCAGGACATGAAAACTGAACCCTCTCGCCGCAGATAATCAGCACAGAAGAGCAGCTAACTTCTTAAATAACCACAATTAAATTTCACACACTCTCTTCTCCCTTCCTGGTTTTCAAACGTAGGGTTATTTATCAGAGAAGAAAAATTGGAGGCTGCGTCTTTAGAAGGCAGCCAGGCACTCCTAACCTAATTAGCGTTAGCCACCCCTGAAAATAAATCCCCTGAATCCTGCAGCTCAAGAGTCACTCCCCCCGCCCCATACTCCTCCATACACACCAGCACCTGGTCAGAGCTACCCTATTGTAGCACCCTTGCGCCCCCGACCTCCAGCAAATAGTACTGAGGGGTATTTGCCACCACCTTTCAGGAAATCAGGTAAAACACCACCACCACGAGGGCAGGGTATCTGTGTGTGTGTGTGTGTGTGTGTGTGTGTGTGTGTGTGTGTTGGGGGTGGGGGTGATGCGAGCGATTTGCTTTGTCTGTATTTAAACTTCATGCCCACACCACCACAAAATACGGCCCCGGAAGCTGCCGAGCCCTGAAGCCTCCGTGCTCAAACAGAAGGCTCAAAGAAGAATGGAGATTTGCAGATCTGATAATGAGCCAGTTAATGACATAAATGATACCTCAAGAACCTCACTAAACCATCCAGGTCCTACAATTTAATCTGTAATAAATACTCCTGCATCATTGCGAGATGGCTGCTCATAATGGCAAATGAAATATGCTGGTATGATAGGTACAATAAATCTGGATTTTCCTATGGTTCCCTCAGGCTAGAACAATATGTAACCACAGTGCGCACTGTCAGGATGAGCAGATCTCAAAGCCATCATAAAATCTAAATGGGGACTAATTAGGAGGCCCTTCCCTTCCAGAGTTACTATTTCTATTGACATTTTCCATGCATGAGCCCCTCCATAACATCATAAGTCACCAAGATAAGAACTCCCTAGATTATAGGGAAAAAGCTTTAATGGAGAAGTTGAACTCAAAGGCGATGCATAAATTTTCCTTTTGATACTATGGGAAGTCTGTGTTCAGTACTTTCTTTACAAACTTTCAAGCCATGAGCGGGGTACTTTTTAATCCCTCTGTGCCCTTCCCTGTGGCCTGGCCGGTCCCAGCCTCCCTGCACCGGGAGCGTGAGTGTCAGGTGGTGACCAGGGAGGATATTAAAACAGAGCGGGCCACTTGTAAAACTCATGGCACCGGGTGGAGAGAACTGGGACGTGCACTTGGCAAGTTGGCGTCTGATTCAGGGCCTTTTGGCTTGCAGGTTGGGATTTTCCTAAAGGTCACTGAAGATGAGGCTCTCCCAAGGCCCTTTCAATCAGGAATGGATCAGATTTCTTCAAACTGGCCCTTTCAGTGCAGGGAAGTGAGTTAACTCTTTTTATAAGCCAGGATGCCACAGGTCCTTGGGAAAAGGTGGGGTGGGCCGCCTTAGTGCTGCGGGGGTGAGGACTTGGGGGGTTGGGAATGAGATCTCCAGGCACCCTGAGGTGGGAAGGTGAAGAAGAGAGACAGGGGCATTCGTGACAGATGAACCTTCTCTTTAGCTGTCTACCAAGGATATGACAAGTTATGTAAGTTTTCTGAGAAGCAAAATCCTCAATTAAAATGGGAACAAAAATAACTGATCCTATATGGATGTTGGAAAAGTGGAAATATGCATGTGGGTAATTTTTTTAAAAGCTATGGGTATTAATACTTAGGAAATTTACTATTTCACTTAAAAGGGATAGAATTAGGAAAATACCATGAAGAGGGAATGTGCAACCCGGCATTCTCTTTCTCTTTGTTTTATACAAGACGAAAAGCCAAATATGGGGGGGGTGAGTTGTCATATGGTCCCATAAAGTGGGAGTCCTGTATTAAACTATTCTTAATTTAATTACTTGCAGGTGTTATCTGTCTTTCCTATTTGTCAAAGCGGTTTTTGGGTTACTGAATAAAAAGCTGAATAATGAGTACAGGGCCAAGTCCCCCCTCAGGTTAGCCCTCCAATTTCAGGAACGCTTATGTGTCCTCCGACATTTTGTATCCAGAGTGTGGGTCTGCAACCAAGGTCACCTGCACGTGTGCATTCAAAGTGAAAACATACAAATCTCTATCATGGGATGTAAAGTTGCCTGTATTACCTACTGATTTCACTGATGGTGGAATAAATGCATGTCTGGTGTTGACTATCTTCTACTCAGTGCAACAGATCGAACCCTATCTGATAGACATCTGATGAATGGTTTTAACTGAAGAGACTTCCAGTCTGAGTTTAAGGTTAAACTGATGGTATCTTAGAAGAGAAATTATACAGTTTTGTGTGTATATCTATTTATTTTACATTTTTGTATAAACTTCTGCTTTGCATTCTTGCCTTCAGGTGGCGGAGGTGGAAGGAGGCGCTGAGCTTGTATTTGATTACTTTAATGGTTTGTTTTGGGGTACTGGGCTTCTATAATCTTTGGTGAACTCATTTCATTTGCTTGTCTTAGCTACCAAAATGCAGCTGGTAGCAGCTAATATTGAAAATTGTGACAGTATCCTCATTGTGTTTTATATTTTTATACATAATGGTACAGGTGCCTGTAAACATAAGGACACCAATATAATGAAGATAAAATATATTTTGAAGCCTATACAGCATTCAAACTTTGTAGTTTCTTGTGAAGCTAAAACATACACATTGAATTTAGAATACTTAAGGAATATAAGTTAGATTATGTTAGAACCTAACTTATAGTTTTCCTTGGAAGACTATTTATCATCAGTTTACTGAAACACTCACCTTCTTTTTTCTCACATCCTATTACTAAAACAATTGTTGTAAAAACAGTATATACCCTGAATTCTACACTGAAGCAACCACTTAAAAAGAAAAATGTAATGAGAAAAGTAATTGCATCATTGGACTTGTTTTTCCACTACACTCTTAGTTTAAGTAGTAAGAGAAAAACATTAACACTAATAATTTTCAAACTTCAAGTATGTTTCCTGGTCCTCAGTCAGGCTGTTTAGGGTTCAGGACCAGCTGTAGGGTCAGAAATGTTCTCTTACGAGAATTACACAGGAAAAAGGAGGCCGAAGATCTTGTGAACTGAGGTGTCCTGTTATAGCCCAGAATTTTGAATTGAAAATCATCCCAGAATTGAAAATGAACTCCCAGCTTCCCACACCCCTGTCTTCCCAGGGCTTCTGAAATACTGATTAGCTTATTCTGATTGACTCAGAGTTGATCTTAGATTTAGGTTTTTAGAGTTACAGGGTATTCACTTAATAAACATATATTTTATGTTTCTTCCTGTGTGAAACACTATTTTGGACGATACGGCATTGTCCAAAACAGGCAAAAACTCTGTCTTCGTGGATCTCATGCTCTACTGCAGGAAGGACAATAAATAAATCTACAGGTAAATTTGTAATATGTTGGGTGGTGATTAAGCTATGAGGACGAATGAAGAAGTGTTAGAGAAATAGGAAGCTGGGGTGCAGAAGACAGCACTGAAATTTTATATGGGGCAGTGAAGCAGTGCTTACCGAGAAAAGGAATTGGAGCAAACACCTGAAAAAGGCGAGGGAGCCAGCCCTACGGCTATTTGGAAGCAAAGCATTTCAAATAGAGGAAACAATGAGTGCAAATGTCCTGAGGTGGAGCCATGTTTGATGTCTTTAAAGAAAAGCTAGCTTAGTATAACTGGAGAGAAAGGGGCAAAGACAACAGCAGCACCTTTTGATAAGGTCAAAAAGGTAGCACCTGGCCAGCTGGTGTAGGGCCCCATGAGCCTTTGTAAGGATGTTGACCTTTATCTTGAGCAAGATGGGAAGCTCTGAACAGAGGAGTGGCAGGTTTGGATTTACACTTTTGGACTATCACTCTGACCTCTGTATTGAAATCAGCCTGGGGTAGATGGGAAGGGGAGGGTGGGCAGGCCAAGTAGAAGCAGCGAGCCCAGCAAGGACGCTACTGTAGTAATCCCGGGAGAAAGGAGCAAGGTAGGAGCAGGGCAAAGGCATACAACTTGAAGTGCTCACATTTTGCGTGTATTTTGAAGGCACCGTGTATAGAATCTGCCAAAGAATCAGATGTGCATGTGAGTGAAAGAAAAGGAAGGAAAGGAAAGAAAGAAAAGGAAGGATTAAATACCCTTTAAAACTTCTAGTTTATAACAAACAGTGACCCCTTTTATTTTGTTATGATATGTTATCCTTTCATTCAACAGACTCAGGAGATGCTGATTGAATATCTACCATGTGCCAGGTTCAGTGCTGGGACTATAATGGTGAAAAGGCAGGCAAACTGCCTTATCTCTTGAGCTTACATTTAATTGGGGGGGGGGGGCGGTGAAAGAGGAGGAGGAGGAGGGGGAAGAAGAGGAAGAAGAGGAGATTAAAAAGTAACTAAAAAATAGAGAAGATTGTAGTATTTTCTGTGGTATTATTAGCAATGTTGACATGCTTAAGAGAAACACACACAGTCATCAATAACCTTTATGATCGCTATTTTGGCCATGACCTGTAAAAAGAATATTGCTTCCAAAATTCTGGCTCACACCTAAGTTAACTTTTTTTTTTTTTTTTTTTTTTACTGAATGTGTGGCACTGAATATTGATAAAATCAGGACTCCAGACCCACAGAGAGATGGAAAAATAAAAAAGAGTCAAAAATTAATGTGAAATATCTACTGGACATGCAAAACCAGTACCCCAAATCTAAGAAGAGGTAGAAAAAAAAACATGCTTGTATTGCAGTAATAAAAAAACCATTAAGTTTTCGGTTTAGTCTTCATTTGAAGGTAAGGAAAAATGATTTACTGCTAATTATAAAGATGGAAACTCTCAAAAATGAAAGTTTTGCTTTTTTTTTTGTTTTTTAATTAAAAGTGTGTGTTGCCCAACTGGGTAATTCAGACGACAGAATTCATTTTGGAGGTTTGGATTATTTGCTTAGCCTAAATTCGTTAGATGATTGCTTCACAACTTCTTTGGATGATCTTATTTATTCTCATAATTGTGGCTACCATACACATAACATTGAAGTCTCTATATTTAGTCCTGAGAATCTACTGAGCTTCTGGCTCATGTACCTATGTGTTGGCTGAACATACTTACCAGGATGACACAGAGGTACTTCAAAGTCTATGTGTCATCGCACTGCCCCTTCTCTATCCTTCCAAACTGATTTAGATTTTACATTTGAATCTTCTCTCGTCCAGTCATCACAATGGAACGACCAATTGCCAAACTGCACACATGAGAGCCACATGCCTCTCCTCTCCCTTCTTTGTCATTTATGCACGAACAGTACTAAACTTTTACTGATACATTTGAGTCAGCATAGACTGGGTTATGCTGTGGTAATGGATGATAGCATCCATAGCATCCAATCTCAGTGGCTTCACTGGGATTTTCTCATTCTCCCAAAGTCTTCTGCATTAGCCTCCTTGAGAAGATTCAGCCTTCCACACACCTTTGCTCTTATAAGATCACTGTCTATACGTGTACTTCCATGAGCATTATGGCAGAGTGCTGAACAACGGTGGGTCACACAGAGGCTTTTCCGTAGCTTGGTCCAGAAGTGGCATATGTCCTTCCAATCTGCAACCTATTGGCCTGAACTAATCACACGGCACCACCCCACGACAAGGGGCCCAAGAACTACAGTTTTGCATATGCCTCAAAGGGCAGGTGAACATGTTTGCCCTACCTTCTGAACCTGTCTTAATAGTTTTCCCTCTGCTTACAGTACCTCAGTATCTCCCATTATCTGCCAGATGCAATCTGTTACCCACAGTTTTCTACCTACTGCTCTTGTGCACCCAACCCTCCACCTAGTGACGTGGCTCATGCAGATGTGAATTTGCCTAACATGCTCATCCCTCTTCTGTTCCTACCTAACATGCAGTGATCCTCGGGCTGGAGTCGGGCCTCATTTTCTCCAGAAGGCATCGTTGATCCTCAGGGTAAGCCACCCACCATCTTTCATGCCCCCAGAGTTCTTGGCACTTAACACATTATTGCATCAAATTATTTTTTATATAGCTGTCGAATTCCATACCCTGGATGATTAAGTTCCTCGAAGGCAGCTACACGTGTTCTCACCTTTATATGCTTAGCACTCACTGTAGTGCCTGACAGGCCGTAGACTTTTATAAATGTTTGTTGAATTAAACTATTGTTTATCGGGGCACCTGGGTGGCTTAGTCAATTAAGCGTCTGACTTCAGCTCAAGTCATGATCTAGGGGTTCATGAGTTTGAGCCCTGTGTCAGGCTCTGTGCTGACAGCTCAGAGCCTGGAGTCTGCTTTGGATTCTGTGTCTCCCTCTCTGTCTCTGCCCCTCCCCCACTTGCACTCTGTCTCTCTCTCTCTCAAAAATAAACATTAAAAAAATTTAAAAAAACTATTATTTATATCTTACTACTTAATTTGGAATCTGAGTATCGTATCTAATATTTGGAAATGCTACAAAAAACAATAACAGACATAATAGAATTTGTGTGGCTTAGCTAAGAGAAAGGGGCTTGGTTTTCCCACTAATTGAACCACACCAGGTGAATGTTAGCTACTTTTGTTCTTTTTTTTTGCAATAGTATCCGGACTGAAATCTAGCGTTGGGGGAGGTATAGTGCCAGAATCCCAGTTCACTCTATTTCATTAACCTTCCCTTTGAAAACATGTAGGTGGTATCTTTTCATAGTAGTGTGTTTTAGAAAAGAATTTCTGAGCTACAGATTGCTGGCTCAGAAACTATTGCATCATGCTTTTAGTCTAGATTTGGAAATCTAGAAACAGTATATGAAAAAGCAAGTGAACTCATAGTAAAACCTACCCAAGTATATGCCAATGATACATTCTTATGCAAAACAGGTTATCAAAATTAAAAATCAACCAAATAAAGACTGGTGGACCCCGTAGGTTAAGGTCATCTTCTATGTGTTCATAAAATATTGGTATATTTGACTGATTCAAGTTTTTGTTTTTTGGTTTTTTGATCCAAGTATTTGCGAAACAAATATCTATTAACTGGGAAATTGTGTATGTGATAGAGATATTCAAATATATTAATAATTTGTAAAATAAATATAGATGGATAAATTTATTTTGAGGGTGCCTCACTTCCCTAATTGATATAAGGAGGTGGTTGGAATAGATGATACATGTGACTTAATTATATCTTAGGAATCTGTGAATAGGGTTACATAGGCATAAGGGTACAATATAATGGATTGGACAAATTGCAGATTTGGGAAAATTAATAAAGAATTTCACAAAGTTTAGAAAATATATTCACCAAAGATTAGAAGACCTAGGTTCAAAATAATAATAATGATAGCTAATTTGATAGCTAATTATTGAAATGCAATAATATGACTCTGTTGTAGTCATCAGTCTCAGTATTTTATTTTATTTTATTTTATTTTATTTTTTTTAATGTTCATTTATTTTTGAGACAGAGAGAGACAGAGCATGAACAGGGGAGGAGCAGAGAGAGAGGGAGACACAGAATCTGCAACAGGCTCCAGGCTCTGAGCTGTCAGCACAGACCCCGACGCGGGGCTCGAACTCATGGACCGTGAGGTCATGACCTGAGCTGAAGTCAGACGCTTAACCGACCAAGCCACCCAGGCGCCCCAGTCTCAGTATTTTAAATGCATTATTTTGTTGAACCTGTACAACAACACCATCAAGTGGGTACTGGTTGTATCCCCATTTCAGAGATGAGACACCGAGTCTCAGAGAAATTAAATAATTATCCAGGGTCACAAAGCTAGCAAGCGAAGTACCTAATTTGAAAGTCGGCAGTCTGCCACCATTTATATATAAATAATAAGTATATATTATTTATATATATAATTATAATTTATATATATATAATTATATATATAATTATAATTTATAATTATTTATTTATAATATATAATAATATAATATATATTATATATTATAAATATAATTATATTTATAATTCAATAGCATGAGAACCACTTTCAGTTTTGTGATAAAATGCCTAGTTGATATCCTATACTCAAAGAAAAAAAAGGCACTGACCACATCAAAAGTGTGTAGGAATTAGCACTGAACTCTAAATTACTTTTGCTTGAGGGCCTTTTTTTCTGGGGATGAAGTTTTTGTTCTTCATTTGGGTCAAATGTATGTTATTTCAGTTGTAAGTTATTATTATTAGTTTTTTCTTTAGATGGCCTATAGTATCTTATCCTAATGACAGCCATCAGGCCCTCTGAATATGGTCCTTCTGGTGATTAACATTTGGGGTGTCTAAGGTCGTCCTGATAGAAGGTTTAATACTTTAAAATGCAAATCTGGTCATCTGGGATGTCCCAGTAGATAATCATCACTTCTCAAAATTAATGACTCACATGGAATGTTTTTCTTTTTTACAAAGTACTACATTTCTCCTCTCTCCAGCTTTATGGTTAGGATTGGTTGTATGTCTTTTGAAAAAAATATATATATACATATATATACACATATAATGCATATATATATTGCATACGCATATTGACTTCCAGCAAAGATAGTATAAATACAAGCTTTCAAAATCTGCTACTTATAGCAATCCTCCAAAGTCATTTCCTGAGAAGAAAGATGGGAGTTGGTTTCCTAGCAAGAAGGTTAGGTAATGCTTCTTTAGCAAACAGTGACAAATTTTTAATGGCTTAATACAACAGTGATTTATTTTTTCAAATGCACCATAATCTAACTTAGCTTTTTGTCTATAACTGGTAGTAGAGTGGGGAGACTCTGCTCAGTGACTGAGACAGACATGTTTTTTCCTAATATATGCTTCAACAAATACCATGTAAAGGAAAAGAACATGTGAATGGTGTACAGGCTCTCAAAACTTCTACTTGAAGATAACATACATCACTTCCTTGTTCAATTCATGTCAAAGAGGTCACTTGGAGAAGCTTCCAAAGAAGCAGTTTAAAAATAAGTACAATTTTACCACAGTACTGAACGAAAGGGAACTGGAAATATTTGGTGAACAGCTGCCATCACTACCACAGCCCTGGTGGGGCTTAATCTACAATTTCTGGTCCAGTCAAAAAAAATCTTAATACACAAGTGCCAAGACAAATGTACAGATCCACCCCCAGCCCAAAACAAAATATGATCTAAGCAAAAATTCTGTGAAACAAAGCAGAAAAAAAAATGACAAAGAAAGAAACAGGAAAAAGTAGAAAGCAAAAAGATACCAGAAGTAAAACCAAACACATTAGCTTGCAAAACAATTTTTAAATTTTTTTTTAAGCTAAGAGAAAAGATTATCATCAGGCTGTATATATCTATATATATATATATATATATATATATATAATTTGTAAATTACATATATAATAATATATATAATTTGT
>NW_026057584.1:73584116-73670673 GCF_023721935.1 Panthera uncia | reverse complement strand
ATATATATAATTTGTAAATTACATATATAATAATATATATAATTTGTAAATTACATATATAATAATATATATAATTTGTAAATTATATATATAATAATATATATAATTTGTAAATTATATATAAATTATATATAATTTGTAAAATTATATATATAATTTGTAAATTATATATATTACATATATATATAATTTGTAATTTGTATAGTTAACTATATATATTGTAGATATTAAAATAGGTATATATATGCTATTATAAGTTACACACTGAAAATAAGAATATAGTTTCATAGAAATGCCTAGAAAAATATACAATACAAAAATATTAACAAATGATGTAACCCAATAATGCTATATTTTATTAGACAAAGTAAAATTTAAGGCAGAAAAAATTACCAGAGATAAATAAAAAGATAAATACTTTCTAATGATAAACACTTTAACTCACTAGGCGATAACTTATATGAATTTAGTAACAAACTATATCCAGCAAATAAATGATAAACTATAATAAAAAATGACATATTACAAAGTTTTAACTCTTCTCTCTCAGTTATTGATAGATTCAATAGACAAAAAATTAGTAAGGATAAAGAAAATTTGAATAGCATAGCAAGTAAGTTCAACCTATGCAGAACACTACATTTCAACAACTGGAGGATGCACATGCTTTTCAAGCTCATACTGAACATTAGTAGCAACTGACCATTTACTCTGTCATAAAACAAATCTCAATAAATTTTAAAACACTATCATCATTCAAACTTCATGACCACAGGGCAAATAAGTGATAAATAATACCAAAAAATTAACATGTAAAAACTAAATAATTAAAGATTTTAAATTTTATTATTTCCAAATAATTTATGGATCAAAAAGAAACTATGAGGGAAATTAGAAAATAATTAGAACTGAATAATATGGTAACCTTGATATTATCACTTCTTTTGTGCCATTAAGGAGGATTAGAGGGCCAGATATTGAATTAAATACTTATATAAGGACAAAAGAAAGGTTGAAAGCAATCAGTTTAGTATCTAACTTTAGAAATTAGTAAAAGAAAACTGTAAAGAACAAAAGAAGGAAAGAAGGAAATCATAGTGACAGTAGGATACGACAGAACAGTAAAATAGAGAAGTTCAATATAGTACAAATTAAGTTCTTTGGGAAAAATATAAAATTATTAAACATTGATCAAGATTGATAAAAAAGACATAAAAAATTTAAGGAAAATTTTGACAAAATTGCAGATGTGGCAGACATTAAAATATAAAAGATAATATGATCAATATTATGCAAATAAATTTTAAAGTTTAGATAAAATGGGCAAATTCTCTAAAAAATATAACTAAACAGAACTTATGTAATAAGTTCTACAACTTTAAATAATCAATAGTCAATCATCTTTCCCCAAAAGAATAAAAAAAATCCCAGACAACTTATAATTGAGGTTTTATACATACTCAAGAAACAGATTATTAAAATCTAACAAAACATCCTCCAGAGAATAGAAAAAGTAGAACCACTCTAAAATCCACTTTATAAGGCTAATATAACTTGACACAAAACCAAACAAGAAAAATAAAAGAAAATTGTTAGGCAATACAATTTATGAACAGAGACTATGTTATGTTAACAAAATACTAGCAAAACAAATTCAGCAGTCCATGAAAAACATAATACACCATGGCCAAATGGGTTTTCTCAGGAATACTTGACTTGTTTAATGTTAGAAAAACTATAAATGAGGTAAACCAAATTATATAAACAAGTCAAGAAAAATTATTATCTGTATACAAAAACAGTATTTCATATAATTCAGTACTGATTCATGGTATTAAAATATTGTTTAGAACATTAGGTATATGTGGGAATATTATAGTACCTATAGAAAACTTTACAGCAAATATAATTGATAATAAAACTTTAATTCCTCTGGATAGTTCAGTCAGTTAAGTGTCCAACTCTTGATTTCAGGTCAGGTCATGATCTTATGTTTTGGTTCAGGAGATTGAGCCCCATATTGGGCTCAGCACTGACAGTGCAGAGCCTGCTTGGGATTCTCTCTCTCCCCCGTCTGACCTTCCTCTGTTTATACGCCCACGACGTGTGCTTTCTCTCTCTCAAAATAAATAAATAAACATTAAAAAAAAAAAAAAAAGGAAAAACAACTTTATACCAGTAAGAGGAAAATAATGCCTCCTATCACCATTTATTTTCAGTACTTTCCTGGATGTTCTAGCCAGTGTAATAATAGAATAATAAGAAATAAGATTTAAAGGAATGGTAAATTAAAACTTATATATATGTAATATGGCTGTTGAAATAGAAAATTGAAAGGGGAGGCTTGGGTGGCTCAGTCAGTTAAGCTTCTGACTCTTGATTTTGGCTCAGGTCATGATCTCACAGTTCATGAGATTGAGCCTTGGTTTGGGATCTACACTGACAGCATGGATCCTATTTGGGATTCTCTCTCTTCTTCTCTTTCTCTTCCTCTCCCCCCCTCACATGAGCTCTCTTTCTCTCTCTCAAAAATAAATAAATAAATTAAAAAAAAAAAAGAAAATCAAAAGAAATGTAGAGATGACTAGGATTATTGAGAGCTTAGCAAATTTAATGAATTCAAGATGAAAACCAATTGTACTTTTATATATCAGTAGCCACCATTAATAAAAGCAACATAATTTGAAACATTTATTATGTACACAAAATAGTAAAGTATCTAGGAACAAATAGAGTAAAGATGTGCAAACTGTTATGAAGACCATTATAAAAATATAGTGAAAGACATGAAAGTAAACCAATAAATGAAAAGATGTACCATGTTCATGGATTGAGTGATTCAATATCTTAAAGATGTATCAATTGTCCATAAATTGATTTATAGATACAATGCACTTGTAGTCAAAATATATGAGTTTGTGTGTGTGTGTGTGTGTGTGTGTGTGTGTGTGTGTGTATGTGTCCAGGCTGACAAGTTGAACTTAAAGTTTAGTGGAGGAGCAAAGAGCCAAGAAGAGTCAGGACACTTTGAAGGAATATATTAGTGTGAAAAAACTTTCTAAGGTTATTAGAATAGTGAGGCTTTGTATTTTAATAGACAAAGTACCAATGGAACAGAATAGGGGTCTAAAATAAGATCCCTACATATGTGTAGAATCTTACTGTATGACAGAACTGGCAATGGGTTAATAAATGGGTTAATAAACAGCACAGTGAAAATTTTTATCTCTGTATTAAAAATATTAGACTGAATTCCTATTTAATACCATACAGAAATCAATACCACATAAATTAAAATTTTAAACATGAAATAAAAACTTTGAAACTTAAAAAATATATTTTTATATTTGAATATCTTTATAATATTGAGTTAGGGAAATATTTCTTAAATAAAATTCCAAAAGCATAATGCATAAGTGAAAAAGTCTGTCAGATTAGAAACTTTTGTTAATCAAAGAAAACAGATAAATTTAAAAGATAAGCCATCTGATATTTTGCAACACATATATTGGTTAATGCCTAGAACATGCATGCACGCATACTTGTGTAGAATTTACGTATGCATAATTTTCTGTAAATCAACACAAAAAAGATAAAGAGCTGAGAAAATAAAAACAGGTGAACGATAATTAAGCAAAAGAAAAACACAATTTTTAATGAACACATGTAAAGACTCTCAATATTAGTCACCAGAGAAATGCAAATTAAAACCACAATGGAATATCATTTAGTACATGTCAGATTTGCAAAATTAAAAAATCAGACAATTAAAAATGTTGCAGAGGAAGTAGAGCAATAAGAACTCTTATACACTGCTGGTGGAAATGTAAATGGTTCCAACTACTTAGGAAAATTATTGAACATCTGTTAAGGTTGAAAATCTACATACTTAATGACTGAGTGGCTGAGCAATTCCATTTCTAGGGATATACCCTAGAGAAAATCTTGCACATATGTACACTGAAATATGTACAAAAGTTTTCATAATGGCTTGGTTTAAAATAACAGAAAATTTGGAAATAATCTGATTGCTCATTGACAAATTCAACAATAGCATAATACACGACAATGCTAAACAGAAGTAAAAAATAAATGAACCTTAGGTATATGCATCCTCATAAATAATATGCATGGGTATACTATGATTGGAAGTGCAAGAAAATGCAGGAAATACATATAACACTTATGTAAAGTTCACAAACTGTCAAAATGGAACAACGGAGGCATCTCTCTTTTTATCAGTAATTTCAGGTAAATTTCTTTTACTTGTGCTGCAAGGAGCCGTAATAGCTTGGTGAAAGTGTGAGGGAAGGGAGGGAGGTGAAAAGAGATATCTGGAGGGCTTTCAGAACTTTGGGTAGGGTGGTGCCATGAGGCAGGGAGATGCTACAAGGTGGTAGATGTAGCTTTGTAAATGCTCAAAGGCTGGCAAGAGAGACAACCCAACAAAGTCAGAGGCAACAACGGGAGGCCTGAGAAAGGAAAGATGCTGAATGCAAAAATGGTATGTCTCTGAAGCCTGACTTGCCCCACTTCATAATTTTCCTACATCAAATACATCCCACCTCTACTGTTATTGTGTGAGGGCAGAGGGTGGGGGGAGCAGTAGGAATAGAATGGCAATTAAAGGTTTTGTGAGGGTCTGGCTTTTGATCTTGATCCTTGTGTTAGCAGAAGCGCATCCGTAAGAACAGGAAGTGATCCTTCCAGTATAACTGGCAGCGACAAAGTCTTCAATCAAATCCTGCTCTAGTTTAAAAGAAGCATAACTGACAGGAGAAACAGAGTTTGGAGAGAGTCCAGAAGCAATCAACAAAAAATGATGAAATGACTGAAAAATAGGACCTCTGAGGAAAGATTCAAGGAACTGGGCTTTTTAGCCAAGAGAAGAGGAAGCCCTTAGGAATATGAATGGTTATTGTAAGGATGATGGAGACCAGCTGTTCTTCCGGATCACAAAGGATCAAACTGCAGGAGGTGAGCTAAAACTGTTGCAAAAGGGATTGATGCTAATTAGAAGGAAGAGCTTCTCAACACATCAGAAAGTTAAATTTTATCTTCAGTTATTCGTTAAAACTACCTGCTCTGGAAGGCTTTGGAATTAGTTGGTATAGTTCGAAGATACGATGAATTCTGTAGGTCCTCCACCACTTATCTGTTTGTATTCTCAATTTCCACGCTTAATTACAAGTTTTGATTCCTAATAGTTCCAGGTGGTAATTGGACACCGTGTCACATTCTTAGCCCATATTTAGCACAATTGAAAGGAAGCAGGGTTTGAATCTTATATAGGTCTTTTCTCAATCTCAAAAAAAATAATCTGTTTTCATGAAAGTTAAATAGGACCTGAAATTAAAGACAACTGTGACTTTAATAGAATTTTTTTTTTGTATAATGTTGAATACAAAATGATAAAATGCTGCTTTTGTTTGGAACCAACATAGAATTTTCCTTGGAAAAGCACAATGTACAAATCTTGGAAAAGCATACCTTTTTCCTGGTTTAAGATTTGTTTAAAAAAATCCAACATGGAAACATCTTATTCCAAGTAGGTCGTATCTGGTATTTTGGCATTTCCTATGTCAGAAACACAGCATTTATTGTTTTCCTCTGTGGATTAGAGTGAAGAATCTTAATCACAGCTTTATACAGAGTATTCTTGGAATATTATTAGAGTGATTCGCATATACATCTTGGACACCGATGGGATACTCTGGTCTATTTCTGATATCTTGATATATGTCCCACGTCCCATGTTGGGTTATTGCAAATCCCCTACATACTTAAATTGAGACGCTGCTTAGAGGAAATCTCTTAGGGTTCATGAGAGAACACTACAGTCAAAGATGTACTGTTGGTCTTCTGTCTTTACAGGACTGGCAGTTTGATCATCGATGTGTTCTCAGGAGTGGACTTGTAAAAACAGGAAGTGATCCTTCTAGTAAATTTGGCAGTGGCAAGGTCTTTAATCACACACAGTAAAAGCATAATAAGAGGGTAACATACTTCTAAGTATGTAAGTGGCTTTGCCCTAGAAGCAACTTAACCACCACCTGTATATTTTTTGCAAGTACCATACAAAGATTTCCACTCTTTTTTTTTTTTTTTTTTTGTGATATCAAGAAATACTATCATGCTCTGGGTCCCAAATCCATTCTTTCTGACTTACCTAACTATTGGTTTACACCTTTTAGGATCCATGTATAGGTTCTTTCTTATTTTTTTTTTTTTCCTGAAGTGACCAGGACTTCTAGTTCTTTTTGCAAAATTGTTGTAATCAAGGTCCAGCTCTAGCTTCTCCATTACTCAGCCCCCAGGTCCTACAGACCTCAGCCAAGAAAAGAATCCCCATCACACCATCCTTTGCTTTGTTTTGCCATCTGGGGAAATGCCTTAGACAAGAGCTCAGATGGGGTAAAGCAAGTTTACCCACTTCAGCCAATTTCCTTTGTAGAGACGGTCAAATGTCTATGTTATTCTTTTCAAAATGGCACTGCGATCTGTGGCTTGACTTGAGCTACCATTGTCATATATGAGACTGGGAAGACTTTGATCAAGGGCGATATTTGTGTTCAGGTAGGTGGAAAGATAGTGACTCTGGATGCAGCTGAAGGCGCAGTCAGGATCCAGCAATTTCAGAGAAGGGGTTGCCAAGGCCTTAATAGGTTTTGTCATGGCCTTACTCTTGTGTTACTGGGAGACCCAGTATAAATTAAGGATCAAGCGTAGTGCTAAACTGAATGAAACTGGAAAAAATGTTATTGTAAGTATCAGATGAGATAATGTTTGGAAAGCACATGCTGCAGTAAGCACTTATTTATTTTTCTATTATTATTGTTATTACTATAATAATTATAATAATAAATAAATGTATATATAATAAATAAATATAAATAATAAATATAAAAATTATAATTTTTACCAGGCATCCACTAGATGATCCAGTAAGCTTGTTTTGAATATACCAAGTGTTTTATTTTTAGAGATTCTTGAAGATCCTGAAAGGTATCAGAGATACCAAAGGGTGGACAGGAATAGCCAGGCAGTTTGGCTAGGATATTATAACGCTTAGAGAAATCTTTCTCTCTGCGGCATGAGTTAACCCAATGGATAAAGGGCCAGCATCCTCATAATCTCTTACACATTTTTGAAAAACGACACTTATTAAACTGAGGGAGAGCAGAATATATTCTCCCAAGAAAATCTATTAGGGTTTAGGATCCACGAACTTCAAACAGTGGTTCAAAGTTAATAGTAGAGACTCTAAGCAGTAAACCTAGTCTTGAAGTTCCATGTTAGAAAGACCAAATTAAAGATAGAAGGGAAACCATTAATAATAGATTTAAATTAAAACAGGAAAGTCTTATATAACATAATATTTCTCTACTTTGCGACGTGATCTTGATTTAGGTGACATGCTACAACGTGAGAAGGCTTGATACTTAATCACGCCTCACCTTGTATAGACTCGGGGAAGGTGCTAGACTATCCCAAAGTTTTCAAGGACCTGTAGGTAAAATCATAGCTCCTATTTAATGAGTATTTACCTCATGCCAGCTTTCCTGTGTGCATTATTTAATTTAATCTTAACATCATTTAAGGTAGGAATTATTACCCATACAGATGGGAAAAAAAATCATGGCTCAGAAAGACGAATTCCTTTGCTCAATCTCATTCAGCTGATAAAGCAGGGAGCAGGATTTAGGATTTAATTTTTTGTCTGTCTGAGTTCAGGCCAGTGCTCTTTTTGCCATGATCTGCTAAGAATTGATACGGAAAGTTCATTTCTGGGGGATTCTGGCCTTATGAAGTACTGGATGTGGATTCCTCCAATGAAATAGCCCCTCAGACTGCAAGACTTTCATGCTACATGGAAGGAAACCTAGATACTGAGGTTTAACCAGTATCCTTTCTGAAGTCCCCACAGAGTACTTAAGGTGTGCTGGCATTAGGAGCTAGACAGGATTCCTCTCACAATCGCGGATTCAGAGATATCCTTATATTTTCCTCCATGGCTGTGAGGCATTCAGCCTTTCTCAAATAGACTATAGTTTTCACTATATATATATGTGTGTGTGTGTGTGTGTGTGTGTGTGTGTGCATATATCAACATTATCTAGGAAGAGAGTAAAAAGTAATTCAGAGAATTAACTAAACATTTACTGACATCTACATTATCAGTTAATTTAATAGAAGACCCTTATCTCCAAGTAGAGAATTTAAGGCACTACAATCCCACTTTAGAAGCTCAAAGTCTGAAATGATAAGGTATTTTTATAAAAGAGCATAAAGATGAGGAGGTGGTTTGAATAAATACAAGAATTGGAAACGTGGATGCTTCTGGGACCTAAGGGACTGGACCACATGCTACTTGCCAAATTACTGTATTAGTTGTACACATCCTTCAATGAGATTATTTAGTAATAACTGTAAACTGACATCCAGACCCTAAGGATAACAATGAAAGATAAAGGAGCTCAATCTTCAGGCAAAAGTTAGCTTTGCATGGGAATAGAGACAGTGGCAAATGCCAATATGCAGAGAAATTCAACAATTTGGAAACAAATTGAGGCATTTGTCTTTTCCTTTAAATGATGACTTCGAAAGAGAAGTGCTAAGGTAGCATTATTATAGCTATTAATGAAATAAACTCTTTATAGCAGAGAGGGCAGACCAGGGGCTTGGGCCAAATCCCACCCTTGGCCTCATTTTGTATGCTTCCTACTAAGAATGGTTTCTGCATTTTTATAGACACACACACACACACACACACACACACACACACACACAGGAAGAATATATGGCAGAGACTATATGTAGCCCAGAAAGCCTAAAATAGGTACTTCCTTACCCTTTGCAGGAAAATGTGCTGACATCTGCTTTACAAGATATAAATATACTACATTTTGAAAAAAAAATATATATATATATCCTTTTTTATTAGCTACTTCTTGAGAAGTCTCATCTTTTTATTTGATGCATTTTATAAACCTTTTATGGAGAATTGTGATGTAAAAAAGTTCAGTTAAGGGGCTCTTGGGTGGCTCAGTCAGTTAAGCATATGACTCTTGGTTTTGGCCCAGGTGTCCTGGGATGGAGTGCAGCATTTGGCTTTGTGCTGAGTGTGGAGCCTGCTTGGGAGGCTCTCTCTCTCTGTCTCTCTCTCTGTCTCTCTCTCTCCCTCTATCCCGCTTGTGCACTCTCTCTAAAAATAAATAAAATGAAAAAACATAGTTCAGTAAAATAAATCAGGATGTGGAAAGGTGAAAAGTAAAAAAATTAAATATACCTACCACCTTCCGTATACTTTTGTGTTAAGTCTTATATTTACATATACACACAAACCTTATTAGAATTGAATTAGTATACTTCTTATTTGTCAATGATGCTGATTTTATGCTTCAAATGTGATTAGACTCTGCCAAGCATTTGAAGACTTTCCATGATATTGAAGAGAAATAGAAAAACAGAAAAGTTTAAAAATAGGAGACAAATTCTATTTTAAATGGGCCATTGGGGGGACGATTGAAGAGACTCCCATTATTTTCCTTGATTCGAGGGTGTTTTTTTTTCTTTTTATGTTTGTGATTCTAACATAGATTCTTTAAAAAAGAGACATCATAGTAATTATTTGTATAGAACATTGGCTAACTGTATTAGTCAAGATAGGCTGAATTAAGGCAAATCTCAGGGACTTTGCAGAACAAAAGTTGTTTCTAACTCTTGTTACTCATTCTAGAAAGGCTGGCAAGGGCAATGGGGACGTTCTGCTCTGCAGAGTCACCCAGGTACCCCAGCCCTGCAGTCTCCGACATCAAGGTCAGTGTTACCACTGACCAAGGCAGGGGAAGAGAGGAGGACAAAAGAATTTTGAAAGGACTTTTCACTGTCTCCACCTACAAGTGACCTAGTTGATTTTCCAGAATTCGTACATTGCCCTGACTAACTACAAAGCTGTTGGCAAATAGTGTTTCTTGTGTCCTGAGAGGAGGAATATGAAATGCGGTTTAATGCACATTTCCTCTGCCATAGTACCGAACATTTTAAGTGAATGATGTGTGCCATCTACATGATTTTTATGTAACATGGGCTTTCTGGAAGAAAAGAAACATTTTTCAAAATTCAAAGCTTGTTTTACTTGCTTAGTACCAATTCAATTCAAGTACATTTATTGTCTGTTTTGTCAAATCACGTGGAGGTCTCGCACCAGTAGATTTCATTTTAGTATTATTTTTAATTAAAAAAATTTTTTAAATCATTTATTGATTTATTTCGAGAGGGAGACAGACTGCGAGTGGGGGAGGAACAGAGAGAGAGAGGGAGATACATAATATGAAACAGGCTCCAGGCTCTGAGCTGTCAGCAAAGAGCCTGACGTGGGGCTCGAACCTACAAATCCACAAACTGTGAGATCATGGCCTGAGATGAAGTCGGACCTCCAACCGACTGAGCCACTCAGGTGCCCCTCATTACTATTTTTTTAAATTTTTATTTATTTTTGAGAGACAGAGAGACAGCATGAGTGGGGGAAGGGCAGAGAGAGAAACACACACACACAGAATCCAGAGAAGGCTCCAGGCTCTGAGCTGTCAGCACAGAGCCTGACAGGAGGTTCCAACTCATGAACCATGAGATCATGACCTGAGCTGAAGTCAGAGGCTTTACCGACTCAGCCACCCAAGTGCCCAAACACAACAGTATAATTTAACCCAGAAATAGGATATTGGGGGAAAGGAAAGTTAATAGTTTGAGAAGCATCACATTCTGGGTTCCTCACACAGATTGTCATAATGTTGGCCACTGTCCCAAAGAATCATCTCCCAGAATTTTTCCAGAAACAGTCTTGCTCTGTAGATCATTCTAGAAAAAAATGTCAAAAATTTAAAAATTTTTTGTGTGTTTTTCCTGCCCCCATTTGCACCATTTCTTTTCCTTTCAGCACACCATTGAGTGCTCAAATGCAGAGTTACCCTTGCAGCCTTTGGTTACTCAGAATGTGCCACCCTGGTCAATCCTCTCCAGCAATAGGACCATGAGACTTCCCATTTTCTATCTTGCCCAAAGCAAACATAAGAACTTCTTACCTATTCTAAAAGATGCTTCCTGGAAATACTAGCAAATTTGACATGTTAATTTTAGTTGGTATTAACATCTCAATATTTTATCCCTTTTCAGAAGTATGTGCATTTAAAAACTGGAATCTTATAAAAGAATGCCTCCTGTCCAAAGTTAACGATCTTTAATGATGGGTTATCAGGAATCATCTCATGGTACAGTCATAGAAGAGCCATTAGACAGAAAGTCTTTCCGTGATGTCTGCCAAAATTTTATTTATTTTTACAGTTTTGCCTTTATTATTTTGGCTAAATATATTAGTGTCATTCATTCATTTGTTCCAATAGTTAACCTTTTATTCATCAAATATTTATGTTTTGTGTACTCTCCAATGGGCACTGTACTGGTAGCTGGAAAGGTAATAGTATATGGTTACTGTTTTCAGGTAAGTTTTGCTTAGAAATGAGAGACTGAAATGTAAAGATATTGTCATTTAAAAAGTCATCTTTGTTGGGGCACCTGGGTGGCTCAGTCGGTTAAGCTTCTGACTTTGGCTCAGGTCATGATCTCGCAGTTTGTGAGTTCAAGCCCCGCATTGAGCTTTGTGCTGACAGCTCAGAGCCCGAAGCTTGCTTCAGATTCTGTGTCTCCCTCTCTCTCTCTCTCTGCCCCTCTCCTATTCATGCTCTCTCTCTCTGTCTCTCTCAAAGATAAATAAACATTAAAAAAACTTTATGAAAATTAAAAAATTAAAAAGTCACCTTTGTTGAGGTATAATTTATATACAATAAAATGTACTCATTTTAAACATGTAATAGTTTGATGAATTTTGACAAATTTAT
The DNA here is from genome assembly GCF_023721935.1 of Panthera uncia. Taxonomy (NCBI): domain Eukaryota; kingdom Metazoa; phylum Chordata; class Mammalia; order Carnivora; family Felidae; genus Panthera; species Panthera uncia. The sequence goes on along the minus strand of NW_026057584.1, from coordinate 73,658,776 downwards.
ACATCCATGTAACTACCACTACTGACATGATACAGAATATTTCTATTGCCTTGAAAAGTGCCATAGTTACTCCCAGCAATGCTGATCCTGCACTCCCAGCAACCACTGATTTGCTTTCTGTCTCTAGAGATTAATTTTGCTGTTCTAGTGTTTCAAATGAATGAATCATGCAGTAGGTTCTCTTTGGTGTCCTACTCTTCTTTCTGCTCAGCATAATGTTTTTGAGATTCATCTATGTTGTGCGTCTCAATAGTTTATTCCATTTTATCACTCAGTACTATTTCACCATGGGATATGACACAGTTTGGGGATCTGTTTATCTCTTGATGGACACTTGAATTGTTTCCAGTTTTAGACTCTAATGAATAAAGATCATGTGAATATTTATTTACCAGACATTATATAGATAAGTCTTAGTTCCTCTTTGGCGTAAAACTGCTGCATCATGGTAAATGTATACTTAACTTGAAAGAAACTGCCAGTATCCCGTTGTGTGTATGTATGTATACAACATCTTCTTTATCCATTCATCTATGAATGAACACTTAGTTTCATTGTCTCCCATGTCTTGGCTCTTATAAATGATGCTGGAGTAAACATAGGGTGCGTATATCTTTTTGAATCAGTGTTTTTGTTTTATTTGGGTAAATACTCTGCAGTGGAATTATTGGATCATATGTTGTTTGCAACAACATGGATGGACCTAGAGGCTATTATGCTCGGTGAAATAAGTCAAACTGAGAAAGACAAATACATGATTTCATTCATGTATGGAATCTAAAAAAAAACACAACAAATGAATAAACAAACAAAAAAGAGAATCACACCTCTAACTGCAGAGAACAAACTGGTAGTTGCCAGAAGAAAGGAAGTGGGGGTGGACAAAATGAATAAAGAGGAAGGAAAGATACAGGCTTCCAGTTATGGAACGAATAAGTCATGGGAATAGAAGGCACAACACAGAGAATATAGTCAATGATACTGTAATAGTGTCATAAGGTGACAGATGGTAGGTACACTTGTGACAAACACAGCATTATGTATAGATGTGTTGAATTACTATGCTGCACACCTGAAACTAACGTAGCATTGTATGTCAACTACACTCAGATTAAAAAAATGAAAAGCAACTGCCAAAATGACTTCCCAAATGCGCCATTTGTGTTCCCACCAGAAATACAGAATTCTTGTATCTGCATATTTTTGCCAATATTTGCTATAGTCAATCGTTTTCATTTTAAGCATTTCAGTCGCTATACTGTGGTCCCTGATTATGATTTTACTTTACCTTTACCTAATGACTACTGGTGGTGAACATATTTTCATTCCTTTATTAGTCATTCGTGTCACTCCTCTGAAAAATAACTTTCTTTTGCCAATGGTACATAGGGTTGTTTGCTTACTTAATATTGAGTTGTGGGAGTTTCTACACACTATTGGTCTCAAGTTCTTTGTCATAGCATATAATGCAAATAATTTCTTCAGTGTGTGGTTTGTTTTTTCATTTTGTTAATGATGTCTTTCAACGATCAGAAGTTTTTAATTTTTATGATTTAATTAATATATTTTTTTATGGTTCATGATTTTGGAGTCTATTCTAAGAAATCTTTGCCTGCCTCTAAGTCAAGAAGTGTTACTCTTCTGTTTTTTCCTATAGATTTCATAGTTTTAACATTTATATCTAGGTTCATTTCAAATTAATTTGTGCGTATGAGGCAAGGGTATATTTCTTTTTTTATTTTTATTTTTCCAAATAGATATCTAGTTGTTCTAGCAAACTTCGTTGAAAAAATACTTTCTCCATTGGTTATCTTGACATGATTGCTAAAAATCAATCGACTGTATATATGTAAGTATACTTCTGGACTTTCTATTCTTCTCCATTGATCTATAGTATAATTATGTATCTATAAATCTACCAATAAAACATTGTCTTGATTACTATAGTCTTATAATGTCTCAAAATTTGATAGTGTGACTTCTAATTTTGCTTTTCAAAATATCTTGGCTAGTCTAAGCTTTTTGCACATCTATATTAGAAAAAACTTGGCAATTTTTAGGAATGAGACTTTTCAGACTTCGATTGGAATTCCATTAATCTTTCAATTAATCAGGGGAAGGGTTTACATCTTAACAATATTGAATCTTCCAATTCATGAACATTTTACATCTCTCCATTTATTTATGTCATCATTAATTTTTCTCAGCATTTTTTGTACATATTTAAATTTACCACCACATGTTTCATATATGTAATGGTGTCATCTCTTTCATTCCTGATAAAGTTATTTTCTTTTCTTGATCATTCTGTATAGAGAATTATCATCCTTACTGACCTTTTATAGAACCAACTTTTAGTTTTATTGACTTTTACGTTCACCCATCTTATATTTTATTGATTTCTGTTCATTATTTTCTTGCTTCTTACTATCGAGTTTGAGAAGTTTGTAGTGATTCTTATGTTTGTCTTCCCTAAATGTAAAATCTCAATTTTTTTCTTCTTGCTTTAAAGTTTTCTTTTTCTCACTGGTTTTTAACAATTTGATTATGATGTCCCCTGGTGTGGGTTTCTTTGAATTTCTGTGCTAATATCTCATCAAATTTGAAATATTTTTGTTATTATTTCTTCCTGTAACTATTTTTTGCTTTTTTCTTATTCTCCATCCTATCTTTCACTCTAACTACATATAAATTTATATATTGTGTATATATATATATATATATATATATATATATATATATATATATATATCTTTGAGAGCTGAATGTTGTCCCACAAGTGACTTAGAATCTGAAATACTTTTTCAGTATTTTTTCTATCTGTGCTTTGGTTTGAATATATTTTATTGTATGTCCTCAAGTTTATTGATATTTTTCCCCTTAAGGTTTTGGTATATTATTAAGCCTATCCCATATATATATATATATTTTTTCAATTTCAAATACATGTTTCAACTTTAGAAGTTCCATTTTTTTAATATCCTCTCTTTATTCATTCTGTTTATGCATTCCTTTAAATCATTGGACTTTTTCCTGACAGCTGCTTTAAAGCATTTTCTCTTCATTTCACTACTTTTGTTATTTCTGGCTCTGTCTTTATGGGTTTTTTTCTCTTTGTTACATCTCAAACTTTTCTCCTTCTTCATGTAGTGATATGGTATCATGGTAGTATTTGATTGGATGCTTGTTATTATGAATGAAACACTGTTGACAATTTTGAATTTTTATTTTTACTGAAGGAATGTTAAAGATTTTCTTGGCATGGAGTTAGTTTACTTGCAGATCAGCATGATTCTCTCACGGCCTTTTTCTATTTGTTTGAAACTTTGTCCTAAAATAGCTTTTAATCTAAGGTTAGCTTAACATTGTTTCTAAGATGTGACCCTCCTGAGATCTCAAATGCTTCAGGTATTCAACAAGATCTCTCTACTGCGGCTGGTAAAAACTTGTACTTCTGCCAGTCCTGTGCAAACCTTGGGAATTATTAAGCTTATAGTTCCCTGACAGTTGATCTTTACCAGGCCTCATAAAGTTTCACCTGGTGTGTATGTAGATTAGTAGTCAACCTAGGATTTAGCCTAGGAATTTTGGAGGTCCTTAGGTAGATTTCTGGAAAGCCTTTTCTGAATAGTTTCCCCTTCTCTAAATTCCAAATTCCAGCTGCCTTGTTCTCCTTGAGCTCTACCTCTGTCCCCTCAACTCTGTGAACCTGAGCCAGTGCTATCCTGGCAGAAAGCCGAGTTGATTATAGGCGTTGGCTCACTTGTTTCTCTGTCAGGGACCACGTTCCAGTGCTTCCCACCATTCAGTGGTTGAAAAGAGTTGTTTCATATATGTAGCCTTGTTTTCTAATTATTTAGTTGTTTTCAGTGGAAAGAAAGCCCCAAACCATTTGCTATTTCACAGGTGGAAGTGTAACTCCTGTCTCTGGATAGTGAAGAATCTTATTTATATAGAAATGTATCTCATGGACAGAAGTACAAAAACTTCTTGTTGAGAAACAACGTATTTTGAAGAAATTGGATCCAAGGACATGACCACTCCACTATGACAAATCCATGCTACCCTGGCGAGATGGAAACATCTCCGGAGAGTGAGTTCTGTGAGTCTTTCCCATTGAATGTTCTATTTACAAACGCAGTGGGGGTGCCAAGGAAAAGTAACTCTTTCTATTTGGGGAGGATTAGAGAAAGCTTGACAGAGGGGGAGAAAGATATTTGAGCAGAGCTGAAGGATACAAAACATGAAGAATTGAGGAAGGTCGTTTTCCAAACGGAAGTCCTGTGGGGAAAGACAGAGAGATATGAAGCGGAATGGTTTGAGCATGTGGATTTGAGGGGTATAAAATCTAGGTTGAAGGTATGAGCAAAAACAACCCTGATGGCATGGTGTTGTGATAAGTTTAGATTTTATCCAGTCATTGAAAGAAGGGTGTTAGTGGGAGAAGTTATGTGCATGGGGGAAATATATGTAAAACACAGAACTCCGCTAATGGTACGGGAAATTCATCAGCCAGAGTCTTGGCTGAAGACAGGGCAACTGTTTTACAGTCGTTTTTCAAATCGCTGGGAGCACGTCCTCATCGGTGAGGTTTCAAATTAATGTTGCCTTTAAAAATGCAATAGAATAGAAAACGTCGCTGTTCATCATATATTAAGAAGAATACTTTTTTTCCCTCAAAATTTACTTATTTATTTATTTAGAAGGGGGGAGGGGCAGAGAAACAGGCAGAGAGAGAAGTCCTCGCAGGCTCTGTGCTATCAATGCTGAGCCCGATGTGAGGCCAGATCTCACGAACCGTGAGATCTTGACCTGAGCTGAAATCGAGAGTTGGATGCTTAACTGACTGTGCCACCCAGGTGCCTGAAGAATACTTTTTAAACTTTTCTTTTACCAGTATATTTTGTTTTAATTATGTATGTATATAATGAGTCATAATGTAGGTGTATTTCTTCATGATGATAGGAAAATGTTTGAAAGCCACTGCTTTAGTGGACTATAAAAATTGTCTAGGTAAAATACTTTCAAGAGTTAGCCACGGCAGTAACACATGGAAATACATAGGTGTGATAATAACAATGTAGAACCTATAGAATTAGAATTTAGTTAGTTGTATGGCTTGATAGTCACAGAAGAGAACAGGCTGGCATCTTTGTGTGTCTTCTTTCTATAACTGGGTGCTTGGTGATAGTTACTCTGAGAGCAGGTGCAACTTTGGGGAGAAACAATAACACATCAGACAAAGAAAAGCTAAAAAGATACAAAGGATGCTTAGGAAAGGATCCAGAACAGGTCTACATTTTTATTCAACATAGAAAGTCAGTGCTGTAGCTACCCTCATCTGTTCACCCCTTCGAGATGAAAAATTGCAGGAACAAAAGGATAACAGTACTAAAAACAGATATACCAAGGAGCATAACAGCCTAAATTAAACCAGACATTTTCTTCTCAATACATCATTTCTTTTTTTTTTGTTTTTGTCTTAAAGGGAAAAGTATTTGATGATGAAATAAAGCCCATTGGATGAGATTGACAAAATATAGAAATATAGGAAGATAGAACTGTACATTATATGTAATACATGAGAACTTAAGCCTTAGATGACATTTATCTTCACTTGTAAGTAGATATTTAATAAAGTAATTTATTAGGTCCCTTCTCACTCATGAAAAGAAGTTATCATAAAAGACCTATTCTTTCATATACTGTGCATATACTGAATATTAATCCTTATATCCCTAACTCAGTACGGTATGCTAAATTTTCAGTGGTTCTGCCTTAGAGCAACAAATGTAGATGCCAAGAAAATCTTAAATTTGGGGGACAAAAGAATTTCCAGACTGGGTGATGCTTTAGAGTCCCCCACCTTTAAGCACTAATTTATTTTCAAATACCTAACCTTGGGAAATAAGCCAAGCATCATTTCATCTGGTTAAATTCTGATGTCAGGAATGAGGCCTGTTTAGATGATGTGATAATATTTATACGGACCAAGTCTTTTTCCCAACCACACCTCTCTCACAGAAACGTGATGAGTGTTAGTGATATCTTCTAAATTTCTTTCCTGTTAGGAAAGCAGCTTAATTCATAGAGACTATTATGTACAAGACAGTAGACAATTTTATTTTATTCTTGAATATAAAATTCAACTACTTAAAAGATAGGTATTAAAATATGTATATAAGGTTTAAATCAAAGATTCGCTAAATAGCTAGGAAAACAGAAAGCGAAATGTAAGTCAATTCTAGCTCAATTTATTACTCTTAAAGTCAGTGGTAATGACACCAAATTAAATTTAAACATTAAAGTTTTCTTTCATTTTAGTTAGATACTTTAGTTGCTGTTAGAACATTGACTGTTTTTTATGTTTGCCTTTCAGGCTTATCTGCACTTGGGAAGGTAGCTGTCTTGTCCAATAAATTTTCAGGTATATCTTCAGTTGCTTGAGACATGAGCAAAATGATGTAATGCAAAGCAAATATGAAATGACTGCAGAAATTGACACAAATTCCTGCAATTGACACAAAGTGACAGGTCTTTTTAAAGAAAAACTCTGCTGACATTGGATTGGGTTATCGTCCTCAAAGCAGAGTTTCAGTTCTAGCAGCAAGGTAGATGGAAAGGAATTATAGGAAAATGGACAAAAAACCATAACATACTTTGATAAATTGGTCATCATAATAGGTCCATATAGACCCTAGTTTGCTGTATTAGTTAAAATTCTTAGAAACTTCATTTTTATTTTGAAAAATCTAGAATGCATCTTATATGTGGAAATAAGGATTCCAAAAATCTAACTCAGTTCTAGCTTGCCAAACAGGAATCGTAAGAATATAGGACTATGATCCTTGGGGTTGTGGACGTTTGAGCCTCTCCGATTCAGAAACACTTCCTTTAGGTAAGAGGGACACTGCAGTTAATAGAGGCAGTGTAGTGAGTTTCCTTTTGAATGTGTCCTAGCTCCTATATCTACAGTATAAATAAAGACCACATCTGCTAACTTAGTGAGTTCAGTGTCTTCTATGTGGCAGGTGCTCATAGTATACATTTTTTTCTTTGATGCTAATTTATAATTCCAGATTTTGTTAAGAAAGCTCCAAAAGATGCAAACACAAATAAATGCAAAAAACTCTCTTCTTTAACTTAGGCTTTTGCAGGAGTCACTGTTAGCAGATCAGTTTGTTTATTTATTTATTTATTTAGTTAGTTAGTTAAAAATTTTAACGTTTATTCATTTTTGAGAGACAGAGTGCAAGCAGGAGAGGGACAGAGAGAGAGGGAGTCACAGAATCTGAAACAGGCTCCAGGCTCTGAGCTGTCAGCACAGAGACCCATGTGGGGCTCGAATCCATGAACCACGAGATCATGACCTGAGCCAAAGTCAGACGCTTAACCGACTGAGCCACCCAGGTGCCCTAGCAGATCAGTTTTTAGAAATGGATTGCCTTTGCCTTTTAAAAATCCAATTGAGATTCAGGAGGAAAGAAAGTGTACCCATTATTTTCTTAGTGTTTTTTCAGTGTCCATTTCAGCATAGAATTAATTAGTGCACTAATATATCTAATTATAGAAGTACATTGTCTGAAAATAGTGAAAAATAGAGGCATTCCAGAAGAGAACTGAACATCTAGTATTTCTGTTTAAATATATATGATGAGGTTGTCTCTGAGAACCTCGAAGTGAACGAGCAGCAATTGTTTTCCTTCTCCCAGTCTTCTATGAAATTCTCGGACACCTGTGCTATTCAGGGTGGACTACGTCCGCATTTATGGGGCTTTCATCAACAATTGGCATAATTGTCTAAGAAATTGCTGCTTGACAACATTAGGTGCTGTGCGGATTTTTGCCAACCATTAACATTTACTCTTATGTCAGTGATAGCAGATCTTTGCTGATCAGGGAACTGACGATACTATACAGTAGCTGTTTTTCACAATGGCCAGAGACATTTCTTTTCCTCCCATCCCGATCATGGCCACTTTTCTATAGTTATACAAGTATAAGATGTCCCAGTAGCACAATCTTCCTGGGGATAGATGTGTCATAGGTTGTGTTGTGATATCTGTAGAAGAAAGAAGTGAATGTGAGAAAGGTAGTAAAATTGTGTACCACGAATGACATCTACAATGAAATATAATCAACATTACTTTGAAAATCTTCCTTAAAATGAAAAGAAAGGCACTTTGTCCTCAAGACACAGGGAAAAAGATAAAATTTTATGATATGAAAGTGAATAATATTTTTATAACATTTTTATTTATAATATCTTTTTTAAAGGAGAAGATGAAAAATAATAACATGACAAGATGAGATAAAATGGAGCTAAATTATGTAAGCAAAGATGAAAATCAACCAAGAAACATGGGAAGATCGTAAAGAAACCTAAAATGCATTGGCACAGTTAAAGTCTACTTTAGAAGCAGTAAAGGGAAAAATCTATAATATAGAAGTAAACAGCTTGTGTTGTGGACAAGTGTGACAAATTTTTGCAAAAAGCACAGAATCTTGTTAATAAAAATTAAGATTGTGTGAGAGAAGATGATAGCTACCAGAAATACAGACAAATCGTCAAATAAAGATAATTGGTGTCCCTGATGAAAAGATGCAAAGAAATGAAACAGCCAAGGTACAAAAATATCAAACAAAACTTTCCTCAGGTAAAGAAGGACTTTAGTCTGGAGCTGAACAGATCTCTTCAGGGAAAGTATCTTTAAGAGATAGTAATGTTTAGGGGTGCCTGGGTGGCTCAGTCAGTTGAGCGTCCGACTTTGGCTCAGGTCATGATCTCGCGGTCTGTGAGTTTGAGCCCTGCAACGGGCTCTGTGCTGACAGCTGGGAGCCTGGAATCTGCTTCCGATTCTCTGTCTCCCTCTCTCTGCCCCTTCTCCACTCATGCTCTGTCTCTCTCGGTCTCTCAAAGATGAATAAACGTTAACCAAAAAAAATTTTTTTAAGAGACGGTAATATTTAGACAATTCCTGGTGAGTTTGTTGTATAATAAAACATGAAGGAAACATTCTATAAGCATTTAGGTAAAAAAAGTTTCCATTAAACGCTACAAAAATCATCCTAATCTTAGATTCCTTTGGAATACTAATCATCAGAAGTCAAGGGAAAAATATCAATTGATTTTTTTTTCATTGAAGGATAATTGACGTACATACAATATTATATTAGTTCCTGATGTACAACATGGTGATTCAGTTTTTCAGAGGGGAAAATAGTGTCACCAAAATGCATGCATGCAGACCATAGCAAAAGAGGGCCAGTTCTTCCAACATTCAAAATTTCCATCTTTCATGTGCCATTCCAAAATTATATACACAATTATATTTTCCATTTACTTTGCCCATTCCTTTCCTAAAAAAATTAGATATAAGTCAATTGTCCAATAGTTAAATTAGCTGGAAGATTTCAAGGATAGGAAGTTATGGGGTGCTTGGGAGGCTCAGTTGGTTTAGCGTCTGACTTCAGCTCAGGTCATATCTCACTGTTCGTGAGGTAGAGCCCTGCATTGGGCTCCCTGCTGTCAGCACAGAGCCCACTTTAGGTCTTCTGTCTCCTGCTCTCTCAGCCCATCCTCCACTCTCTGTCAATCTCTCTCTCTACCTCTTTGTCTCAAAAATAAATCAACAACAACAACAACAACAACAACAAAAGAATAAGAATTTATGGTAAGTTTGACTCTGAATTGCAGAATTACATTTGAAAAATCATGGAAAATACACTTAAAAATCAGTGTGCTTGGGGGGTGGGAGGGAGGAGAGGGTGGGTGATGAGCATTGAGGAGGGCATCTTTTGGGATGAGCACTGGGTGTTGTATGGAAACCAATTTGATAATAAATTTCATATATTAAAAAAAAAACAATGTGCTTGTAAAACAGTTCTTGAGGGGTGCCTGGGTGGCTCAGTCGGTTGAGCATCCGACTTCAGCTCAGGTCATGATCTCGCGGTCTGTGAGTTCGAGCCCCGCGTCAGGCTCTGGGCTGATGGCTCAGAGCCTGGAGCCTGCTTCTGATTCTGTGTCTCCCTCTCTCTCTGCCCCTCCCCCGTTCATGCTCTGTCTCTCTTTGTCTCAAAAATAAATAAACGTTAAAAAAAATTTATAAAACAGTTCTTGAATGAAAAGATGTATGGTATAAAAAAATATTTGCCAACCATATATGGGTTCAAATCTTAATAATAGTAATAAAACAAAAATGTTTTTAGAGAAATTATAAAGGAAATTAAAATTATGTTCTTCATTGTACAAAGGGAAGAATCAATGAGAAAGAGTTTTATTTTTGATAACAAATAAATAGGTATATATGTACATATATACATACATGTATATATAACACAAGCATATGAAAAACTGCAAACCTACTCCCGAAATTAATCCAATATGATATCTTCTAAATCTCAATAGAAAAGGGGTGGTTAAAGCATAACCCACTTACAAATAAACAGAAAGTAAGGAAGACATCAAAGAAATTTTTCTTAAAAAACAAACAGGCAAATGAAAATATTGAAAATAAAAATTATGACACTATCAATGGATCAAACACCCTATTTATTTATTTATTTATTTATTTATTTTTGAGGTAGTGTCCCATAGCTTTTATTTATTTATTTATTTATTTTTTATTTTTTAATATATGAAATTTACTGTCAAATTGGTTTCCATACAACACCCAGTGCTCATCCCAAAAGGTGCCCTCCTCAATACCCATCACCCACCCTGTCCTCCCTCCCACCCTGCCCTCCCTCCCACCCCCCATCAACCCTCAGTTTGTTCTCAGTTTTTAACAGTCTCTTATGCTTTGGCTCTCTCCCACTCTAACCTCTTTTTTTTTTCTTTCCTTCCCCTCCCCCATGGGTTTCTGTTAAGTTTCTCAGGATCCACATAAGAGTGAAACCATATGGTATCTGTCTTTCTCTGTATGGCTTATTTCACTTAGCATCACACTCTCCAGTTCCATCCATGTTGCTACAAAAGGCCATATTTCATTTTTTCTCATTGCCACGTAGTATTCCATTGTGTATATAAACCACAATTTCTTTATCCATTCATCAGTTGATGGACATTTAGGCTCTTTCCATAATTTGGCTATTGTTGAGAGTGCCGCTATAAACATTGGGGTACAGGTGCCCCTATGCATCAGTACTCCTGTATCCCTTGGATAAATTCCTAGCAGTCAAACACCCTATTTAGAACAAAGCCTAATGACGCAGCTTAAAAAATCAAGAGGGCAAGGTAAAAAAGATAAAAAAAAATAACGGAAATAGAATAGCAAATATACATTTTTCAAATTAAACACTATAAATGGGACAAGGAGATTAATCTTATATATATGTATATATGGTGATCAAATTTGTGCATGTGCAGGTAATAACAGCAATGAAACAGATGTAGAAAGAGTAAAATGAGAGATAGTAAACACAGGTTTTTTCTTGGTGTGCTTTGTAAGAGCCATTACTCCTCTGTGGCTGTTGCTTTGGTTGTATTTATATGAGAAAACTGTATTAGAAGAGAATGTATCACATAGAGCGAATTGTGTTACAAGAAGTATCAAGTTAGCAGAAACAAAAAGATTTGTTAGTAAATTTAAGGAGGGGTGTGTACATTGAAAGCTTCTGAGGAGACAAAACAGAAGTCAGTAGAACTGTAGTTTTTATTTTGTTTTGTTTTTAATCGTAATAGTTTAAATCACATTTGAAGTTTGTTCATGTAGAATGCTAAGTGATGGAGAGAGATCCCACAGAATCGCTAAACTTTTCTAATTCCCAAAAATGCTTGAGAGAAATCGTTCAGAGACGCAGGCTTGAAAAGATTTTGCAAGTTACATGTCAGGAGACATAGAACTAATGAGTCAGAGACTGACATTAAAAGAAGAGCCAGTCTTGACAAGGACACCAAGCCAGACCCAGGTGGACACGGAAAACAGCACGGGAAAGCCCAGCAACCTGCCATTGCACCTGAAAAAATATACAAGTATCAGAGCTCAGATCTTCCAGGAGGGAGCAGAGAGGAAAAACTATGGGTAGAGGAAAAAGAAATAATTTTCCTGAGTACATATTGAAGAGAGCCTAAGTCTGACCTGGAGGAGTACACCTTTCCCTAAACTGGCACGTTTTCAGCATCAAGGAACATGGGGACTTGAAAGAGAAAGAAATTTCAGTTAGGGAAGAATAATTTCTTATATTCCAGAGTTATAGATGTAAAAAATCACTACATATATAAAACAGACACATTAAAAGTCAAATGAGGGGCGCCTGGGTGGCTCAGTCAGTTAACCGTCGGACTTTGGCTCAGGTCACGATCTCACGATTCCTGAGTTTGAGCCCCACGTCGGGCTCTGTGCTGACAGCTCAGAGCCTGGAGCCTGTTTCAGACTCTGTGTCTCCCTCTTTCTCGGCCCCTCCCCTGCTCTCTCTCTCTCTCTCTCTCTCTCTCTCAAATAAATAAACATTGAGAAAAATGAAAAAAGGAAATCAGATGAAAAACTGAGAAATTTCAAAGTAAGTAATGATATGGGGAATTGGAAAGAAAATGATGCCGATTAATTAGTGTCCTATAGAAAATTCTTTTAACTGTTCATGGAACACTTATATATCTTCAATAAATCTCCCAAACATAAACAAGCCTGTATTTAACAATAGACAGAACATATAATCCCCCATGGCAATTATAAAATGCAAAACTTCAAAGAGCAAGTGTGTCAATAGACAGTGCGACTTCAGGGGTGGGCAGATTTTCTCATCAAATTTCAAACTACATTACAAAGTAACTAACACAGGGTGATGCTGGCCCCAAAACAGATCATTTGGAAGAGAAGGGAGAGTTCAAAAGTGACTCAAGAATATGTATATGATATGATAGTGTTTTGAAATAGTGAGGGGGGACAATGATTGGTCAGTGAGTAGTTTTGCTTTAATTGCTTGCACACTTGGGAAAAATTTAGATCATTACCTACCTCTAACTTCTAATACATTAAAGAATTAGGAAACAGCTTTGACTACTCTAGTAATTCTGCGATAAGGAGGCCAGTTTAATTATGATACCAAAGAAAAGATAGCTGAAAACAATATTTTTTTCTGCTTGTATCTAATTATTGTTTTATTGTGCTACCTAACAGCAATGTGAAACATTAAATTAGTGGTGGGAAATCTTATCTCTTCCTGACACCTAGTAGTTATTTGAGTCTTAACAGTAGGCATGATGTTCTCTGCGAGATTAAATACTCATTATTATTCTAAAGAGAATTTTTTTTTGTTTAGATTTTAGAATACTAACTTGTTTTAAAATCAGACATCTTTGTTGATTTTTATAAAGTGCTTTTTTATAGTATCTAAGATAAATATATAATAAATTATATTAGAATATCTATTTTTATTGATCTACCTTTGCATTTATAGAATAAAAATTTATTTTGTCATGGCTTATTATTCTTTAATATACTTCTGAATTCAATTTACCGTTTTTTACTTGGGATGTTTACGTCTGTGTCACTAAAAGAGTTTGATTTGTAGTGTTTCATTGTGTCCATGGGTGCACATGGGCTACCTTAATCGGATTTTGCTATTAGGCTTGAGCTATTTTCCTAAAATCGGATTTTACACTCTTCCTTACTTCTCATCTCCCAGAAAAGCCAGACTTCTGTAATACAGAATTTTTAATTCTGAAAACAACTTCTCCACACTTACCTTACACAAGAGGAAACTGAGAGATAGACAAATTCAGTAGCATGACTTGTATGCAGAACTAGCACAATGGGTGGGGATATAACCAAAAGTAACTTTATTTTTCTTTTCCACTCTCCATTCAAAATATGTACCATAGGCAGATTTTCCTTCTGCTGCTGGATGAAAAACCTGGGGATCCCATGACTTTGTAGTCATTTATAGGTAATGACAGGTTATATAATCCTAACCCACTATACAGTCTCAATTTAGCATTAGAACACCTCATTCCACAGATTGAGAATTAGCTCTTTCCCATTCTCTCAGTTGAGGAGGATTTCAGATAGGCTATTGCCACCTAGTGAGTGGGTACAGTCAGTATCTTCTCTCATTTTCTGCTTCTCCTTCCTCAGCTTGCAAGGTGGTTTCTGACTCTTCCCAAGACAGTGTACAGAGATGGAGAAAATGGAAGAAGGTACAGAAAGTACATTCATATTATGTAAGATTGCTTCACATTCTGAGTCTTGGCACTAGTTAAGGATGACTTTCTTGCCTGGGAACTTCTGTAGATTCTTCAGCGTCTCCTCATAGGGGCCAAGGGCAGGCTGCCCCAAGGTGGGGATGCCCAAGATGGGCAACTTTGGCATGAAGATTATTTTGAGTTAAAAAGCAATCAAACAGCAGATTCAGGCAACTGTCTAAAAGAATGTAGATAAAGGGCTCCAGGAAGAGAGCTATCACCATTGGTAACATTATGAACTGGATAGGAATGAACCTAGCAAAATCTGTTTGACCAAAGTCCTATAAGTCCCCTGGATTCTGAGTGACCCAGCAAATATTTTGTTGGTCAAACATTTACTTTTTCCATCTTTTTATTTATTTTTATTTTTATTTTTAATGTTTACTTTTGAGAGAGAGAGAGAGAGAGAGAGAGAGAAGGAGGGAGAGAGAGAAGGCGAGGAGCAGAGAGAGGGAGACACAGAATCTGAAGCAGGCTCCAGAGTCTGAGCCCGGTGTGGTACTCGAGCCCACGAGCTGTGAGATCATGATCTGAACCAAAGTTGGATGCTTAACTGACTAAGCCACCCAGACACCTCTTTATGATGAACTTTTTAAATGAGCTATAAAAACCCCTGTGTAAAATAATAAAGATTGAAAATAACCAGGGTGGTTTATGTGGTTTTGAACAAAGTCATATTTACATGAACCATGTTATGTTAATAGTTATTTTCTTTTTGTTGTTGTTGTTGTTAGCAGAATCCAGTGTCATTTGTTTTATTTTTTATTTATTTATTTTTCTTACAAGTTTTAATTTAGATTCTAGTTAGTTAACACATAGTATAGTATGGTTTCAGGATTAGAATTTAGTGATTCATCATTTGCATATAACACCCAGTGCTCATCCCAAGTGTCCTTCTTAGTGCCCATTGCCCATTTAGCCCATCCCTCACCCAACGCCCCTCCAGTACCCCCAGTTTGTTCTCTATAGGTGAGAGTCTCTTAGAGTGTGCCTCTCTCTCTGTTTTTATCTTATTTTATTTTTCCTTCTCTTCCCCTGTGTTCATCTGTTTTGTTTCTTAAGCTCCACATATGAGTGAAATCATATGGTATTTGTCTTTTTCTGACTGACTTATTTCACTTAGCATAATACTCTCTAGATCCATCCACGTCATTGCAAATGGCAAGATCTCATTCTTTTTTATTGCTGAGTAATATTCCAGTGTGTGTGTGTGTGTGTGTGTGTGTGCATGTGTCTGTGTGTGTATAAACACAATATCTTCATCCATTCATCAGTTAATGGACATTTGGGCTCTTTACATAATTTGGCTATTGTTGATAGTACTGCTATAAACATTGGGGTGCAGTGCCCTTTTGAATCAGTGTAGTTGTATCCTTTGGTTAAATACCTAGTAGTGTAGTTGCTGGGTTGTAGGGTAGTTCTGTTTTTATTTTTTATTTATTTTTTAATAAAGGTGATTTTTTAAAAAATTTTTTTAACGTTTATTTATTTTTGAGACAGAGAGAGACAGAGCATGAACAGGGGAGGAGCAGAGAGAGAGGAAGACACAGAATCCGAAACAGGCTCCAGGCTCCAAGCTGTCAGCACAGAGCCCGACGTGGGGCTCGAAGTCACGGACCATGAGATCATGACCTGAGCCGAAGTCGGACGATTAACCGACCAAGCCACCCAGGCGCCCCTTTTTATTTTTTTTTAAGTTTTATTTATTTATTTTTTTAAGAGAGAACGAGAGAGAGAGAGAGAGAGAGAGCGAGCATGTGAACAAGTCATGGGGGGGCGGGGAGAGAGAGCAAGAGAGAGAATCCCAAGCAGGCTCCACATTGTCAGTGAAGAGCCCAACGTGGGGTTCAAACTCATGAACTTCAAAATCATAACCTGAGTTGAAGTCTGACACTTAGCCAACTGAACCACCCAGGTGCCCTGGGTAGTTCTATTTTTAATTTTTTGAGGAACCTCCATATTGTTTTATGAAGTGGCTGCACATGTTTGCATTCCCACCAACAGTGTAAGAGAGTTCCCCCTTCTCCACATCCTTGCCAAAATTTGTTGTTTCCTGAGTTGTTAATTTTAGCAATCCTGATAGGTCTTAAGGTGGCATCTCCTTGCGTTTTTTATTTTTATTTCCCTGATGAGTGATGTTGAACATTTTTTCGTGTGTTTGTTAGCCATTGGTATATCTTCTTTGGAGAAATGTCTGTTCATGTCTTTTGCCCATTTCTTCACTGGATTATTTATTTTTTGGGTGTTGAGTTTGACAAGTTCTTTATAGATTTTGGATACTAGCCTTTTATCCAATATGTCATTTGAAGATATCTTCTCCCATTCTGTAGATTGCCTGTTAGTTTTGTTGTTTCCTTCACTTGCAGAAGCTTTTTTATCTTGATGAAGTGCCAATAGTTCATTTTGTTTTGTTTCTTTTGCCTCCAGAGATGTGTCTGGTAAGGAGTTGCTACACCCGAGGTGAAAGAGGTTGCTGCCTATATTCTCCTCTAGGATTCTGATGGTTTCCTGTCTCACATTGAGGTCTTCTATCCACCATCCATTTTGAATTTGTTTTTGTGAATGGTGGAAGAAAGTGGTCCTGTTTTATTCTTCTGCATGTTGCTGTCCAGTTTTCCCAACACCATTTGTTGAAGAGGTTGTCTTTTTCCCATTGGATATTCTTTCCTGCTTTGTTAAAGATTGGTTGATCATATAGTTATGGGTACATTTTTGGGTTCTCTGTTCTGTTCCATTGATCTATGTGTCTGTTAATAATTATTTTCTATGAAGAATATGAAAGTCCCTATCAAAATATATAACATTATCTATGAAAAATACTTGTAAGTGAAATAGAAAGCTAAATTCATAAACACTATTATTATTAATTAGTTCCTACGGATATATTCCAGTTTAAATATTCTGTTTGACTTTTCTTTATTACAGTTTGATGTTTGGAATATTTATACTGTGAATTTGGTATATAATTTAATTTGATTTATAGAAAACTTTTCTCCCAACTAATTACCTACCTTAGAAATAGATTATAGATATATTAAAAATGATAATGTGTGAATATCTGAATTTTAAAAATATGTAGTTCAATAGGCATTTACGCGTATTGCCAAAGTACTCCACTTTAACACATATGTTTCAAAAACACATTTTAAAATATAATTTGATATGAAAATATACGCTCAGTATAGTCAGTTTTATGGAAAGTGTCTCTTAATGAATTGACTTAATATAGTTGTATCGAAGTTTTGCTTTGTCATTATTACCTGATCATTGTACGCATATTAGACTGTTATATATGCATAATATGGCCAAGCACTATGCAGATAAATAAAGCTCACTACCCTTGTCTTCAAGTCTTTAATTTTGTTAGCTAAACAGTAAATGATAATTCCAGACAGTAGATAATTAACAAATAACTGTGCAGAAGTAAATGTGATGGGACTTTATAGAACACAGAAAACTGAGTAGATAGAGCAGATGAATAAGACTTTATGAACCAACTGGAGAATGAATTCACCTTTCATGATTGCAGAGGATCAGAGATGACTGGAAGAGAGAATTCTGAACACATGCATGCACCATGACAGTATGGATGCCAATACTTTATATTTAGGGGGTAGAGAACAGGGAAGGAGTAAAGAGAACAAATAACCAGAAATGTAAATTGAAAGGACTTTTTTTAAAAATAATTTATAGTCAAGTTAGTTAATATTCAGTGTAGTTTTGGCTTCTGGAATAGAGTCCCATGATTCTTCACTTACATACAACACCCAGTGCTCATCCCAACAAGTGCCCTCCTCAATGCCTGCCATCTATTTTCCCCACCCCCAACCCCCACCCCCATCAACACTCAGTTTGTCTCATAGTACTTAAGAGTATTTAAGAGTCTCTTATAGTTTGCCTCCCTCTCTGTTTGTAACTCATTTTTCCTTTTGGAAGGATATTTTGTCTCTAAACTGTGTCAGTCCTTCGATGTCAGTATAAAAGATACCAGATTTATCCTAAGGATAGGATTATCGAGTGGGAATAAGATAAAATTAACTCTGAGGAGCTTTGGAAGGGGGGGTGGTAAGCCATAAGAAACTCGTTCGAAGCCTGTTTGCAGGGGTGTAGATTGAGGAGGCCAAAACCTCAAGTAGGATATGAGGTGAGGATCAAGAGTGTGTGGATTCTATGTACACTGAGAAAGAAGCTCTGATAAAATAAGGTGAATGTATTCACAAAGGGGAGCAAGGAGGAGGAAAAAAATAAAAAAAAACATGCAAGGATATACTGGGAGATGTGATAGCACAACATATTCATTTTTAATCCTAATTAGAAGTTGGCTTCCTCTTGAGAGAGATACTCTAAATTATCACTTTCATTTACATATATTTAGACATGAATGGTTTCATTAATGTTAATACTTCAATTATAAGAGTTTAGCATTAGGGGCACCTGGGTGGCTCAGTTGGTTGAGTGTCCGACTATGGCTCAGGTCATGATCTCATGGCTCGTGAGTTCGAGCCTTGCATCAGGCTCTGTGCTGGCAGCTCAGAGCCTGGAGCCTGCTTCAGGTTCTGTGTACCCCCCCCTCTCTCTCCGCCCCACCCCTGCTTGTGCTCTGTCTCTCTCTCTGTCTTTCAAAAATGAATAAACATAAAAAAAATAAAAAAGAAAGAGTTTAGCATTATTTTGGAATTTTACATGCCAGTTTGTCAATGGAATCAATTGCTTAAAAATTATCTAAGGAAAGGTTCCTGATTAATATAATCTCTTTAGGTAAACTGGAAACTAATTATTTAGGTAGTTGTGTATTGCACAAACGGTGGGCCATCACTAAGGTTAAATAATAAAAAGTTCATCTTTGTCAAGTTTATCACGCCTATGAATTTCTTTAAAACATTACTTCTTATTTTAACTGCAAATCATGGCTACTTCCTGTAGCAGGGAAAAATTGCATTTACATTCGCTGAAAAATGCAAATACCTCCAAAGAAGTATCAGAATCAAAAGATAGCATCTTTGACAGATATTAGCCTTTTCCTTAGATCACACCCATTATTTCCCAATCCTCTGCCCCACCATCCCAGATTATGACTCAATGTGTCCATATTTTAAAACCTAAAGCTTTGGTAATGTCTAAGGAAAGGACTGAACATTAGAAACAGTTGTGGTGTAATGTTTGGGGCTGCGATTGCTACAATGTGCTCACATTCTACTTCTGGGTAATGTTACAGTGTAGTCTTTAACAGCCCAGAAATCCATCACATGCTGTGAAGGATTTGGGCTCTGTACACCGACTATCTGTAGAATGCCATTGAAATCAGGATCCATCTAGAGTTATAGGAGTGCATCTGTATGCTTTTGTTTCACCTATAAGCCTTTGCACAGGGTAGGAATATTTTCATGGGTTGATTTCTGGTTTCTGAAGCCATGAGTGCTTGATTTTATAAGATTATGATGTTAGTGTCAGTAAAGCCAGCTTGCCCACTAAAAAACGAATACATAAACAAATAGAAACCTTGAAAGCCCATAGCTAGCTACTTTTAATCCTTTTCATTGCAATTGACATGAAGCAAAGTTCATGAGGTCACTAGTAAAAATCAGACTAGACATATTGTCTTTGCTCTACATTTGTTCTAGGAATTACAAGTGTAGATAGAAGTGTGTGTGTGTGTGTGTGTGTGTGTGTGTAGGAAGATTAAAGATATTAAAAGGAGGGAGCCATATGGGAGAGAAATGAGAAATATGAACCAAGAAAAAAAGAAAGAGAAAAGAAATTAGCTTAGGTGGGGAGGGAGCACTTAGCATTACAAAAATAGGTTCCAAAATTACTACATTAAGTAAGAAAGCCAGACTGAGAGGATGATCTTACAGTGAGGATAAGTCATTTTATAATTGTCTCTAGAGCCCCTGAGAGTTAATGAGAAAAAATGGCCTATCTCATTTTGGGACAACAATGTATCCCAGTTTCAGAAAAGAGCTCCTTGCTGTCTGCTCTTTATTAAACTTTTTTCTGTCACTTATGTTACTTTTTCCTGAGCATTGTATAGGTGGTCAATGTGTACGTGCTGGAGTTGCTAAAGTTGAAGCCAATTTATTGAATACAATTTAAAGTCACCTATGGAAAAAAAAAGTACATTTTACAGGGAGTTTGTATGTAGGTATTGAGCAATATAATTTTACGAATCACAAATGAGAATCCAATTCAAGTACTAAAATTTTGTAGATTTCAGATCACAGTCAAGTATTTGTACACTAAAAGATGGTATTCACCAGAACATAAGAGATGCTCTTCTGTATAAAATGATAATAAGAACTAATACATTACTAAGTACACTTATCATCATGAGCATTGAGTAATGTATAGAATTGTTGAATCACTAGATTGTATACCTGAAGCTAATATAAGCTAATAAAATATATATATAATATATATATATATAGCTAATATATAATAAAAGCTAATATAATATAATATAACTATATGGAATCAAAACCTGAAAAAAACGGAAACAAACAAAAAAAGAACTGATACAAAATCAGGGTTGTCTTATAAAAAGCATTTATACATCATTGTCCATGTTACTGCTTCATTCAGAAATATTTTCTATATTTTTTAACAAGATATGGATCTAGAATTACAACTATTCATTAATGGACATTTCTTTACCATATCTTAATTCTTTACCAGATGAATTCAAATTTCAGGGGCTTTCAGAATTCATCACCTTTCTTGAGAATGAAAACTGATAAAAAGTTTTTCAGTGCCCAATTGTGTCCAAGGTCTCAGTCTTCTGAACCGTATGTAATATATTATTTGATATTATATCCTTTCATAAGGAAAATCTTGATTGGAATTGGTACATTTTCTGTAGTCTGAGTAACCAAGGATTTTGGTTTGAAAAGTGCTTCCTCACAAATGTTGGTATAATTGGTGAGTAGGCAAATTTAAAAAATTTAAAATTAAAAAAACCCCACAATTTAAAAAATTGGCTAGGGGATTCCCTTTTGTTCAGATATTCTCTTCACATATTGGTTACAATGTCTCTTAAACTGAAAGCTATCATTTGAAGTCAAACAAAATATTTAATTCAATGCAAATGGACTAATAGGGCATTATTTTAGGCATCTATAAGACTAATCTATTATAGATAACACCGGAATAACTCTTTTAACTGGCAATGATTCCTCTCCCGAGATTGATAAAACTTTTAGCCATTAGGACCTGCAATATAAATGCAGTGTTTTGTTTACATTTTGTGTTTGCTTTTGTGCTTGTATCCATAAATTACTTTCTTTCTCCTAATGGTACTATCTATATTTCTCTGAATATGTTTAGGTCACGTTTATAAAACATAAGACAAAGGCATTCCGCCTTGACCGCCCTTCTGCTGCCTCCATCTTTCGTCTTGCTCTGTGTTTCTCCATTTGTACGTTTATGCATGGTGTCAAAATGCTGGATGGTTGGTATTTTTCTCTCTGGACAGGAGGGTGACTCTTCCTTACCTGTTGTACTTTGTTCTTGATGTCTCATGTTAACCTTACAAGGTTATGCTCATCAGCATTTCCTTCTTGAATCTCCCCTTGCATGTATGTCACCATGTTGTATTTCCCCACCAGCTTCCCCATTCTAAAGAAAGATCTTATGTTTCCAAGGCTCCTCTGAAGCATGACTACACATAGTATGGGTTCACAGATCAGCAGCATTGGCATCACCTGGGAACTTGTCAGAAACACACAATGTAAGCTATGCCACAGACTTGCTGAACCAGAATCTGTATTTTAACCAGATCTGGGAAAGAATAACACATTAATGAATGAAAAAATGCTGCTCTAAAGGATCTGTCCCAGCTCCATGCCCTTGGAGATCTCCTCTCTGTTCTCTGTGGCTGTTTGGTTGTGTGAAATATTATCCCCACTGATTACTGTAACGTCAAAGCCAAGACTGCATCAGCCTGGTAACAGCTGTTTGTGTCTACATGGATGCTCAGATTCAATGATCTTTCAGATCTCGCCTCTCGGCACTTTGGGTCTGGGTATATTCATCCTGCCAACTTGCTTGTGAGTAAGAAAAAGAGGATTGTGGTTGGGAAACAATAGATTAGGTGCGTATCTTTGTCACTTTCTGTTTTCACCTTTGAAAATCACCCCTTCTGACTCAAGTACAAAGTGAAGAACAAATTATATATGTTTATTAATGCAATTCTTTTTTTTAAATTTTTCTTTTAAATGTTTATTTATTTTTGAGAGAGAGAGAGAGAGAGAGAGAGAGAGAGACAGAGCATGAGTGGGTTAGAAGCAGAGAGAGAGGGAGACACAGAATCCGAAGCAGGCTCCAGGCTCTGAGCTGTCAGCACAGAGCCCGACACAGGGCTCGAACTCATGAGCCATGAGATCATGACCTGAGCCGAAGTCGGACGCTCAACCGACTGAGCCACCCAGGTGCCCCAATAATGCAATTCTTAATAAATTACTACTGCCCGGTTTACAAGGCTTACCAAATTTAGCTTTTTCTGTCTCCCACTACAAATGGGTTATTTTTGTGTTAAGCCAGCTATTTTGATTGAGAAAAATAAGTGTCATTTGTAGGACTGGACATATTATTGGTACAACAACCTCAGGAAAGGAGTCATCTGTTCGATGCTATGGTAGGGAATGAAAACTGTCTCCACAATCTTATTCCTAGTCTAAGCCATAGTGACTTGATTGTTAATTTGGTTAGAACGTGGTTTGCTGAAGCCTTAGCATAGTGCTGTACTGTGAAAGCTGTTATATTTGATAGGTTTCCATGTGTTTTAGAGTCCTTGGAGTGACATGAAGTGATTTTAAAAAGAAAAAGATGTACCATACACTTCAGCGTAGAATCATCATGACATTGAAATGGACTATTGTTCCTCAGTTGGGCTTATTTCCTTCTTAGATATGGTGGAGGTCTTTGACACACAGAAAATGTACAACCAAGAGGAGAGTAAGAGGCAGATGTCATCTTTTTTTGGTTTTGTTTTGAGCAAGGATACTGCACACGAGAAACAATTCAGAAAAGAAAGTGAACACATAACATATATTATGGTTCACGTTATATCAGAACTACATATACAATGAGGTAGTCTCTTACAAATTGTGTGACAGCTTGTTGACAGACAGGCAGGTCGAGAGGGTTAAAAGCCTCTAATAGGTCACATATAAGAGGAATTCTGAGCATTCTGTTCAAACAAGAATTCGGAAAGTGGATAGTTATCGAATATGATTGCTGTGAATCGTAGGTCAATATAAAGATACCAATATATAGGATAACTAACACTAGGTATATTTGATGGTGTGTTATCTTTCATTTCCAAAGGTAGTTGTACTATTTCCCTAGATTGACATAAAAATCTCTTGTAAACTCTATATTATGAGTAAATAGCATTTACTCAATATTCACATCTATGTAAGGAAAGCATGTTGTTATTACCAAAAAAAATTACCGCTGTATTTAAGTATTGGGTTATTATGAAATGTAATTAAACCCATATTAAATTTAACATGAATTACATTTTAAATTAAACCAGGTTTCATATTAATGTTAGTTTAGGATTTCTGATTTTGAAATTGTATTCTGTTACCTATTTGCAAAGACACTAAAGCTTATCGTTTTAAAATAAAATTTCTTCCTACAGATGTATGAAGAATGTAAATTCAGGCATGTATCATGTTTAAAATTAAGAATTCATTTAAGATGATATATTCTTCACATATGACTGACTTTTCATGGTTTTGACATTGGTTACCTTAAATCCTATGCTGAAGAACTCTAAATACAGCATTTCTTGTTGATGGTTTTACTCTGCGGTATCACAAAAGCTATGGAGACATTAATGGTTGTTGCAGTTATGGAGGGGGACTAATGTCACTTATTGGGTGGGAGGTAGGACGCTAGACATCCTACACTTCACAGGATAGTCCCAACAATGAAGAATTATCCTGAACACTGCATGGTCTTTAAATGTTCCTCCAGGTATATATATAAGGAGTTGAAAATACTTGTGATAATGATCAGAGTCCAGAGCCTATCTCAGCCTACATGTTGAAACAAAGCAAATCTACATAGTTTTAATACGCGCAAAATTTCCTAAGAATGTAAAACACATATACAACAAGAATAATCAAATAAAATCTCAAATGCTCGTAATTTCGTTTGGAATTTTACCAAGATTTAGTTCACCATATTGGAAAATCTTGTCAGTCATCAACAACGATCCCTCGTGGTATATGAGTCACTGACTAAATACCCTGCATTTTGTAGCTCTGTGTTCATGACGATTTTTAAAGGGGCAAGTGTCTAATTATCTGCTATATTACCTAGTATATTTGTTTCCAAGTGTTTAAAAACCAACCCCCCCATCACATACATATATATTCCATTGTTTACTGACTTCCTTTCATGTACTCTTTATATTGTAGTGAAGACATTGAGCTGATGTTTAAAAGTTATCTTCTGGGGGCGCCTGGGTGGCTCAGTCGGTTAAGCGTCCGACTTCAGCTCAGGTCACGATCTCGCGGTCCACGAGTTCGAGCCACGCTTGGGGCTCTGGGCTGATGGCTCAGAGCCTGGAGCCTGCTTCCGATTCTGTGTTTCCCTCTCTCTCTGCCCCTCCCCCGTTCATGCTGTGTCTCTCTCTGTCTCAAAAATAAATAAACGTTAAAAAAAAAAAAAGTTATCTTCTGTTATCTGTGAATTTTAGTTCAGGATAGTAATAGGGTCATTAAAAACATGTTTATTACAAAATGGGGTATACTGGTTCTGATAATTTTGAGAACAGCTGTCCTAGGAGCATTTTATTTCATGTAGATTTATGCCTCCCAACAATTGTTCAACAAGAGTTTACTTTTTGTAGGAGGGCAAACATGGAAAAAAAGTGGGGTGTTGAAAAAAAGTGGGGGGTTGATGCACATTTACTTGCTGTGTGATTTGGGGTGATCAATAAATTTCTCTGGGCCTGAATTTTCTTTCTATTAAAGTACTGGAATTGATGAACTCTTAAGTCCCTAAGACAACACATTATTATAAGTAGGAATTTATTTTCAGGGTGTAGAATCTATACCTAGAATCTGCATATTTCATTTACAACATTCACTGGTCTCTTTTCATGCTACATTTGAACCTATTAAATAATATGAAATTAACTTTTCTATACATAAAATTTTCACTAAGTAGTAAACCACTTAAATTTTATTTTGAGGAATAGATTAGCAACATGATAAATTCTACAATGACTACAAGTTCTTCCTTGGCAAAACTAATACCATGGGTTTTCATTTTTATTATACATGAAAACATACAGTTACAAATATATATATATATATATATATATATATATATATATATATGATAGTAGGTGCAAAGGTGTGTGTATATACACATATATAGATTTATCTCTGATATTTTGAAGGCTATATGCAGCTGTGTATATTAATGGCTGATTTCCCTAAAGCCCAGACAAGATTTCCTGAGTGAAGTGTATACATGGTAATATATGAGAAAATTAGTTGTCCCCAGGTCATATAAAGAGTTGGTTGGAAAAGGGTACATTTATCTTTATTTTTTTGGCAGGCCAGCATTCTTTCCTTCAATTCCCATTTCCTCCCTCCCTCAGCCACATGCACCTTGCCACCTTTTTTCTTTAAATTATCAAGAAGAGGCCACAAGATGAGGAATACTTCACTGCAGGTGGTGATATGAAACTGACAAGTAGTTTATAAACTAGCCCTACCCTATTGCTTGGAGAAGCTTTATAACTGATTGTTTTAATACCAAAGTGACACCAAAGGGGGTCAAGTAAATAAATATGCAAGCCTCACCAGTTCAAAATAATAAAATTCCAATGTGTGCAAGCCTGCTTGTTGAACATATGTTTGAGGCACGGCTAAGCCATCTGGCTCAGTGTCAAGCATTTACACCAACTGCAGTCTTACAGTACCTGACAGCAGAAAAGCTTTATTCCCCTGGTGTTTGGGCACAAATGGAGAAATATTATTGAAATGATTATCTGCATCAAGACTCAGATTTGCTTTGACATTTAGCTGGCTCTGTTTAATCCAAAGGGTTGTCTGAATGAATAAAGAGAAGGGTTCCTCCAGAAGATGCTGTGAGCAGCCAGGGAAAGCCAAATGATTAATGAGACTGAAAGGCAGGGTGGACCTGCCCACCTCCACCCAGACCTCAGTGCCAAGAACTGAATATGAAATTAGTCTAAAGCTTTCCGTGGCTTGTCAGGAAGATTCTTCCACCCCTCACATGGTGCTCTCGTTTTGGACCTCTGGAAACAAAAGGAACTGATACCTTACCCAATATGGAAGAAATCGGCTGGGAGAGAGCTTCATGTTATAATCAGAACATTTCACATTCAAACACTTTTTGCTTTTAACAGCTCTACCGGAGACATTTAGATATTATGTTAGGAAGACAGTCTCTCTTAGGAATCAGAAAGCTACGGCTTGTCGACTTGTTTCTGTTTTGGCAGCTGGTTTCTACATGCTATGGTCCTTATATCAAGATAATTTCATTTGGCTTAGAATGCCGTGTTCCACTGGTTATTCTGTGCTGTCATTCATTTTAAAATGCTATAGTAAGCTGAGCTGCTTGAAAAAAGATACAGTGCTATTTTCAGCATTCACCTCTGCTGATAAAATTCAAAGGTGTAGCCAAAAAGAGACACCTTTATCAGAATAATGGGAAATCAGTGAGAAAAGATAATGATAATAATAATAATAATAATAGTAATAATAATAATAATAAAATAATTTGGAAACCTTTCTCAAAGGGTTCTAGGTTCACATCTGCTTTACCTGATTTTGGGGGGTATACTGTACCTTTTGGAATGAGAGTTTTGGTAGTGATTGTTGATTTAGAGTTGAAATTACTTTGGTAATTTGGATTTAATAAGAACGTTAGACATGATTTTCTCTTCACTCTTACTTTTAATTAACTTTTTATAAAGATATGAATGAATTCTAATGAACACCATTGGCAGGCTAATTGATTTGTTTCAGAGCACAGTGAGTGATCAGTATGCTGGTAGGATTGTGATATACTATTCAAGGATGTCAAACAGTTTTTGGGTTAATTTTCTGGCAGAGGTTAGTTGGGGAAACTGCTTAAAATATGTACTGTTTTTGATTTTCAAACAAGTGCTTGTTTTTTAAAGAATTCAGTGAATTAAAAGATATCTACTGCTTTGAATTTATAGTGTCTTTAAATTATCACCTTGCCACTGGGGAGTTGTTTTGTGCATTCTGCATATTAACAGAATACTTTTACATGTGTTATGCACATGAGAATATTAAAGAAAATTTTCAGAAGGTGAAGCATTGTTTTGGCAAGAAGAAAGATAAGAGTGTGCTTCTCTGTATAAAAATTTATTTTTAAAAGTTGCCACAAAACCAAGAGTGGTCAAAACAAATCCTGAAAGCACCCGTTTAAAGAAAAATGAAGCACAACTCCAAGAGGTTACTGTTTTGCTAGGGATCTCACTTTAAAGGTTTGGCTTAAATAAATCCCAGTGAAATGACATTCTTTTATAGTGTTAAGAACAATGAGCGGGTGAGAAAATATATTATGACATAGTTAAACACAGGGCTATAATTTCTAAACTGCATAAATTACATGTTTTCCCCTATTATGATACAGACAGCCAAACTGAACATTTTTGAAAGAAAATGACCAACGTATGATTAATTGCAAGCTCACAGATTTTGTAGCTTCAAGAGTAAATCAACTGCTAAGAAGTGCTAACTTGCTAAAATATAAACTAATTTTAGTCTCTAGATATTAAAATATAATCCACCTTCTTCCTCCATTGGGAGAGCTAATTAGAAATTGTGACTGGCAGAAGGAGGAGAACCCAGAGAACACCAGGATTAAGTTCATGTGCTTAAAACCTGAGCCCGGAAAAAGTGGCCAGATTTTTTTATTCTTTACATTTCACATATTTGAGTTTCCTGAAGCCAGCTTATGGTAATGGCTGCTACCCAAATGTGGAAGTAACAGAAGAGAGGGTTTGTGAAAAGAACGCGTTTAGTTAACATAGAATGCTACAAATATAATGCAGAAACACAGAAAAATGGTTCACAGATTCCATTTCTACCCCCCTTTTTTTTCCTCAAAAGATCTGACTGTCCATATATAACACATCTAATAGCTAAGGTTTTGCAAAGGCCATCAGATAAGTGGTGTTTGTGT
This sequence comes from Panthera uncia, assembly GCF_023721935.1. Classification (NCBI taxonomy): domain Eukaryota; kingdom Metazoa; phylum Chordata; class Mammalia; order Carnivora; family Felidae; genus Panthera; species Panthera uncia. Next base: position 73,630,392 of record NW_026057584.1, on the reverse strand, counting down.
TCCGAATCTTTACATCCTAGGAAACCTTACAAACCGTGAGTTAGTCTTGATTTCAAGTTGGTTTTACCTGGACTCTGCTGACTCTTCCATTGAAGACGAAGGCAAAAAAATGATGGTGTTGGGTATGCATAATAAATAAATAGACTGGCTGTCCTGCTCACATGCCCAGAACACCTGCTGACAATTTCAAATTCACTATTTTACATGGTTAGGGTCTTATTTCACAGAATTTTAATTTTGCTGTATTTTTTTAAAGTATAGACATACAGTTAAACCTTTTCATAATATGTCTGTGAGATTTTCAATTAAATAAATGATGGATACAGCAGAAATCCAAGAAGATTCCCTACCACATATTATGATTTGGTGTGAATAAGTGAGTGAATTAAAATTACATAATTTTAAGGAGTTACTCTCTTATAATAATAACCTTTTTTAAAAATTTACTACTGAAGAAATAGATCCAGGAAAGCATTTTCATACTGGAAATAGAAGACTACCAAATGTGGAGCTATTATTCTGTGAGCATTTAAAAATATTAAATTATGATAAAAATTCCCCAGTGTATATTTTTACGTACATTTGGGTTAGATGTACTTATCTCACATTGAGATTAGTTGCAATATAGTTTTAAAAGAATAGCATGGCTTTCCCTGGGGAGTTTTAATTAAATTCAGTATGAATGACAAGACAATGTATCTCCCAAGTTTAGTTATAACAAAACCTACAAACATTCCTTTTCCTGCTCTTAAAGAGTAATGATTTTAACCAGCCAGCATTCCAAACCCCAAGGTAATGTTCATAATGAAAATAGTAGTAATTGTGAAAGGCATTATTAATAGTGAGTAAGAACTAAACCACCAGGGTTGTGATCCTAGCTCTATGACATCTCAGCTGTGAAATGCTGGAAAAATTATTTAGAATATCAACTTTGGTTTTCACATCTACAAAATAAGTATACCAGTAATATTTACCTCTCAGCATTGTTATGAGGATTAAAGATATTAATGTAAATGTAAAATGTAGATGTAAAATGACTGGATTAGTGTCTGACATACAGTAAGTGCTTAATACATATTAAAGCATGCACACCTGCCAAACGTTACCAGTGTATAATACATGAGCCTATGGAAACAATTGTTCCCCCGTTTCCAATAAAGTTCTTTGTCTTAGAGTCTCCAACATGAGTTAATATAGAATCAAGAAATGCTGGTAAGGTAAAAATGAGGGCCAAGACAGGTCCGAGAAGTTTTATTCCTCCAGAATCACACCCCCATCTGCTGATAAGAGCCTAGAGAGTTGACAAATTTGGTCATGTAGAAAACAGATTATATCACTCCCGTCTTTTAGCTCATATCTTTTTCATTTACTGCAGTGTTTCAGTCAGAGGCTTATGATTCAGCACAAAGAATGGTGCTATTTTTAAAGCACCCAATATAAATTCATCAATTGTGTAAAGGTGAACAATGATAATTTAGGCATTTGTCTCTAGAAAGGGTTACCGTTTTGAATGTCTACTTTGTGCCAAACACATTTATTTGGTTGTTGCTAACTATCACCACAATCCAAAATATTTTTACTTCTATTATTCCCATTTCAAACATGTCTAAACATGTTCAGAGAGATTATTTACTGTATTCTAGGTCATATACTTAATAGCTAGGATTCAAATGCAAATTTATTTAAATTCAGAGCCAATGGGTGTACCTGGGTGGCTTAGTCGGTTGAGCATCAGACCTCAGCTGAGATCATGATTTCATGTCCTTCATGGGTTTGAGCCCCGCATCGGGCTCTGGGCTGACTGCTCAGAGCCTGGAGCCTGTTTCAGATTCTGTGTCTCCCTCTCTCTGCCCCTCCCCTGCTCACGCTCTCTCTCTGTCTCTCAAAAAATAAAACATTAAAAAAAAATTCTGAGCCAATGTTATTTGCACTACATTATTGTACCATAGGACATGAGAAAACAAGACTTGAAATCTGACTATGCTCCTAAAAAAATAAAGAACTTCTCTTCTTTGATTTCACAACCTGCAAAATGTGTGGAAAATGAATACTTTGAACTCTGGATTTGCAGTCATTTACCCACATCAAGAACATAAAATACTGAGGGAAAGAAAGTAACTGTAATATTCTCTCATTTTTCTGTGGTCCTGTTTTCTCATATTGGCTTCTCTGATTTCGTTGCCTCAGCGGCACAGTTCCTTTGCAGACTGTTTAAACCCATCCAGGAGCAGATGTTCCTTCTGTAACTTCTGGACCTTTGTGACCAAATAAAAATATCTTACATAGGTGATGCTAAGGTCCCAGAAATAATGGAAACTAAAACTGGGCAGAAGCAATATTCAGAGAGGTGATGCTAAGAATTTTCCCAAAGTATGCCAACCCACAGACTCAAGAAATTCTCCAAGCCTGAGTAGGTCAAATATAAGGAAAAGCACACCTAAACACATAGGGTCGGGTAGCTGAAAACCAAAGGAAAAAAAATGGAAAGTAATCAGAGAAGAATATTATCTTCAACAGAGCTGCAATGAAACAGACAGCAAACTTGTCAACATAAATGATGGAAGCAAAAGACAATAGAATGATATCATAAAGTGTTAAAAGAACATTGCAATCTGGGAAGTAAAAAAAAAAAAATATATATATATATATATATATATATATATATATATCACATTGCACAAAGAAATGGAGAGCAACGAAAAGGGTAAGTAGGTGGGTAAATATAAATGAATATTGACTGGACATACTACAATAACCATGTACAAACATCAAAATGTAAAAACATTAACAGTGTACAAACCAATAGTATTTCTGAGAATTTAAAATATGTGTAGAATTAAAATGCATGACAATAATAAAATATAATTTTATTTTATTTTATTTTAAAAAATTTTTTTTAATGTTTATTTATTTTTGAGACAGAGAGAGACAGAGCATGAATGGGGGAGGGTCAGAGAGAGAGGGAGACACAGAATGTGAAACAGGCTCCAGGCTCTGAGCCATCAGCCCAGAGCCCGACGCAGGGCTCGAACTCACGGACCACGAGATCGTGACCTGAGCCGAAGTCGGATGCTTAACCGACTGAGCCACCCAGGCGCCCCTAACTCATTCACTTTTAAGCCTATTTTTGTTTTCAGCAGTGTTATTATGGAAGTTCATAATAATAACTGAAATTTATTAAGAAAATATTAAATTAGGGGTGCCTTGGGTGGCTCAGTCAGTTAAGTGTCCGACTCTTGATTTTGGCTCATGTGATCTCATGGTTCCTGAGACCAAGCCCTGTGTTGGGCTCTGCACTGACAGCATGGAGCTGGCTTGCGATTCTCTCTCTCTCTCTCTCTCTCTCTCTCTCTCTCCATCCCCAAGTTTGCATGCTCACTCTCTCTCTCTCTGTCTCATAATACATAAATAAACATTAGAAAAGATTAAATTATGTTTAGTCCACCCTATTTTCAGAGATTAGAAAATGTGTGATAGATCTTGGACTTTTTTTTTTCATCCAAACTGTTAAAATATATATTTTTTAAATTTTTTATGTTTATTTACTTTTGAGAGAGAGAGAGAGAAAGAGCATGAGCAGGGGAGGGGCAGAGAGAGAGAGAGAGGGAGACACAGAATCCAAAGCAGGTTCTAGGCTCTGAGCTGGCAGCACACAGCCTAATGCGGGACTGTAACCCATGAACCTTGAGAACATGACCTGAGCCGAAGTCGCACGGTTAACCGACTGAGACACCCAGGTGCCCCTCAAATAGTTAAAATAAAGAAGCGATGCTGTGAAAGGTGATAGCTTTATATTAGCTAGAAATTCAGGATGCTCTTCCATGGTAGTGTAATGATACCTTCCTTCTCAAACATTGGATGACTAGAATATATAAACTTCAAGGTGAGGGGAACTAAGTGGGGGCATGAGAAACATTTAAAATCCACTGGAAAGGGGCACTGGGTGGCTCAGTCAAGCCTCCGACTTCAGCTCAGGTCATGACCTTGTGGTCCGTGGGTTCAAGCCCCGTGTGGGGCTCTGTGCTGGCACCTCAGAGCCTGGAACCTGCTTCGGATTCTGTGTCTCCCTCCCTCTCTCTGCCCCTCCCCCACTTGTGCTCTGTCTCTCAAAAATAAATAAATGTAAAAATTAAAAAAAATTTAAAATAAAATCCACTGATTAAAAAAAAGGTGTGGGGATTAAGTTAAAATACATATCAGATTTATGATAGATTTGAAAGGCATAGGAATTACCTGGGATGTCTGTTAAAATACAGATTCTTATTCAGCAGGTCTGTGGTGGGACCTGAGATGTTGGGTTTCTAACAAGTTGTCAAGGGATGCCAATGCTCTAGTCCATGGACCACGCTTGCAGTAGCTAGAGCCTGGAGAACATAGAACAGAAAGTCTTGAGGATGATAATCAAAGGCAATAATGAAAATACTTCATTCGTCATATGACCATTGCTTCCATGGCTCTAAACTCTACGCAGTCAAAAGGTATTCAATAGGTTCCCCCGCCCACACCAAAAAATAAACAAATAAGAAAACACCCCAGAAAACAACAACAACAAAAGCCATTCAGGAGATTTTAGGAAACTTATAAAAATGTAACAAATATGTACCAAATTATTTTCACCAAACTAATGTCTCAAAGGATTTGCAATTGTTTATTTTTTTATTTGCAATTGTTTATTTTTTTATTTGCAATTGTTTATTTATTTCCACAAATAGTGAAAGTGATCACAGCCTGTCAATGCATATCCTCATAGCGTCTCAGGGCTATCAATTTCAACTTAGGGAAACAAAAGCTTCCTTAGAAAAACACATACAGGGGAGCTGCAGTCATTTTTGATTATGACTTCTAAAATATACTTCCCATCAAATTTCATATAAAATTAAAATCCAGGGATAAAGCTGCCAATCAAAACATTGGCAAATGAGAAATGCACACAGTAAACATTTGGGAAAATAACATAGCAGTTTTCTTCTTTTATTAAATTTTCACTGAACAAATGGAAAGTGCTTTAGTGTCAGGGAAGCTGCAAGAATAAAAGGCAATGAGATTGGAAGCAGTGTGTTATAAAGATTAAGAGAACTACATTCAATTATCTTACCCACATATTCCCCTCACCCTGTAAAACTCCTATCCTCTGAAAAGTATTTAATCAGTAGTCTTGAATCTGAGTATTTCTGAAAATTCTTAGTGTTCCCCTATGTGGGTAACTTTTGGAATCTGCGATGAGTATGAAGAAATAAAGAACATTAAAATATAAAATAGTTTTTCTAGAAAATTATTACCAGCAAGAGAAATAAAGTATAATTAAATGTCTTAAGAAGAACATGATATTTATCAAAAACCTTATTTGTCTGGGGTTTCAACAGGTATTGTTTAGAACCAACGATCACCTTTCTATTTAATCCCATGGCAGAGGAACAAGAGGAAACTACATGGAGAACATTAAAGGGAAGAAATATGAGAACCTGGAAAAAATACACCTGCATTCGCTTCAACAGAATTGGGAAATCTGATTGGAAGATGAAAAATAGTAACAGAGTCTTCAAATGATTTTCTCGAGGACTTTACATAAAGGGAAAGATAAAAGAAATAACTTAAAACAATGGGGGAATAGAGAGGTCGATTAAAATCCTGAAGGAAGACAAACTCTTACACAATATACATTATATAATATACATTATACATTATATACATATACATATACATATACATATAATGTATATGTACAATGTATACAATATACAATATACATTATATATTTACGTTATAAAAGGAAGGAAAGGAGAAAAGTTGTTCTAGTTCAGTATTGAGGCACAAATGGAAAAAAATACTTTTTACTCCATAACTTTAAAACATAATATTTATAACAAGATGACTTAAGAATATATTTTAAATTGTGGGGCGCCTCAGTGGCTCCGTCAATTAAGCATCTGACTCTTAGCTTCAGCTCAGATCATGATCTAGCTGTTTGTGAGTTCCAGCCCCGCATCGGGCTCTGTGTTGATAGTAGGGAGCCTGCTTGGGATTCTCTCTCTCTCCTTCTCTCTCTCTCTCTCTCTCTCTGTGCCCCTCCTTTGTGTGCTCTCTCTCTCTCTCTCAAAATAAATAAATAAATTTAAAAAATAAAAATAAATTTTACACTGTGATGAGTTTTTGCATACCTCAGCGGATTAAAATATGAATCAAAATTCACCAGCATCATTCTCCACAATTACTTGTTGAATGTAACTCTAACAGACCACTTTTCTAGACCCTGAGAGCCCAAAATGTACAAAATATGGTCACGCTAAGTAAGTACCATTACAGGGGGCTAAGAATATATCATCTGACTTATTCATGAATTTATTCCTTTATTCAATTTGTATTAATTCAGTGAGTATCATTTTGGCACAAGAGGCCATTGGGGAGAAAAGGATGAATAAAATAGATTTGTCTTCAAGGAACTTATACTTCAATAGGGGAAATAAATCATGTGCATAAATAGGCCCAATATATAAGACATCAAAGAATGAGTTACACCTCTATTAGCGGCAGAACCAAATACAGGTATTGGCACAATATAGGCCCTTAAAAAATTTTTGTTGAAAGACTATTTAAAAGGTTCTTAAAGAGACAGACAGATAATGTGTCATATTAAGTCAGAGCTAGGATTATTACTTCTGGATTGTAGGAATAAGGAATGTTTTCTGAAAGTGACTTGAGAAATGAGTAGGCCCAAATAATCCATGCTTCCCAGGCTGATGATACAAATGCCTCTCTCCTGCCTGCTTCTCATGGATGTGATTCATATACACTGGATATGATCATCTGGAATTCCTCACTATCCTCCAGTGTTTCCTGCGGGAATATCAAGGAACAGCGCCTCAGACATTACAGGTTGAAATGGTGAGCGTTGCTGACAAGGTGGCTAGATAATTAGAGGCCACCCCTTAGGGTCAGGGCATGGATTGAGAGGTAAGAAAAACTTGTGCAAGGCTGATCGCTGTAGGCTGCCATGTAAGGAGACTTCCCGCAAAGCTCCATGGAACCTGGCAAGGCCCACTACTTAAGACAATCAATCTTGGTCAACTCCGTGGCTTGGATCCCAGCCCCAACCATGAATATTAATGTGGTGAATTCTTCCTCTGGCTTGCTTCATTCAGCAGGAACAGTAAACCTTGAACCATAGCCACCTGATCACAACAAAAGAGGAGCTTGTGTTATTCCAAAAAAAACATGAACTTTGCAAGATAAGGCCTAAGTCAGTTCTACCATGTCATATCTGTGATCATGCTCTCCGATCAAACCATTAGTGGAAGTGGTTCCGCCTTAACCATGTAGCTTAAAAGCCCCACAAAAATTCACTTTCCCCTGAAATCTGACATTTCCCCAGACTGCATTTATCTGTGTTGGATGGGAAATGGGGCCCACCTATCAGTGACCGACCCTGTCTCCAACTTTTCTCTAATGGATGGTGCTCCATTAGTTTTGGTTCAAGCTGGTATGGTGTGACATGAGTTGCTTGGACTTTTGTTCTCTTTTTTGCAGAAGAATTCAAACCGGACTTCTTTGCTAGACTCTAAACGTTGTGGGGCCAACATATGTTTCTTTTAATTTGTTTTTGGAGATGGGTTTAAGTCCAAATTCTTTGCTAGTATTCCATCTACATACAAGCAGACTTCTTTATTTAATTTTTTTTAATGTTTATTTTCGAAAGAGAGGGAGACATAGTGTGGGTAGGGGGGCGGACACAGAATCCGAAGCAGGCTCCAGATTCTGAGCTGTCAGCACAGATCTCAATGCAGGGCTCAAACTCACAAACTGTGAAATCGTGACCTGAACTGAAGTTGGACGCTTTACCGACTGAGCCACCCAGGAACCCCCCCCCCCCCCCCAGCCTTTATATTCAAAGCATCATGTGATATGGAGACATATTTCAGCAATATAGTGGATTCAGCTCCAGACCAATGCAATAAAACAAATATCACAATAAAGTGAGCCAAATGAAGTTTTTGGCTTCCCACTGCATATAAAAGTTACGTTTACACTATACTGTAGTCTATTAAGTATGCAAATAGCATTGTGTTTAAAACCAGTAAATATTGGGGTGCCTGGGTGGCTCTGTTGGTTGAGCGTCCGACTTCGGCTCAGGTCATGATCTCGCGGTCCGTGGGTTCGAGCCCCGCATCGGGCTCTGTGCTGGCAGCTCAGAGCCTGGAGCCTGTTTCAGATTCTGTGTCTCCCTCTCTCTCTCTGACCCTCCCCCGTTCATGCTCTGTCTCTCCCTGTCTCAAAAATAAATAAACGTTAAAAAAAAAAATTAAAAACAGTAAATATTTTAATTAAAAAACACTTTGTTGCTCAAAATGGTAACCATTATTTCAGAAGTCATAATCACTGATCACAGATCACAATAACAAATATAATAATAACAAAAAAGTTTGAAATATTGAGAGAATTATCAAAACATGACACGGAGACATGAAGTGAGCAAAGTTGTTGGAAGAATGGCAACAATAGATTTGCTCAACACAGGGTTGCCACAAACCTTCAGTTTGTAAAAAATGCAAGTCTGCCAAGTTCAGTAATGCAATGTACAATAAAATGAGGTATACGTGTATAGCATATGGTAGAGATATACTAATTCATTGACTTTGTGTATTTATTTAATCTTTACAACTATCGTATGAAAGAAGTATAATCTTGCGTATTTTCTAGAGAAGGAAACTAAAATTCAAGGATAGGTCATTTCTGAAAGACATACAACTAGAAAACGACCAAGTTGAGGTTCAAGTTCTTATGTGTCTGATTCCAAAGTCTATGCTAAACTAAATGATCTCCATTTAATTAGAGTGGACATAAAGGAATCATGCTTCCAGAGGATTGTAAAAGTTAGGAACATGGATGTTGGTGTGCTGAAAGTGAAAATTAAGGGTCAGGATAGTGTATTTCTCAGGTATGGGTTACCATAATTCGATATGACACACCGGTCCAAAACCCAGTGGCTTAAAAAAGTAAGCAGCCATTTTTCACTCATTTGTTTGCCTGTTGGCTTGAGCTCAGCTGATCTTGGCTGGGTTCAACTGAGCCTGACGGAAAGATTTGGATTGAGTTCAAGCCTGTTTCACAAAACCCTCGTCTCGGGCACCTGGATGACTCAATCGGTTAAGCCTCCGATTTCCGCTCAGGTCGTGCTTTCGAGGTCTGTGAGTCTGAGCCCTGCATCGGGCTCTGTGCTGACAGCTAGGAGCCTGGAGCCTGCTTCAGATTCTGTCTTCCTTTCTCTCTCTCTCTCTGCCTCTCCCACATTCATGCTCTGTCTGTCTGTCTGTCTCTCTCTCAAAAATAAATAAATATTTTTTTAAAAGCCCACAACAAAACCCTCATCTTTTGGGGAACAGCAGTTACCGAAGTGCATTCTTCTCATGGCAAAAGGTGGAGAGAAGAGGGGAAGCCGAACTGTACGAGCACACTTTTAGCTTCTGTTCTGGTCACGCCACCCAACATCTTGTTGGCCAAAACAAACCCTATGGCAAAGTCCAAAGTCAAGGCTATAGAGACTTATACTCCCTGCAAGGAGGTGAGGTGGTAGAGAGAAAGTGAATATTCGCTGAACAATAATCTGTCCCGTTCATAAATATTCATGTCCCTCCCATGTGCAAAATACATTCAGCTCCATTTAGGAAACCCTAAAGTCTCACCTAATCATGACATCAGGCTTGAAGTCTAGGATATTGGCATCTATAGAGGTACAGCTGCGGGTCTTGTTAGTGTGGAGTCCTCTATACTTAGAAGACAAGTTCTCTGCCCCCAATCAACACATGCAAACTCAAAATAATCCTGGAATAAGGAAGGATAACTGCAGCGAACTTGCACAAAAGGGGAAGAATGGGGCACATGCGGTAGTCAGGTGCCCTCCACATTCTCAAAATCTGCTAGTGTTAGGTCACTAGGTTCCCTACGGTAGAGCATATCCCTCTACCAGGCCCCAGCTCCCCTTCCTAGGAATTCCTATCAGTTCGTTGTACTCCACGGCTCTTGAATCGACCCTTCCTTCGCCGTCACCTGCCTTGGCCATTTAGGAGGCTGAAGCCTTGGAAGCATATGCCTTTCTCGGCTGCCGAACAACTTACTGATTCTACTTTCAGCCTGCAGAAAATCGGAAGTACAGATGTGTTTTACCTCTCCAGTTGATTTCATCTCTTTTTGTCCAGTCCATGCGGCTAGCACTTTTGCCAGGAGTTACCTCAAAATCCTCATCGGTTTTCTTTATATTTGATTCTATATATTTTGATTCCAGTAAAATTCCGGTTTTAAAAAGCCACACTCACCATGGTTTTGGAAACATGCCTCTTTCTCTAGGCTTAAAAATGGCATTTCAGGGGTGCCTGGCTGAAACAGCTTTTCAGTTATTTCGGTCAGAAGAGCGTGCGACTCTTGACGTCGGGGTGCTGAGTTTGAGCCCCACGTGGGGTGTCGAGATCACTTAAATAAATAAAATTTTAAAAAGGTATTTCAGATGCACACACATCTGTGTGTGTGTGTGTGTGTGTGTGTGTGTGTGACAGAGAGAGACAGACAGAGAGAGAGAGAGAGAGAGAGAGAGAATGAATGAATGAATTGGTAGATTTACAAAGCTTAGCTTCAAGCTGTGGGTTAAATCCAGGTTTGCTCCATGTGTCTTTCTTCTCCTTGGGCCAGTGCCTCACAGATAAATTTTATTTATTTAAGTTCTTCTCATGGCAAAATGTATGGACTCCAGAGAGCAAACTCAATCATACAAGGTAATTGAAGTCTCTGATTACATCACATCTTCTCCCATCCCCTTGGCCAGAGCAGGTCATATGACCAAGCCCAAGTTAGTTGGACAGAGAAATACACTCTTTCTCTGGAGGTAGGGTGGGAGGCAAAAAAGAGAGAATATTTGTTGAACACTTATAATATAATCAACCATAGGGTGTAATAATAAGTCAAATTCTAAAATGTTCATGTAGGGTGAAATCTCGTATAGGTCAAAACAAATAATACTGAGGACATAGTGCACAGGCATAAATAGAGAGGAAATATTATTTGGACACTTGTCTAAAATGATAGGGGGTGGCAAAGCAAATACACTACTTTATAGTTTCCTAAACTAGGGGAAGCAGGGAAGAATAGTTTCCTTCCGAGAGGATTTTAAGAGAGTCGGTATATAGAAGGAATAACCATTACATGCATATTTATGTGCACATATGACTATAGAAACTGGACCTTGAAATTTTCTTTCTTTTTTTTTCTTTAAAAAAATTTTTAGATGTTTTACTTATTTTTGAGACAGAGAGAGACAGAGCATGAGTGGGGGGGGGGGTGCGGGCAGAGAGAGAGGGAGACACAGAATCCGAAGCAGGCTCCAGACTCCGAGCTGTCAGCACAGAGCCTGACGCAGGTCTTGAACTCTCGAGCTGTGAGATCATGACCTGAGCAGAAGTCGGACGGACGCTTAACCGACTGAGCCACCCAGGTGCCCCTGGACCTTGAAATTTTCAAAGCTGAAGAATCAGCCATTCAAAAGTTGTTAGCAGTCTCCACCTTTGAATATCTTTTTTTCACCTGGGAAAGCCCTGTGGGTGGTCCTTTTACATATGCAGATGTGAGACAAGGGCAAATTTGCAGAGAGGGGAAAACATTAGGTCCCACCATGAAGCAGCTTTAAGGAGATGACTCAGTAAAGCATTGTGAAATCAGATTTGAGATATGGGTTATGAATGGTCACTTCCCCTTCTCCTTTCTTCTTTCCTTCCTTCCTTTCCCCCTTTCTCCCTCCTTCCTTTCCTTCTTCTCTCCTTTCCCTCTTTTCCTTTCTTTGGCTGCTTCTGTTTTCTTCCCTTTCTCCCTCCCCGTTTATTATTTTTGCTTTATATCTCTGCTTTTTTTTTCTTTTTGCCTTTGATTATGAACCATTTCTCTCTCTCTCTCTCTCTCTCTCTCTCACACACACACACACACACACACAGAGGAGAATAGCATATCAAATCCCATTGTATTTGTCATTCTACTTGACCATTTTTGTCTCACAGCCACTATTGTTTCTATACCCCAGCCATGCTCTTGGCCACAAAATTAGCATAGAAGCATTCCCAGACATAACATTACTGCAACCTAAATAGTTCATCAGTGTTGCTAGTCCTAGTCATTGTGCTTTCTTTATTTTATCCTCAAGCCTTCAGTAAAATCTTGTTGAAAGATATATATACTGTGTGTGTGTGTGTGTGTGTGTGTGTGTGTGTGTATTTAAATATTTATTTATTTATTCTTCAGAGAGAGAGAGAGAGAAAGAGAGCTAAGGGGGGCGGAGAGAAGAGAGGGAGACAGAGAATCCAAAGCTGGTTCTGAGCTGTCAACATAGAGCCCCACATGGAGCTCGAACTCATGAACCCGTGAGATCATAACCTGAGCCACCCAGGTGCCCCTGTGTATATTTTGTTAATAAAAATTAACATGGATGGAACAGCAATTTGTTCACCACAAAGAGGGAATCTTGGGGGAGGGACAGGCATCCTCAGCAAGCCAAGCAGTGTGGAAGCATGAGGAGAAAGCCAGAATCCGAATCCATGAGAGATAAGCTTCTTGGATAGTATTTTCCAAACTATAGGCAACCATTCATTAGAGGAAAATAAAATCAGTTTCTGGGTGACACCACCATTCACAACATGAATAAGAATAGATAAGGTTAGAATGGACTAGAATAGAATAGAAAATATATCAGGGGATGTTAAGACATGTTAAGGCAAAGTACCGTATTATTTTTGTTAACTTCCACATGGTTATACTGGGTCATGACTGGTGGTTACGGCCACAGATGTTTGAAAAGCTATCCTCTAGGGAGGCTTAGAAATAGCTCAGAGACACGTTGAGAGAAATGAGAGTTTATGACAGTTAGGTGTGTGGATGCCTGTATAGCTGGTTCCCTGACCATAAGGATTTTGTCTATTTTGGTCACTAAATTTGTCTATTTGGTTACTATTTTGATTGTACCTTCCAAAGTGTCTGAAACATAGTGTGTTCTCAATAATGTTTGCTTAATAAATAAATAGAAGAGACAAATGTATTTGTTTGGCAGATTGCCTTCCTTCGTGTGGTGATTCAGTCTTCCATTTTGTGACTCTCCTTTTCCCTAGGGTTTCAGTGTCCTCTGTATCTAGCTGATGGCAGGGAAGGAGCCTGAGAAGACATCCTTGCTCTCAGGAGCCTAATCAAAATCCAGTCTTTTGACCATGCTAAAGTGCAAGGGAGCCTGGAAAACATCATACAGCCATGTGCTGAGAAAAAGAAGAGAATCGATTTGATGAACAAATAGTATAGTTGTATAAAACAGTACATAATAAGGTTCAAGTACATGGTACTGTGGACATTTTCTATTCTGGTGATATTGGGAACGGTAGTATTTCAGAGGTTCATTGAAAAGATTAGCTAAAGAGAGGAATTTTTTTTAAGATACATAAAAAATATTTAACGTTGATTTTAACTTAAAAATACAAATTAAAATGTGTTTGTCAATCTCCAGTGCAGTGTTCAAGCCTTTTCTTTTTAATACAGGTCTTTGATTAAAAGTCTGTATTGTCTTCCTTACAAAAATCACATCCATAAGCAAACAATTTCCAGGTGGTTTCTAAAGATTGAAAAAAACTTTTAAGTCAACCTATATGCAGTATCCTTCTGATTTTTTTTAAAATTTCCAAGCTATATTTTTTCATTCACCTAAAACTGACATCATATATTTTTTTAATGTTTATTTATTTTTGAGAGAGAGAGAGAGACAGAATGAGAGTGGGTTGGGGCAGATAGAGAGAGGGAGGCACAGAATCTGAAGCAGGCTCCAGGCTCTGAGCTATCAGCACAAAGCCTGACACGGGGCTCGAACTCACAAGCTGTGGGATCATGACCTGAGCCGAAGTCAGACGCTCAACCGGCTGAGCCACCCAGGAGCCCCTGACATCATATTTTTAAAGTAGCTCTGATTAATTCTTTTAAATTATCTACATACTGTTTAAAAAACTATTTTATATGTAATATAAATATATTTTATATTTATATATTTATTAATATTTATAATAATTGGTTAAGAGCTTATATTTATAATATTTATTTTATATTTATATAATAAATAAATATTATAAATATATATATATATATTTAAGAGAGAGACAGTGTAAGCAGGGGAGAGGGGCAGAAAGAGAGAGAGACAGAGAGAATCTTATCTTAAGCAGACTCCACACGGAGTCAACCCCATGTCCCTGAGATCATGACTTGAGTCGAAATCAAAAGTCTGATGCTCAACCTACTGAGCCACTCAGGTGCCCCTGGGTTGTTTCAATAGAAATATCTCTCTGTCTCTCTGTACTTACGTGTCGCTGGTTTACCATATGAAATTACATAATTATAACAGTATGCCCTGGAAATAGATAGGTTTGGGAGCAAATGTAACTAATCCTTAGTAGGCATTCATCTCAACTGTTGGGTTCATCTCATTTGCTGATCTATCAGCCCAAGTGTTCAACATGTTGTAAGCAAAGGTCACAAGTTTTCACGGAAGGAATGGAGAGCAGTGGTTAATCAGATGAGTTGATTAAGGAGAGGTTGATTGAGATCATTTTGTTTGTGCCTAAAATGAATATTGCTTACATTGTCAACAGTTACTGCCACAATCACTTAAAAAAGTACTCTTACAATATCTGTTGTATATGCAAAACTAAATAAGGGGCCAGATATTTAATATTTTTAAAGTTTTTTTGTGTGATTAAAACAAAACTGAATTGTATTGGGGTTGGTCTTTCTGCAGCATGAATTTGTTTAGTGTGTGGATTTCCTTCAACTATTACTAAGTTTATTTTAAAGTATTTTCTTAGTCCTGTTAATAATGAGGTGAATAATTATAGTTGGTGATATTTATTTTGTACCTAATCCCTAGGCTACCTATTGCATATGCATTAACTCATACAGTGCTCCAAACATCCTAGAGGAAGGTCTATTAGTATCTCCATTTTTCAGAGGGGAAAAGAAGTTTATGATGTTGACTAACTACCTGGTTATGTTCATAGAACCACAGCAAATAGAGGCAAGATTTAAAATCAGATACTCCCAATTCCAAAGCCTGAGCTCTTAACCACTTAGCTATATGTTTTTGTCATAACTGTTAACCCTGTTCCAACTCCTCACACATTGACTCAATTATTTAAATGTTTCCACTATCTAAACATAAAACAGGGCTCAAGAAGTTGAAGAAATTCCTCGATAGTTCCATTACTTATCTTTGGTAGGCTTTGATTATCCCTTTGTTGAGCCTTCCTCTATCGCCCATAAATAATATATGCCATTTGCATGTCAAAGACTTATTCGGATCATCCTTAAAAATTCAGCACAGTGTATAACTTTTACACTATACTGTATGATCTAAGAGTTCAGGGATTGTGTCTATTTTAGTTGACAGCTGTATTTCCTTATGCTTGGCAGAGCACTTGGCCCAATAAAGATTTATTGAAGAATAAGTGAATCAGTGAAAGAATGAGTGGATTTTTTCAGTATGATATAAATATTTCCTAGAAATGGGATAGTCTATCTAAGATGAGAGAAAATTGTTGTGAAACAGCAATGACATTTTTTTGTATCAGTTGATATCCTTTATTTAATCTTTTGAAATTTGTTAGGAAAGATCCAACCATTAAAAGATAAAACCTTCTCAAATATCATAAAACTTATGTTATGATGGAAGATAATATAGCTGAAGGTTTATTCCCACTGAAACCAAAGCTAGTGTTTAATAACCACAAACAGAATGATTATGTCAGAGAATTTTATTAATCATCTAAAGTTTATTCTATGAAACTAGGCTGTTTCAATGCCACTTTTTACTAAGAGCCATCATAATTTAGAATATTAAAGATCAGTAAATGTGTATGATGTATTGAAATCACATATCCTTTTGAAATTTTTTCTTTCTGAAAAAACATTGATTTAAACGGGTATGCATTTGGGGCTAACATCCCCCAGCCCAATGGCTAACATTGGAACAACCAATGTTCCAGCAGGTACCAAACAGTCCAAAGTGGGATAATTTTTAAAGCGTTTAATAAAGGAACTATTTAGAAAAGTATGTCTAGGGCTTAGAACAACCACAAGAGTTAGTATGGTGCCCGGTATAGTGACTTGTATACTTTACTAGTAAGAACACTGAATACCACTGCAGGCCTGAGGGACAAGGGGGGAAGGGCAGTTATAGAGGGGGTTGTGAAGCGAGATCTGTCTTGAAGGGGACCAGTCAGTCAAAGGACGTGGTCACCCTTGGCAACTCTACACTACTCTTCCCTGCCTCTGATTGCACACTTGTGTTCCTACATGCCCAAGTCAAAGGGGAAGGGTTCTTGTTGGTATCGTCGGTACAGGGTGGCTCTCTCTTCAGAGAACAGATGGGACCATACTTGAGAGTGACTGGTAGGCACAAGCAAAAAGATCCAGTGCAGAGCCTAAACAGTTTTTTTCAAGTTAAAAAGTCCTTTGTAAGCAGTTTTAAAACATACGATTTTTAGCAGTACTTACATTTTGTACAATAGTAAAATAAGTGAGAAAATAAATGCTGCCAGCCTATTTAAGAAGATCTTTAAAAAATATATTTTGGCAAAGTAGAGTGAAGAATCACTAATTTGATAAGAGAAGTCATACTTTCCCTGCCTAATCCACAAGGTTGATGCAGGATTAAATGAAATGTCTATGAAAATGCTATGCAAATGTAAGCTGCCTTTTTTTCAATGAAGAAAACAACCTTGTAATTATGCTCTTTATTTTTCATTCTTTCATTGACATTTCCAAGAATGCACAATACTGTCTTTCTAATGATCCAGTTAAAATGCAATCAAATAATTATGATATGATGTGATAAATGAGGGAGATTAATTCTGTATCCAGATGGGGGTTGGGTAAGGCTTCAGAGAGGAGATGACATAGGAATTGGACCTCGAAGAGTAAGAATCCAGCAGCTGTGGCCAGGAAGTGGATTTGAGCAGGGAAGGAACACAAGTAAAGGCAAAGAAGTGTGTCAATCCTTGGCCTATTTGGAGAAGTAGGAGACCAGGGTTTCTAACTTATAGGATGTACAGAATGTATGAAGTAACAAGGGAAGAATCTGAAAAAGAAGACATGTCAAATTTCACAAGACTTTTTTTGGTCCACAGTAAGGATTTTGTTTGTTTGTTTGTTTGTTTGTATGTAGAGCAGTAGTTTGAAACCCAAGAACTTTATTTTAGAATTTCCTGGGGAGCTTTGAAGAAATACTAATGCCTGGGACCAATTTAACCAGAATCTTTGGCAACGAGGACCAGGCATGGTTTTACTGTTTTGTTTGTTTGTTTGTTTGTTTGTTTTGTTTTTCATGATCCCTTGGTGGTTTTGAAATGCAGTGATGAGAACCTATAGAGTAGAAAGAAGGAATAAGATACATCCATATCTTCAGTCACACTTTTTTTCTTGAGCAATAAGTCTACACACAGCTGCCTCCTGCACACGTTCCCTGACTGCACCCTCCTGGACACTGCAAGGTGCCTCACATTTAGAATTACATCATCAATTGTCCACAGGTTTTGAATCTATACTTTGCACAATATTCTTCATCTCAGTGAATGCCATCAAAATACACCCAGTCCAGAAATCTCTCAATTATTCTTGAGTCTTTCTTACCAAAATCACCAAATTCCAAATTCGCCTTTCCTAATTATTGATCCAGGTTGCCTAACTTCTCTCCTGTCATATTGTCACTGCTCCAGGCCAGGCCTCCATTTCCTGTCATCTGAATAGGAGTAAATTTGTCCTGATGCAATCAGTCATCCACATAATTGCTTCAGTGACTTTTCTTTTCTTTTCTTTCTTTTTTTTTTTTTTTTTTTACATTTTATTTATTTTTGAAAGAAAGAGACAGAGCACAAGTGGGGGAGGAGCAGAGAGAGATGGAATCACAGAATTCGAAGCAGGCTCCAGGCTCCGAGCTGTCAGCACAGAGCCTGACGCAGGGCCAGAACTCACGAACTGTGAGATCATGACCTAAGCCAAAGTCGGACGCTTAACCCACTGGGCCACCCAGGCGCCCCAACTTCAGTGACATTTCTGAAATATAGATCCACAAGTCATTCTAATATTGGATATCCTTTGATATTTTCTCAATTTTCTTAGAATACATTAAAAATATTTTAACTTAAATTGAAATGCCTTTAAGATTGTTTCAGCTTCTGCTACCTGCCTCTTTCCCATTGTTGTGCTTCTCACTGGGGTGTTCACACATGGTATTCCTCTCCTCTTGGTAGTCTACAGACCTGTTATTCTTTACCTTCACAACTCAGTTCATCCTCCAAGTCCATGCTGACTGTCTGAGACCATAGATATCTGTCTACTCTTATCAAGTCATTTCTTAGGCTATATTTTAAGTACATATTTAATTTAATATTTTTCCCACAGTACATAAAGTTTTGTAGTACAAGGAAATGTCTGTTTTTGTTCATCACTTGTATTCTCAAAGTATAGTACAGTTATTGGCACAGAGGAGGCATTGAATAAGTATTTGTTGAATGGATGAATAAGTGTGCTGATCTGGGGGTGCAATAATAAATACAATGAAATACAATGATGTGATGTATAATTCTCAGGCCCTGTCCTCCAGGAATTTACAATCTAGTGTGAGAAGCAGACAAGTAAATGGAAAAACACAACGCAATGTGAAATGTACCATTTTAGATTTTTTTAATGTTTATTTATTTTTGAGAGAGACAGAGACAGAATGCGAGTGGGTTAGGGGCAGAGAGAGTGGGAGACACAGAATCCGGAGCAGGCTCCAGGATCTGAGCTGTCAGCACAGAACCCGACGCAGGGCTCGAACTCACGAGCTGTGAGATCGTGACCAGAGCCGAAGTCAGATGCTCAACCGACTAAGCTACCCAGGCACCCCTAAACGTACTATTTTAGGTAAAGGCTATGGGGTGCTGTCGAGTCCATAGGAATAGCACCTAATTCAGCCTTGACAGGGGTTAAGCGAGATCAGTTAGGAAAGATTTGGGTGAGGATTTGATATCTAAGCTGATTTTTGAAGGAGTAAGTGACTGGCTAGAGAAAAAGGGGAAGAGAAAAAAAGTGGGGAACACAAACAGCGGGAAACAAAGAACAAACAGCACATGGTAGTGGGAGGGGTAGACTGGGGAGATGAAGTTGGAATGACAAACAGACCCCAGAGAGTCCAATGGATATACATTGGGAACTTGATCTTGGGTGCAATTTAAAGCCAGTAAATATTGTAAGGAGGATCTTGATGTGATCTGACTTGATTCTTAGAGTGATCATTGACTGTATGCTGGAGACTGTTTGAGAAGGGCACAGCTAGCTCTTTAGCTAGGAAACCTAAGTCATTCAGAAGAAAGGTGCTCTCAGGAGACATGCAGAGATGAGAACTAATGAAGAGACAAAAGTGAGAAAGCCCCAGTAGGATTTGATGACTGATAGGAACAAGTGGGTGCAAAATAGGAAGGAATAAAAGAAGGACACTAGTCTCTGACCTTGGCAATGAAATGAGGGCCGTGCTGTCCTCTGAGATCGGACTGACTGAGAAGGCTCAACCTGCCTTTTGGAGCAGGCAAGTTCAGCTTTGGTCCCTCGAAGGCAGGAGTGCTCCTTTGCACATGAGATATTGTTATAGGTTGAATGATGTCTTTTGCCCCAGCTCCCCAAAGATGTGCTGAAGTCCTAACCCCCAGTACCTCAGAATGTGATCTTATTGGGAAATAGGATCATTGCAGATGTAACAAAAGTTAAGTTGAAGTCATATTAAAGTAGAGCAGTCCTTACTCCTGTATCACTGGCGTCTTTTTAGGAAGACTACCATGTAAAGACAGACACAAGGACAACACCATGTGAGCACAGAGCATAGGAACAATGCCTTTAAAATCACTCCTTCCTCCTAGGAACTACAAGGTTGCTACAAACCACCAGAACCTGCAAAGGGCAAAAAAAAGAATTCTCTTCTAGACCTTTCAGAGGGAGCCCTACTCTGCCAACACCTTCATTTCAGACTTCTAGTCTCCAGAATAGTGAGACAATAAATGTCTGCTGTTGTAAGCCACCCGATTTGTTGTGTTTGGTAATGCAGTCCAGGAAACGAATGCAGAGTTTTTAATAATGCCAGCTAATATTTTCAAGCATTTACTACATGCCGGTAACTATTCTAAGAGATTTGTGTCAACCAACTCAGTCCATGTAGCAACTTTATGATGTACATACTATTATTATTATTTTTAAAAAAGGAAGCAAAAACAGGTTGAGTAAAAACAGTTATGGGAAAAGAAAAGGAAAGAAATTGGTTTATTCTTTGTGTCTCCCAGTTAATCTCCTCTTTTGAGACACTTGAGTATTCTCCAGGGGCTGGTTTGGAATGTAAGAGGTCAGCAGGTTTTTCTTAATGTAAAAATTAAAACCAATGGAAACCAGCAAGCCTGAAGTGAGTAACACCTAAACCTAACAATTGTGTCGCGTAGCCATCTGTTTCCGCGAGGATCTCTGGCTGTCCCATCAGGTGCTGATAGAGATCAACTTGAGGAAAAGATGGATTTCCCTCCCAGGTACCACAGAAGATATATGTTTGAATGGAACCCTTGGTCTACCATTATGGTAAGAAATGCAAAGGACAGTCATGCATTTAGATGAAATGCAGGTGAGAATGTTGGATTCCTTACACAAGTTGTCAGCTTTATAACCATGTGGCCGGTCTTCCTGAAGGATAATCAAGTCTGGACAGCAAGGACAGAGCCTCCCCTGCCCCTCTTCATAGTGTTGCCCAGGGCACATGGAACACGGTAGAGTCCCCACTCTCTGTGGGTGGCTGCCTGAGGGCTTGATTTCCTCCCTGCCTAACTGTTAGGAAAACACGTTTCCTCAGAAATAAATCCCCACCATAAACGTATATATGAGCTGAGCCTGTAAAGTTATAAGATGGATTTTCACTGTGGCTTGTGGAATCAGTTTCAAAAGCTGAGGAAACAACGGAGGTGATTTAGGCTGCCAAGACGGGTAAGTTTTAAGGGATAATTTATGTGATGCTGAGATATGGATAGAGTTGAGATGATGTAAATGAAGAGATTTTGGAAAGTACAAAGCACTGTATAAATATATTCCTATTCAGGATGGTTAATAATCCCTGTGCTATGCAGCACGCTGACTGGGAATTCAATTATTTTATATAAGCCTTGTATTTCAGGTTAAATATTATCCAAGATATCATTTTAGGAGTTGATTTCTATTCCAACTGGAGTAGTCCTCTGGTTTTTATTACTATTTTTATGTAATTGTCAGTGCACATTTGTACTTAACTGAGGAGGGTGAATATGGTATTTCTTGCACCTTTTATCCAGAGATGTTGCAATATTTTACACCCAAGCATTAATTAAGCTTTGTTTGTGAATGTAAAAGCACAGAAAGGTTGAGGAAGCCACGAAATCACTCAGCAAGGCAGCCCTAGGAAGAGATTAGGATAAGCAGCCCTGACCCTCAATTATGTATTCAAATCTCTTGAGCATTCTCCCTACGGCTAAACATTTTTAAATATTGTATTTTAACTTAAATAATAGCCTAATGGAGGCATTCAGGGCTCAATTTTCAGTTTATAAATTCTTCAGTATAACTCCAAGTTGAGCCAGAAAAATATCACACAAGCTAGCAGATTTGGCAAATGGAACCATACCATCGTGCTCATTAATATATGGCTGGTAATAAAGATAATCACAAGTTTGCATACTTTTAGCTATAATTTCCTCACTTAATTCTGTAATCCAGATATTGGTGTACTCATATTCTGGGAACACATATGTTTAAGTGTCATTCTGATTTTTAGCAATGATTTTTAATGTCCAAATGCCCAGATATTTCTTTGGGATATGTGTTCAGAATTCTAAAGAGTGAATTTCTAGGTTACCGCGAATGTGGAACTAAGACAATACCTGGTTGATGTCTCAGGAAGGTATCTTCAGGAAAACGGCATCATTAGCTCGGGCTGCTAACATTATTATTGCTGTGATGCAAATGTTCTGGCCACAAGGACTTTCAGATCACATCATCAACAGAGTCTGGAGCAGAGACTAATAGGAACGTTGATTTGCAACTGGCCAAGAGATTTTATTTATTGTTATCTATCTATCTATCTATCTATCTAATTATCTGGCATATTTTGTGATTCTGCATAGATATGTTCTGTTGATAGTCCATGATTGGTCTACCTTCATAAATGAGTATAAAATTACAAGTATTCAAAATTAATTTGGTCATTTCTAATTTTCTATTATATACTTAAAAATAAAATAATAAAGTAACAAAAATGACAAACAATAGGCTGATGTCACTGACAGCTATTTGCCAGGGAGAGAGTGGAATGAGAATTCACCTTGAATGAGGGCAGTGTTAGATTGTTACTTTGAAGTATTTAGAGAAGAGTCTGGGGATAATGGAGTAAATACACATAAATCCCTCTCTGCTTTCTAGAAGCAATTCTCTTTTTATGTTACACTACTTTGAGAGACCCTGCATTATATTTGTCATAAAGAAAGAGGAAGTTATTATAAACTATATATAAATGAAAAACAACTTCAAACATAAGTAGTACTGATATCATGAAACTAAACTGAACTAAAAATTGTACATATATGTATACACTTATTACATACATGCATTTTTCCCTTGTATTACATCATCTTTTTGAAATCTTATATTCCTGGGGTTCCTGGTAGCTCAGTCAGTTAAGCACCCGACTTCGCCTCAGATCATGATCTCCTGGTGTGTGGATTCGAGTCCCACGTTGGGCTCTGTGCTGACAGCTTGGAGCCTGGAGCCTGCTTTGGATTCTGTGTCTCCCTCTCTCTCTGTTTCTCAATCTCTCTCTCTCTCTCTCTCTCTCTCTCAGAAATATATAAAGATTCAAAAAAATAAAAAAAAGGTTATTTGAAATTTTATCTTCTAAATGATACTGAAGAACAGGAGACCTTTAGGCGTGACTTGTTACTAACTCTGGAAAGTCATAAGTTATATTGATTTTTAAAATGGAATATTCCCTTTCATTCACCTCATTATCATTTCATTATCATTTTACCTCAGTCAGCTAACATACCAAAAAATATAAATGCCCGTGTCTCAATCCTAAAAATACAATTGCTTCCAATGACTTCTAAGACATGGAAATATCTACGCCATGGATCAATGATGACAATGTTGGCATTGATGGGCCCGACTCCCAAGTATCTGAAACTCATCAAGAGCACATTTTTAAAGTATTCACATCTCATGTAACACTTTCAATACATGCACACTCTCTAAAAGAGCGTAGGTAATATTGAAATGTACTTTGGTGCTATGTACCACACTGAATTTGGGAAACACTAACTTGGCCACCAAATGGCAAATTTGTAGTGTTACCCTGGTGAGCTATTTCATATGCCTTTTTGTTTCTGATACAACCGATATGCATGTGTCACACTTGATTCAGTGGAAGATCTCACTAAGACCTTCCCAGGTTTCAGTACGACTGACATCAACATTGTGATGTGACATTCTATCTGCCTGACTCTCAACCTTGTGGGGTGGAGGGTCAGAATTTAGCTGGACAACATCCATATGATGCATGAGAGTACAATTTGTTTTATACTAACTCTACCAGGCTAAGTGTGTTTTAAAGGAAATTCGCTGGTCAACTTATTAAGCTCACTTATCCAGAATAAAATTTCACAGTGAGGTAGGAAGACAAGGACGCTTGAAGGGGATTTGCGATATTAGACAAAATGCTTTTGATCATAAGGAAATTGCCCAATGTGCCCATTTGAGCATGATTACGAGGGCTGTCTGTGCTGCAAACAGAGGAAAAGTGTGTCATTGCTGAAATCAGCACCTGAACTGAGCATGGAACTCAGACTCTGTCCAAGCAACGTAGTCAGGTCCAAAATGAAAACAAATCAGTGGAGAGCAAAAATTAATCAAATAATTGTTTGGAAGAGTATTAAAAAAAATCATTGTTTTTTTGACTGAAGTCTTCTTATGATTATGATAAGGGTTCCTGATACAACCTCAGTTTCTGATGTTTCAAAACATGCTACTAGGAACCATGGTTTTATAAAAACCAGCATTTCAGGGACACCTGGCTGGATCAGTCAGTTGATCTTCCGGCTTCGGCTCAGGTTGTTGTCTCACCATTCGTGGGTTCGAGTCCCGCATCAGCTCTGTGCTGATAGCTCAGAACCCGGAGCCTGCTTCAGAGTCTGTGTCTTCCTCTCTCTCTACCCCTCCCCTGCTAATGCTCTGTCTCTTTTCTGTCTCTCAGAAGGGAATAAATGTTAAACACACACACACACACACACACACACACACACACAGCATCTCAAAGGAGATGTAAATCCTTGGTGCCAAACAAGAAAAGGACAGTCTCAGGAAGCAGAGTTGTCGATGGCCCTGTGCTACTGGAGAGGTGGGGGTGACAGGGTGCAATGCTGGTTGACTGATGCAATGCTCCCCCTTGATATGGGGTCCTAAATATTAACTCAGGAATTTTGTCAAAAGCTCCACCTTTAAAGGATTTTCTCCCTTTCAGAAAAGACTTGGAGAATGACATATTTCCTTTCACAAAGTCCTGGATAGGTCTAGGAAATATCCATTCCTGCCTGTGTTAGCTTTTCGCTTTTCGGAGTGAATGCTCTATGGCAAGATATCATCCAGATCTCTATGACTGTGTGTGTGTGTGTGTGTGTGTGTGTGTGCGCGTGTGTGTGTGCGCGTGTGTGTATTTCACACACATATATTTTTAAATGACTCCTTTCCTCAAGTTCTAACAAGTCAGAAAATTTAATTATTTAATTGTATAGCTTTCTATATCATAAATCTTAAAAAATACCAAAATCTGTTTCATCTTTCATCTTAACCCATTTATGGGCATGTCTGTTTTGACTGGACCTGTTGGAGGAGACCATATCTACACAAAGAACCAGTTTCTTAAGTTGGGCATCCTATTTTACATGTAAGTAAACATCAGGTGATAGGGAATGAAATCAAAGTAAAGAAGTAGAAAGATGAAATTTGGCCGGAAAGGAGTTTTGTCCTATTTATTTATTTGCACCGTATGGAAATGAAAAGGTGCCACTGACTCCTTCAGTGCTTCTTATGGTTGTGGGCTGACCTACTGGAGGCTTTTCACTTGTTCTTCATGTTACACATGGCTCACACACACACACACACACACACACACACACAGGCACACACAATAGATGCTCACTTACTATTTATACATTTTCATCTGCCAGGGTCTTTGCAATTTCTGTTTTGCATTAAAGACAAAGAATTCCTTCCTCTGACGGCTTATGGAGGGTTTCCTGACACAAGAACATAATTAACTCTTTACCGGCCTAACTAATTTCTGCATTTTAAAAAGTCACCAGATATGACAAAAGTGGAGCACTCAGTCCACAGGGTGGCCATTAACTGCACTCCGTTACTGGGTGTTCTCAATTCAGACCACAATTACTGTCAGGGTATTGCACTGGAAGCTCCCCTTGTACGCAAACAGGAATACCATTCATTAAAGAGCACTTTCAATAAAACACAATCTCTATTTTTTAATGAATATTTGAGGAAGAAAATACAATCTTGGGCTCAGAAACCTGCAATATGGTGATTATTCTTTTAATAACAGAGGCTCTCTCATGTACATACACTGACAGATGCAGGAGAAGGAAGCAGACAGGAGATGACGGGCTTTAACACAGAAGAAATGAAAAAGCCGAGCCACGGTAAACTAAGTCAATGTTAAATAAGGGATCCCTGGAACCACCTCCTACAGCAGACACAGCTCTCTCGGGGTTTTATTGATGCTCCTGAGACAGGAGACTCTATTTAAGTCTCTCAAGCTCAGTTAAATATGGGAATGTGGGGCACTTTGGAGACTGGGAAAACCAAGAGGCCCATCGAAGACTGTCCCTTGCTCCAAGAATCTGCCACTACACACCCAATTCTTCTTCTCTTAATGTGTTTTTAATTTTAGTGACTGCAATTTTCATATTTTCAGACTGTTGGTTCTGATAAAATACCTAGTTGCAGTTTCTAGGAAATGGTACCAGTAATGTTTAATGCTCACGACAAATGTCTACAATTACTTCCCTTTAATGAACTTTAAATAGGACTCTGGACTAAGAAACCAAAGGCAGGGACGGAAGCGCGTGTGTCAGTGTGGGTGTGTGCACCCAGTATATGCACACACGGGCACACATACATTTGTAAGAAAAGGCACTGGTGGATTTATTACAGGCAAGAGCAGCTTGCTCCGGTAGCGTTCTACGGTAGCCCAGCTCCATTGCCAATTTCTTCAGAGAGCAAAAGCACAAACAAGCATGTTGATATAGACTGAGAGTGTTTCTTTGACAAGAAAATTCCAGGAATTCTGCTGTTCAAACAAACCTCCCATTGAAAACCTAAATTGTGCTTCCAGAAAAAAGAAAAAAAAAACAAAAAAAACACTAAATTACATTTTTTAAAGGAATGAAAAATAGGTGGAAATCACCTCTTAAAGTATAATAAGCTGCCAAGGGAAAAAAAAATCAACATTCTTATTCCCAAAAAAGAAGGTTACTGATTTAGAGTCTCCTAAAGAAAACAACTCTTATAGAAAAGCTTGAATTCACAGTGGGGTTAAATAATTTAAAATCATAGCATGCGAGATCCACTCCCCCACGCCCCACAAAAGAGATTGAGTGCCAGTTATTAAGATTATTGTCAACACGCTGGTGTTAATTTCGAATCATGTTTTAACTAATCAGACGATGGCTAATTTTGAAGTAAATCCACTGAAAATGAATGTGTATTTTGTTCTCCCTTTTATTCTCAGTGTGGTTACCTCTGAAGACCATGACTGGGTTGTGCGCTGATTGAATATTTGAGAATAGGGACACGGTAAAAATACTTTGCAGTATTTCCTAAAGCAGGTTGCTTCCCCTCCTGGCAAATGAAAAGGAAGGCTTTCGAATTTCAGAGACAGCACTTGGCCTGTGTGTGCCAGTCATGCATGGAGTGAAATGTGTTAACCTTTAAACAATTTGGGAGTGGATGCAGTTAATAGGTAGGACAGATAGTTACAAAGTCCTGATTAACTACAGAGCGCAGAGACATGTGGAAACTTGTCTGTGGTGAAAGGGAAGAGACAGCGCAATTATTTACCGTTCCAGAGACCAGGTCCCAGGGAACAGAATGAGGACATTCTGAACAGCAACATTGCCCTCTTTTGGCAAAACAGCGCACAATGTGTTTACCTCACTCGCAGGTGAAAGCGTTTCTTCAGGACACAGAAATTTTCCCTATCCAGAAAAACGACACCAACTGACACAAAACCCAACAGAGAGAGGGAAAGCGTTCACCCGTGTACCCATGAGCCAGACATGAATCCAGAGGAAAGGCGCCTAAGTGATAGGCTAACAAAGAAGCTCTTCGACTCGGTCTTTCTGTTGTCCAGTCCCAGTGGCAAAACGGTTTCTTTAACCCCGGTATTTATCCCTGACAGCTTCAGGCCATCTGCAATGGAATGAGAATCATGTAGGGCTCAGAATGTGAACAAATAAAGCAGGAGCTCTCGCTCTTTTCCAGCTCTGGGTGCTTAAATGTGCGGGGAGTCGTCTGCAGGCTGACTGAAGTCATGAATAGAGGGCTGGATCCGCAGAAGAGACGTCCCAGCGGCTTGTGCTTTGCGGTTCTAATGAAGCCTGTGATGAATTAGGACAGTGAAGGAAAAGGGTTTGATTACATCAAAAAAGGAAAAGAAAACTGTCAGGAGGAGCCACAGTGTTAAACTAATTAGTTTTATTCATGTTGGAGGTGCCAGGGCCACTCTTTAAATGATACTAATTTCAGGCTTGTCCTCCACCTCTAATTTCTTCTCTGTTCTTCAAGTTAGCGTCCTTCTCTTGCAGGATCCTTGTTAAGGGATTTTTTTTTAAGGATACCTCTGGAATTCAAGAATATCTAGTACAAATGCAGGTGTCTTGAGTCAGTGTAGAAATTAATTTGTCATCGTTTTCTCTCCCTGCTTCTGAAACCCATCACCATTCCTGCTAGTCCTAAATATATCACCTTTGCTAGCTCAAGGCTAAACCCATTTGAAGAAAGGTACAAGTTTTGTGAATGCTCGCTGTTCTCTTAGGGACTAGGACAAAGCATGTTCCTCACCTTCCTTTCAACAGTTTGAGATAAAATTCACTCTATGAAGGGAGGGTGAACATTAGGTTGCGTTCTTCTTCATTTCACTGCTTCTCACTAAATAAAACGCCAGTAAGGAGCAATGAGTTTCTAGGAGAGAAACTCTAATTGTAAAGCAAACAATTTCCGTGCTGGGGTAGGGGAGGTCGCTCACATCTGCATTGTAAACTGGTCTTTCTGCTTCTTTTCCTTCTTGTGTTTGGGAATATCTGGGTCGGTGTGTGTACGTTATCTTTATTGTCAAAGTAGGATTTGAAGGGAATTAGAGTATAATGTTTAGATCACATTTTCCTCATAGGATTCATTTGCAAAAATGCTTGACTCACTTACTCGACATTGCCCTACATAAAAATTCTGAGAAACTATTTTGAGCTTTTTTTTTTGCAATCAATTTGGAAAGGTCAGTTAATTCTACTAGCGCTAAAAGTTTATAAATGGCTTTCATATAAATCATCTTACTTTATCTTTACAAAAACCCAGTGAGGTAAGTAAGGCTCTGTTATTACCTCTCCTTGGCAGGTGAGGAATTGGGAGATCAGAAAGTTAATGTAGCTGTCTAAGAGTACGCAAACCCAAGGTTCTAATTTTTTTTTATTTTTGTGCCCTTTTACTTTTCCTCACATGCAAGGTCAAAATAATTTATTTCTCTACCTGCCTTAAAAGCAAAGGGAGCGGAAAGCCAGGCCCCCAAAGCCTCCAAATAGCATGTAGAACTTGATATTGTATAGAAAAACATTTTAAAAATTAAACGAAACTTGGCTCCTCCTGTCCATTCATATTTAGACAGATTTAAAACTGCAACAGGATCTTCACAGAAGCAATTTCATAAGGAACCCCATTCCACGAGGTGAAAACAAAGTTTTCCACTTGCTCAACTCCTTCTGCAACATGAGTATGCTTCAAAGGGACAGAGATATCCATTAATGCCCTCCTTCTGTCACAATCAAATTGACATTTATCTCTCCCACATCCAGTGACACCTCACCACATTGTATCTATCACCCTCTGCAGGATTCATACCTGAAGCAAAGGAAACTAATCTCCCAGTGGCAGTATTTGAGGGGCACCTAGGTGGCAAAAGCAATTGTATAGGTCTGCCTTGAAACACAAACAGCACTACCTGGGTAAGCCTCGCTAGACAGCCTTGTTCCGTTAGACCGTGTTTTCACTGAATTCCCCTTTGAACCTAAGGAATTTGCTTACTATTACCTGTAGAAAAATATGTCCTTGTGCAAATTTCTCCCGGCCAACATATGCAAGCCCTTATTATGGTAAGAAATAGCCATCCGTGTCTTTCTGCATGAATGTGTTCATTGACCTTTGGGGCCAGCAACATAATTTTATGTGTGTGTATGGGGGTGGGAGGAGGGTGTCATTTCTTCCATGGTAAAACAAGAAAAAAAAATCAGCAAGCAAGGTTGTTGTTTTTCACATGTGGAAAGGGAAACAAATTTTTCCTGTCTCTCTGCGTGCTGACATAGACTCTACACACTATAGATTTAGAGTAACTCCTGTGGCTGTTTCTTTTTCACAGAAGACATGTAATTCGAGCAACAGTCAAGTGACATTTTCCAACATGATGCCCAAGTGGAAATAGTAATCATTCCCAGTTTTTATTCCCCTCCCCCCTCCATATCAGAATGAATCCAAAATTATTGAAATAGGTATTGCCACTGTAATGTAATCAGTTGGTCATAGGAGTACTTATGTTAGTGGCACAAAATCTGAAAAAAATATTTTCACTTTTAAAAAGGAAAAATACGTCTAAATACTGGCCGGGAGAACGAGGGGCAACAAGATGTCGTTAACGATTACTCTCACAGAGTTCATTCAAGAAAACTTTATTAATAAGACATCGTGTCTTACTGTTTTGTAAATACTTTTTCTGATGTCTTAGGGTTGCTTTCACTTCCTGATTTTTGAAACGTCCGTAGACATTTCATAAGTTGCCCAATGTTTTATATAGACGTTTCTTTTTGTTGTTACAGTCCTTCTTAACTTTGGCTATTCCACATTCTCCAAGTGGCTTCTCAATATTTTTATTAGTATTCATTTGGTCTCCTGGTATCAGTGACCAGTTTGAATAACAATTTATGCCAGGCGAAGGAAAATAAATGAACTTCCAAAAATTATCAGCCACTAGCTGCAAAACTGTTTAGGCCAGAGAACAATTTGATTGATCTCCATGCAAAACTGCAGACTTTTTAATGCTTGACGGAATGGAGCTGCGGTGCTTTTCAACCACGTAGACAGACAGTCCCCGCGTTCAGGATGGGTTATATTCTGGAAGTTCATCTGTAAGTCGTTTGTGTGGAACCCAGAATGTATTTCCCTATAGCAATGATATCATAATGGGGATCAGGAGCTCAGGCAAACCTCCCTCCTTCCCCCAACACACGATGTTGTTGAAACATTGTTTTACATGTTCAGAGAAAATCTATAAAAATTATGGGTGTTTTCATACCAGTAATCAAACAACACAGGGAAATAACAAAATTGAAAAGGACTGTTTTGGAAATGCCGGTGCTTAAGGAAAGCAGGTTTAATTAGAGGAGGATGAGGGTGTAGGTGGAGACTGTTGTGGAAATTCTGAAGGGGACTCCTGGCACCACTCAAGGGCTCTCGCGGTGCCCAGGGCCGGCTTGTGAATGTGTCTAATTTCACCTCACAATTGGAGGCTCTCCCTCACTCCTTATTACAGGTGTAACATGAGTGTTTATGAGCCATAATTGAGGCCATTGTTTCTCTCTGTATTCACAAATGGAAGGGATTGCTAAAGGGCAAAGGATTAATCTGAGGTAACTGTGCAGGGGATAGAAGAGGGGGAAAGGGCGGGGTGTGCTTGGGAAGGAATAGCAATAGCAATAGCAATAGCAGTGACCACAGTGGCCACCGAAGTTTCCTGAGGGAAGCCTAACAGGCTATAAATGGTGGTTGAGGAGGAAAGTTGAGCAGACAGCATGTCCAGATTCCTGTGGTCCAGACATTCCCACTCTAGATAGTGGATTTCCTTTAGGAAAGAACTAGGGAAAGGGAAAGTTAAGGTACCTGGGTATATATAGTCTGAGTAAGGGATTCTTTCTTTATCAGATACCTACAGGTTTGGAAATGTCTATTTTTTGCCTACTTTTTTTTAAGGGTGTTATCATGGATGGAATGAGCTCCCTATATTCATCATGCTGTGTTTTAAAAATTTGTAAGCTCAATTACATATGTATATGTGAAATTTTGTATGTGTACATATATATGTATATATGCAGACATGACTGAATTCACAAATTATCTGAAAATTTGTATATCTATAACTATTTTCTTTGTTGTCACTGTCTTCTGAGCTCACTATTGAATTAAGTGGAAATATATTAATCACAACTAAATTAAATAAGATAATTAGTCTTTTTCCATGCTAAGTAGTCTGAAAAAAAAGGTTACCCCATGGGTTTTCAAAAAGGGCTCCAGTTGAATATTCTTTCAAAATTTGCTCTTCATGCAAATCAAAACCACCACAAGATATTATCCCACACCCATCAGAATGGCTAAAATCAAAAACACAAGAAACAAGTATTGGTGAGGATGTGGAGAAAAAGGAAATTCCGTGCATTATTGGGAATGCAAAAAGGTGCAGCCACTTTGGGAAACAGTATAGAAATTTCGAAAACAGTTAAGTACAGAACTACCCAATGATTCAGTAATTACACTACTACCCCATAAAAATACAAACACATTAATTCAGAGGGATACATGCAACCCCATGTTTATTGCAGCATTATTTACAATAGCCAACTATGCAAGCAACCTACGTGTCCATTCATAGATGAATGGATAAGGAAAATGTGATATACATGTAATGGAACATTATTCAGCCATAAAAAGGAATGAAATCTGGCCATTTGCAACAACATGGGTGGAACTCGAGAGTATAGGTGAAATAAGTCAGTCAGAGAAAACCAAATACCCTATGATTTCATGCATATGTGGAATTCAAGAAACACAACAAATGAACAAAGGAAAAAAAAATGAGAGACAAACCAAGAAACAGACTCTTAACTATAGAGAACAAACTGATGATTGCCAGAGAGGAGGTGGATGGGAGAATGGGTGAAATGGGTGATGGGGATTAAGGAGTTTGTCATGATGAGCACTGAGAAATGCTCATAATTGTTTTTTGTTTTTAATTTTTTTTATTTATTATCAAGTTAGCTAACATAACTTGGCTTCAGGATTAGCTTCCCGTGATTCACCACTTACATATAACACCCAGTGCTCATCCCAACAAGTGCCCTCCTCAAATGCGTAGAATTGTTGAATCACTATTCTCTATACCTGAAACTAATATAATACCATATGTTAACTATGCTGGAATTACATCTCAAAAAATATAGTGCAAAAAATCCCCAATTTACTTTTCATAAGTTTTTTTAAAAGTTGGAATGTTTCCTCAGAGGCGATACCAACAGAAATACGATCCTATGGGTCTATGTCACAGGTAACCCCTACTAGCTACCAATTTCTTCAATCTTAACTGTAAGGTATCACTAGGAAGATAGATACTAGTAACAGCAAAGAGAGAGAATGAGATAAAGAAACTGAAAAGTGAATACAGAAAGAAAGAAATTATCCAGGGAGCAACAAAGAGTTTTTGATACACTGATGTGTTGCTATTCAAATGTGGAAACAACCTAAGTGTCCATCAACAAATGGATGTATAAAGAAAATTTTATGTACACACACACACATACATGCACACACGCACACACACTAGAGTATTATTCAGCCCTGAAAAAGGATGAGGTTTTTGACATTTGCAGTTATATGGATGGACCTTGAGTGTATTATGCTAAGTGAAATAAGTCAGACAGAGAAAGACAATTATCATGAGATCTCATTTATATGTGGAATCTTTAAAAGAGAAAGACAAAAACCCTCACTGATACAGAGAACAGATATGTGGCTGTCAAAAGGGTGGGGAGTGCGGAGTTGGCAAAATAGGTGAAGGGACTCAAAAAGTACAAATTTGGGGTTATAAAATAAATAACTCATGGGAATATAATGTACAGCATGTAATGTATAATGACTATAGTTAATAATACAGTATTGCATATTTGAAAGTTGCTAAGAGAGTAGATCTTGAAAGCTCTCATCACAAGAAAAAAATTCTGTACGGATGGTGATGGATGCTAACTAGACTTATTGTGGTGAATGTTTTGCAACATATACAAATATCAAATCATTCTATTTTACACCTGAGACTAATATAATGTTGCATGTCAGTTTTGTCTCACTTGAAAAAAACCACCACCACCACCAACTACAACAAACAAACAAACAAACAAACAAACAGGTATTCCCAAAGAGAAATATAAAGACAAAGAGACAAAAATTATGGAAAGTGAGTAAGAAAGCAGTCAGCAGGGGCGCCTGGGTGGCTCAGTCGGCTAAGCGTCTGACTTCAGTTCAGGTCACGATCTCGCGGTCCGCGAGTTCGAGTTCCATGTCGGGCTCTGGGCTGATGGCTCAGAGCCTGGAGCTTGCTTCCGATTCTGTGTCTCCCTCTCTCTCTGCCCCTCCCCCGTTCATGCTGTGTCTCTCTCTGTCTCAAAAATAAATAAATGTTAAAAAAAAAAATTAAAAAAAAAAAAAAGAAAGCAGTCAGCAACCCAGGAAGTCCAACATCCACTAATAAGTGTTTATTTAAAAAATAAAAAAGAGAGAATAGTAAAAGTAGGCAGAGGGAAATTATCAAAGATAAAATAGAAGAGAATTTTCCAAAGGTGGTAAAAGATAAATTTTCTGATTAAAAGTGTACCTGACTGTCCTGTGAAATGAATTTTAAAAATCCAGTCCACGTATGATCATATAACTTTGAAATCCCAAAATTTTCCAGAAGGCAACACAGAAGAAATATGAACTACCTACGTGGATTCTAGAATACTGCAAGTTCTAAATTTTCTGGAAAAAAAAATTATTTGTGTACGTATATATTCAAGATACAATTCTACAACCAATTAAAAAGACCCTTTTGTACATGAAAGAATTTAGAAAGTTTTCTTCGCCTGCAGACTTTCCAAAGGATGTTACTTAAAGGTATATTGCAGAAAAGCAAGGATAGCTTCTAAGAATGAGGAAGAAATGGGATCAATCCAGGAATATGTAGTTTAACTCAATTGGGCAGAAAAGGGAGAGTGACAACCATCCGCAATTCTACTAACAACCAGTCAAGACTGGAGCCAGAGGACAGAAGGCTCTGAGACAAGCTTTCACGGAAAGAGAGATACTCAAATAATGAGATGGTTTTATTAAGAACCTGAAAAAACTGTGTCTATAAAAAAACCAAATAATAATTTTTTAAATGGGAAATAAACTCTAGGAAGAAAATATTTTCAGGAAAATCATGGCCAAAATATGAGACAACTGAAGATATGATCATGTAATCCATAAGTGTCGCATAAAAAAATGGATCCATCTCTGCTGTTGTCAAAGCTAGGAACATTTTCTATCAAGTCATCCAGAGGTCACAACAGTTGAGCGAGAGATAAAAGTTTATATTTCTAGAATACTAACTGGTTCAGCAGTGCAAAACCTTTACATAGTCATAATAATGTAATGCTGAATAGTGTTTTCCAATTTGTAGAGTCAATATGTGGCCAGAATTTGGAAGACAGCTTGGCTAGCAGAACAGAGTGTCAATGTTCAAAACATTAACAAGATAAAAATGGAAGAGCAATCGAAAGAAGGTAGGATACGGAAAGTAAGAGAAAAAGTAGAGAAAGAGGAGCTAATGTCTTTATCAGACAAAGTGGGAAACAAAGTGATATTTTTGGAAGTGCCGCATCAGACTTCACACCAAAGCAGTACAAATTCATGTTTTGAAATAGCTCCTTCTCTTCAAATCGTATAGCAATTCTTGACAATATGATTCCATGATCTGCTCTCAATAACCCCCTGGAAAAGTCTAATCTCCTTGGATCGCACCAATCGTGACAGTGATCTAATCACCAAATTGCTACAATCACTTCTTTCCTGAACAGGCAGAATAATAAATCCCCCCAAAGATGTCCATATTTTAATCCCCAGAATCTATGAATATGGAACCTTCCATAACAAAATATAATTTGCAAATGTGATTAAGCTAAGAATATTGAGATAGGATGATTATCCTGGATTAGCTCATGGTCCCAGTGTGAATACAAAGGGATTCCCTTATAAGAGGCAAGCAAGAGGGTTAGAGTCAGAAGGAAAATTTTAAAGAGGCTTTACTGTTGCCTATTGAAGAAGGATATAAGGGCCAAGGAATTGGGGTGGCTTTCAGAGGCAGGAAGGGTCAGGGAACTAAATTCTCCATTAGACCTCCCAACAGAACCCAGACCTGCTGACACCTTGGTTTTAGCAAAGACCCCCTTTTAGACTTTTTAATGCAAGAATTATGACATAATAAACTTGTGTTGTTTTACAGCACTTAGTTTCTGGTAATTTGTTACAGCATTAATAGCTCATTAAGAAAATGGATTTCTACCATTTTTCTCTTCAAGGTACTTGGACATCCTTGAGATCAGGGACTGGAAGAGGACATCCCTAACCTGGAGAGTATGCTGACTGGAGCTATAACGGATCACTGACTGAGACTAAGGCCTGTATTAATTAAAATGGATATCTAAGGAAAGGGAGACGGAGACTCAACCCTGCATCTGAGACCTGGGTCAAGCCTTGCCCATTAGCTCAAGTATCTGGATTTGGAATATTTGTAATTACTCTGAAGGGTGGGAGTAATATACTTCCAACACAGATCAGATTCTGTCTTGAGGACCCCAGACAAGAAGCAATGTGTAGTCAACTGAAAAACTTCAGACAAAAATAACTGGGGGTAGAGAGAGAAAGAGAGAAAGAGAGAAAGAGAGAAAGAGAGAGAGAGAGAGAGGGAGAGAACTATTAAGTAAACTTAAATAAATTTAACCAATTGCTTTAAAAATAATTATATTCTTAAAAAGGAAGGTGCAATTAAAATTGAAGAATATAATAGGAAACAAGTAAGCAGTATTCAAATACACTTATTTTTTATTTGAGCAAAGAGTAAAAGATAATGAAGATCTTGGAATTTTTCATAAAAATATATAGGTATTTCTGAAAGTGTATATGACAAGAAATGCAGGTTGAAACATTTTAGCTAAATTTAGATGTTTGGCCAATATAAGATTCAAACAAAATTTAAATACACATACTGAGCAAAGAGAGAAAGGAGGGAGATAATATATGTGAATCAAGTAGATAATCCAAACAGATAATGGATTCATTGAATTTAAAGGGGTATCTGTTTGGAAGGTGTGATTTTAGTTTGAAAGGGGTGGGATAGGAGGGTTTTCTTGTTTACACTCTTATTATTTTATTTGTTAAACTTTTTTTGGATAAAAAATAAGAATCCAAGTTCATGTGAAGTGCTTGTGAGAAATAGTGATGAATTTGCTGTAATACAGCAACACTTTACTGTCACTGATGTCAAAGGCATTTGCTTATTAGAAACTGTTCTGCTATTAAATTAGGTAGCGCTTGCTTTTCTAGAATGCAGTTTGATGTTGCAAGGAACAGAGTTGTTTCTATTTATTTTGAAACTCTCTTTCCTGAAAACAGCCAGGTTTTCCTAAAACTAAATGGGGTTAAAATAACCCCTTCAGTCTAATTAAGCCTTCCTACTAAAATGAACAGAAGGCAAAGAACAAAATAAAACCACCCAGGATTAGAACTAAGGGAAGCACTGAAGTTGTTGATATTCTCCAAGTGGGTTTTCAGGCAAAGGACTCTGAAGTTAAGTGACCCAATTCCACCTTACTAAAGAGTCTCAAGACAGATTTTTAAAAATTTCCTAAATTTAGATTCTCTTTTGGGATTGGTCAGAGAAACTATTTGAAAATGTCTGCCTTCTTCAGAGAGATTATTTAAAGCTATTTTATATATTTAGTTAGCTTTTCTCTCATTTTTTAAATACTAAAATATTTTTTTAGAAAAAATTTAGATGTTTTAGGAAATTACAAGGAAGGGAAAATTACTCATGGTTTTGTCATATAATTTTTATGAGTTTTACTAAGAATATATCCTTCCCCTTCTCCTTCTCCTTCCTCTTCCTCTCCTTCTTTTCACCACGTGTAGGATTGTGTTTGGTTGCTTTTACAATCTCTTTTTACATAATCGTAATCAAGCTGCATATTAAATTCTGCCTTTTTAAATTGAGGACATCAGTAAGTTTTTGCCCCTTTTAAATCTTTTCGCAAACTGCACACTTTATTTTGAATACATAGCTATTGCATTTATGTGTTCAATACCTATTTCCTGACACATAGCAGGCACTGATTGGTGCCAGAGAGAGAAAAACAATTATCTTCCCTCAAGAAGCTTACACTCCAATGGAGAGGTAATAGTGGTAGTCCTAAAGATAATAGTAATTTGCATGCTATGTTAGAAAGTCGTATGTACAATGGAAGATGTATATCTGAATAAGAGACATAAGGGGTGCTGGGGCAAGGTTCCAAAAAAGGTAGAGAAGAAAGGCCTCACTGAGAGATAACATTATAGCAAAGGTCTGAAGCTGGCAAGACAGTGGTGACTCCATGTTGATATCAATGGGAACAGTGCTCCAGGTGGAGGGAACAGCCGGGGCAAAGGCCTGGAAGTGACAGCAGGCCTGGGATGTACAAGGAAGAACAAAGAGGCTAGAAAAGGATGATCAAGCATAGGGCACTAGAAGAGCTTAGGGATGTAATGCGGGGGAGGGGCAGGTCGTGTAGGGTGTGAAACACTAAGTTCTTGGACTGTTTACTCTAAGACGAATGGAAAGCCAAATTCATGGAAATTAGCTCCCAAGAAAATGTGAGCAAAACGTTTAATATTTAAAACCTAAACTGGAGAAAATACTATATGTTGTATTATAAAGAAAAAACTTTCAGGTCACTTCAGAAAGGACTGAATGACCTTTCAATCTTTTACTTCTAAAATTGGACCCTGTACAGTAACATTCTATTCAAAAATGTTCTTGGAGGAAAAATGCAATATGATGTGTCACTGAGTTATGACTCAGCAGGGCATTTATTCTGCCCTTGATTGAATCTTGAGACACTTGGTGCCAGGACATTCTGACTACGGTCTCTGCTATGGAATTCTCTGTTCAGCTTGTCTTTTCATTTAAAATTAATTGAAAAAGTATCTTTTGTGCTGCTGTTTTCAACCACCTGAAAATGCAGAAATGTATTGTTGAGTATCTTGCAAAGTGTTCTTGGGCTTCTCTTGTCTTCTTGTGTATTTTGTTGATAGCTAAACAGAGCAGTAAGGTCAGCTGGGCCTTGGCTTTATCGTGAGAGTGGGAGTCCTATAACTTTTAAATTGTGGCTTTGATTGCACTAATGATATTTGGGATACACAAAAATATACATGAAGAGTTGGTATGAATAGGTTGACAGTGGTGAAAAGTATACCCATAATCTATTCTATCTTTTGTAATTGATATGACATTCACTCATAATATTTATTGAGTGCTTGCTCTGTGTCTGGGGCTGTCTTAGGCACTGCAGACACAAAAATGAACGGTAATATTTTTCCTGTCTCCGTAGAATTTAAATTAGCAAGTCAGTGCAGTACGGTAAGTGCTATGATGATACAAAATGCGGTAAGAGCATATCAAGGGGGTATGCCACCCAAGTTTGGATGTGCATGCAGTGTTATTCAAGGCATGCTTCGAATGCTCAAAGCACACGTACATGCACACAAAAACACAGGTTAGGCATTTTCCACATTAAACACCTAAGATAGCATACCCATGGGCTATTTTTTCTAAGCAAGCTTTTGGAACAAGAGAAATAGAGCTGGCTCTTATCCTAAAGAGATAATCAGAGGTTGTCCTTGATAAAGTGAAGTGAACAGATATTTATCGTTTCCGCAATGTCTGTCGACTATTGGATGTTTCGTCACCTCATTACAAACTCCTTACTCCTAGCAGAGTTTTAACCTGGGACATAACTGTGGCTGCTACTACTACCAGACTTCCAGATATTTGAAGTCAAGAAAATAGCTGACTTCACCATCTTCATTACTGACCACTGGCCCAGCCATTGTATTACATGTAGATATCCAATGAGTGACAGCCAAGAGTCATTTTGAATGGAAGCCTTAAAGTTCTGCAGAGAAAGTAAAATTGACTGCCTCAAATGAACAGGTTGGGCGAGCTGGGGTTGGGATTGTCATTAATAATGTCACATTGGCAGCAGAGGCCGAGTCTCTGATTTCCCTTTCCTTAGATGCTCCATGGAGATTAGATGTCAGTCCCACTGTACTGTCCAATGGTGATGGGAAAAAGAGTGTGCACGGTGACTTGTAGTTGTCTACTTAACCGAGAGCTGCAATATATATTATGTTTTCTTAATGCAGAGTGTTCCTGTTTTCACAATCACTTTACCCCCATTTAAATCCAACAACTTTCCCTTGTGTTTTGTTGACAAATAGTTGGGATTTTGTTTCAGCAAACTTATAAAGTAGAAACATTAACTCCCATGCCCCAGAGAAGAGAGAATCAATCAAGTACCAAGGTGAAGACCCAACCCTTGCCATACTGGAAGGTTCACACTGTTGATTAGAAATCCCTGTATGTGTTAGAAACAAATGGAAAAAGTGAGGTCTAAGCGGAGTCCTGAAGGATGGGAGGAGTTAGTCTGGGAAGTGAGCTTCAGGTGGAGAGAACAGCTTGTGTTACCTGGAACCTAGAATGAACACAAAACCTATAAAGAAGTGAGGTTTCACAAATTCCATATGAACTGAGTAGGGGATGTGAGAGTACAATGTGCAGCCGCTCGGTGACAAGGCCTGCATGACTCTTTGTAGAATTAACAGTGGCTAAATGTGTAAGTTTGCCCTGGAGAGTTGCAACGCATCTGAATTGTGATTATGGAAAATTTGTGATTTTTAAGAGAAATGGCATAACTCACTATAATCATTTTCTTAGAGAGGGGAATGAGATCCAAATTTTAATTCTTGGACAGAATTTCACATCCAAGGATCTTTTCATGGGATATCACTGTAAATAAGGGGATAAATCTGACTATATAACCCTCCAAATATATTTTATGTGAGTGAATCTATATAACAAAATGTTAAAGGTATGATGCTGTAAGAAAACAGTGTTCAAAGATGTATTATATAAACGAAGAAGCTCTTAGCTTCATAGTAAACATCTATCTGTAATACATTTTTTTCTAGCATTTTGATGATGCATTATTCTTGACTTTCTTTTTCTCCTATGTTACATTTTCTGGAATCAGATTAATTTAGCCTTCCTGTATTTGGAAATCACATACTAGGTCACCTCAAACTGATCCTTTTTTACTGAGAATATCATCTTAACATTTTCAGTGGAATGTGCATTCCAAAGAGTTGGTATCATTTCTATTTCTCTATCCTGTGCCCCTTGCTTGCCCGCAATATGGAAGTGCATGATGCTCTCTTGGAGTGAAAAAAAGTGCACTTGATATTAGGCCGGAAGGGTGGTGTCTCCACAATTACAATAGGTTTCGGACACATGGCTTTAATAATTTCACATAGTGCTCTATGCTGGAAAAAAAAATGTGGGTTCTAGGGACTCAGATCTCAGCTTGAAACGTAGCTCTTCATTTAAGATGAAAAACTCAGACATATTAATTACCCTCTCTACAAGGTTGTTTTGAATATTAAAAATTTAATGAACGTACATAAAGTGCTTGCAACATGGTCAAGACTTAGTAAGGGACAGTGGTTGTGACTACAATAATAATTAGCACAGTAGTTACACAAACTGGTAGTATTTGATAGAGATTGAGCAAAGAACTTAGAAGTCTTAAGAAAATATTATCTTGTAAAGAGCTAGGTGATACTTCCTTATGAATAATTTCGATGAAATTAAGAGAGAAACATAAAATAAAAATTCAGATGTTTCCAATTATACATGAGTAGTTGTTGTCTCCATAATGGACTGAAGTGCAATTTGAACGATTTTAATATTTTTATTTTTTATTTATTTATTTTTAAAATTTTTTTAACGTTTATTTATTTTTGAGACAGAGAGAGACAGAGCATGAACGGGGGAGGGGCAGAGAGAGAGGGAGACACAGAACCGGAAGCAGGCTGCAGGCTCTGAGCCATCAGCCCAGAGCCCGATGCGGGGCTCGAACTCACAGACCGCGAGATCGTGATCTGAGCTGAAGTCGGATGCTTAACCAACTGAGCCACCCAGGCACCCCAATATTTTTATAAACCTAAAATATAGTTTTATTGCTTCTTCATTTCTGGCAGCTCCCCCATGTTCTGTAGGCTCGGAAAGGTTCTACAATTACACGTCCACTTTAATTGATTAAAGATTATAAAATGACTTACAGATCAATTAGTGTAATAAAAATGAGAATCTTATTTTTTGTATGATGGCGTTTATTAATTTCTAATTATTTACAATTATATGATAGTATGTATACCATAAAGCAATAACTACATCATGTCATCTAAATTATCAGGCTAACCCCAGTAGGGTTGCTGTGCCCTCCATCATGAACGAGAAAGAAACTTGAATTCAGACTTGGAATCGAGACATTGCTTTCTTAGCATAAGTTAGAGTTATTTGGCAGTACTGATAAACAGGCTATGTCAAGAACTAGGAGATATAATCCCAAGTTTAAGAGGATGGCTTTTTCTTTAGATGAAATAAAACCTATACAACCTTGGAAATCAGGGGAACAGTCAAAAGCAAAGATATTAACTTACAATGGACAAATACAAGGAACGCCAATAAGGCAGAAAACCTTAAATAAAATACAGGAAATATCAAAAAGTCTTCCAGATAAGGAACTAAAATTTATGAACCGCAAAGTATATTCTTCTGCTTATCTTTTAAAATACTTTTTTTATGGAAAAATATCATACATATAGACAAAATAATATAATTATCCCTCATAATAATATAAATATATAAATATAAATATAAATATATAAATAATATAAAAGCCCATCACACAGCTTTAATAATTATCAATGCTTAACCAATTTTGTTTTATACCCTAGCCACTTCCCCTTCCCTTTCTTAGATTATTTTGAAGCAAATCCCAGACAGCATATACTTTCACATGTGAAAATTCAGTATAAAAGGGTACTGTTTGAAGACGTACTCACAATACCATATTTCACTTAATAATTACTAACAATATATTAACATCATCATATAGCCCATTAGTGTTTGAATTTCCCTACCTGTCTCAGGTGTGGGTGTGGGGGTGTGTGTATCTATTTTACATATTGACCTTTTTATTGCAATTGGTTGATAGGTTTCTTTGTCCTCTGACATTTAAACCTAGAGGCTAGATCAGATCTAGGTTCATTTTTAAACAAAATATTTATTTTTTGTCCAGTTTTATTGTAAAATAATCGATATGTGTTACTTTTTAAGTTTAAGTCAGACAGCATGATGGTTTCATGTACCTCCATTGTGAAATGATGACCACAACAGATTCAACTTATATCTATCTTCTCATGTAGATACAACAAAAAGGAAAGAAAAAGAAATAAGAAGAACATGGACGTGCAGATATTTTGTCAAGCTAGTGTTTTTGTTTCCTTTGGATAGAGTCCCCAAAGTGGAATTGTTGGAACATATGGTAGTTCTATTTTTAATTTTTTGAGTAGCCTTCATCCTGTTTTCCACAGTGTCTGCACCAATTTACAACCCCACAGTCAAAAGGGTTCCCTTTTCTTCACATGCACACCAGCACTTGTTAGCTCTTGTCCTTTTGGTGATGATGATCATTCAAACAGTCATGAGCGCTCACTGTGGTTTTAATTTGCATCTCCCTAATGACGGCTGATATGGAGCATCTTTTCATATACCTGTTGGCTTTTCATGCATCTTCTTTGGAGAAATGTCTACTCTGTCCTTTGCCCATTTGTTAAAACTGGGTTATTTGTTGTTTTCGCTATTGAGTTATACAAGTTTTTTTTTTTTTAATATATTATGAATAGCAACCCCTTATCAGATATATGGTATACAAATATTTTTTCCATTCCATAGGTCATCTTCTCATTTTACTGACGGTGTATTTTCTGCGTAGAAGCTTTTCAGTTTGAAGTAGCACCACTGTTTATTTTCAATTTTGTTGCTTGTGCTTCAGGCCTCACATCCAAAAAATCATTACCAAAACTCTTCTAAGGAGCCTTCATATTTTTCTGCTAGGAATTCTATAGTCTCAGGTATTACATTTAAGTCTTCAATCCATTTTGAGTTAATTTTTGTGAGTGGTGAAAGATATGGGCCTAATCCTTCTTTCACATGTGAATATACAGTCTTCCCAGCACCATTTACTGAAAGGACTTTCTTTCTCTCCATTGAGTATTTTTGGCTCTCTTGTCAAATATTACTTGACCATTTACACTCAGGTTTATTTCTGGGTTTTTTTTTTTCTATTCCCTTAGTCAGTTTGAATGTTTTTATGCCTGTGCCATACTCTTTTG
This sequence comes from Panthera uncia, assembly GCF_023721935.1. Taxonomy (NCBI): domain Eukaryota; kingdom Metazoa; phylum Chordata; class Mammalia; order Carnivora; family Felidae; genus Panthera; species Panthera uncia. The sequence goes on along the minus strand of NW_026057584.1, from coordinate 73,586,646 downwards.
ATGACTATAGTTTCATAGTAGAGTTTGAAATCAGAGAATGTGATGCTTCGTGTTTTGTTCTTTCTCAAGATTTTTTTGGCCATTTGAGGTCTTTGTGGTTCCATATAAATTTTAGAAGTTTTTTACTTCTTTTTCTATAAAAGAATGTCACTAGAATCTTCATAGGGATTGCATTGACTCTATCGATGTTTTTGGTAGTACTGACATTTAACAGTGTTAATTCTTTCAATTCATGACACAGGATACCTTTCTTTCCATTTATTTGTGTTTCCTGTTTCTTTCATCAATGTCTTGTAGTTTTCAGAGTAAGGATATTTCATCTCCTTAGTTAAATTTATGCCTAAGTATTTTATTGTTTTCAATGCTATTGTAAATGGGATCAATTTCTTTATTTCTTTTTCAGAATATTTGTTGTTGTGTATAGAAATGCTACCAACTTTTGTATCTTAATTTTGTAGTCTGTAACTCTCCAGGATTCATTGATTGGATCTAAAAGTTTTGGGGTTGAATCTTTAGGATTTTCTCCATTGCCATGTGCAAAGGGAGACAATTTTACTTCTTTCTTTCCAAGTCTTAGGGTTTTTATTTTTGACCTCGAGTAGGATTAGGTAAGAGTGTTTGTGGTCTTCTGGTTCTCCTCATACCTTTCAGAAAAATATCTTCACCTGGCTTGCTCAGTCAGTAGAGAATGTGACTTGATCTCAGAGTTGTGAGTTCAAGCCCCACATTGGGCATAAAGCTTACCAAAAAAAGTTTTTTTGTTTTTTAATTAAAACAATGACACCTATATCTTTAAAAAATATCCTCTTCCATGGGCATAGGCAACTCATCACTAAGCAGTTATTAATACAATAATTCCTTGGAATATGTCCTTTATAATACTGGGATATATTAGGTAGTGCAGCTCTATATTAACATCAGTCTTAATCTTGAAATATAGTAGGAACAAGGATACATATGGAGAAAATCTTGTAATCTTTCTTAACTGGAAAATTTCAGTTTCTAGAATCATAATCTGTTCTGTGCTATGATTTTATAAAAAATATAGAAATATGTGAAAAAGACCACTTTCAACATCTTAGATAGAAACGATAACAAAAACCATATAATTTAGAATAGTAACAAGGGGAATATAAAACAGGGTGGACCCAATGATCCTAACTATTGCTCCAAATGACCTTAATTTCTCTCATGGTCAGCACAACATTTAGGTGAGATTTTGCATATGAAAATCTGAATTCTTAGAAGTGAAATAAAATATGCCATTGTCAAGGCAGAAAATAAAATGGCTATTTAACAGCACTACACATGCCAATAAATCACAGGGCATCTCTCCCTCCCTCACTCGCTCTCTCTAGTGGCATAGACACGGTTTGTCACATTCAGGGAATATTGTATACCATAGGAATAATCAGAACATATTGTTAGCTCCAATTTTCCGTCATTTATTTTTCCCTGCCAAACAAAAGTAAATCTCACCACACAGTTTATTCATGGGTAGAAAGAGAATTAGCCTTTTAATGGGGGCTACTGTTTTAAAGAGTAGCTCTTAGAAGTAGAAGATGGAAGGAAACACTGTTCAATTAGTGCACAATTGTTCATTGTGCTTACTCATGCTATATACAAAAGCCTCTTTAAAAAGTTTTCATTACTACGTATTTTGCATAATACCCATATTAAAATCAATGCACTATTTTGCCTCTGAAAATACTGCAGCTGATCTGTAAGTCAGTTCGAAAGAAAACTGAACTCAATAGACAAAGACTGATTCGCCATCCATCTGACGTGTCATGCCAACAAATGGTTTTTTTGTGCACTCTGTCAGTGTCTTAATCAGTGTCAAGACAGCCCCCAGCACCGACTCAGCTCTGAAAGCTCTTCTCACACTTAATCCTTCAACTTGTGTATGTTGTAGAGACATTCAGATGAGGCATGATAATACACATGATTTACATGGTTCTGTCAATTCTTGGATTTGTCACACATCAAAGTCACATAAGCTGAATTTCTCCCTTATTACCATCTGAGCTACTTTAGAATAAGTTGCAAAAACAAGTCTAATTGCTATGGGGAACTATTTATTGTAACTTCGTATTCGAATTTTTATAAAAATATTTATTTTTACTTTTAAAAAGAGGTTTCATAAGACGGTTAGTAAAATCTTACAGTAATTAGGTTCTCATGCATAGATGTTTGTGTGTGGAGTGTTTTCTTGCTTTTTGGTTATTAAATACACGTAAATTAATACATGGGGTTAGTGAGTAAAGGCTGAAAATGTGCTTTCTCCTACGGACCTTTTCAGAACCATACAATTTCAAAGCTTTTTGGTTAATACACACATATGAACAAATAAATTTTTATTTCAAACTCAATATAATGCCTATGTGTTTCAGATTAAAATAATATTCTATAAGAGGCACTATGGATGAAACAGAACAGTATATATCTATTAGACAGTTCAAAGTAGAGATTGGCTGTGTCTCTTCAATAACAGATGCGAGAACTTCATACTTGGATTAAAATGGAGAAT
>NW_026057584.1:73428885-73584016 GCF_023721935.1 Panthera uncia | reverse complement strand
ATATAATATAATATATATGTATATATAATATATGTATATATAATATATAGTATATGTATATATATAGTATATAGTATAGAGTATATATAATATATATAATATATAATATGTAATATATATAATATATATTACATATATAATATATAATATATGGTATACCATATATTATATATACTATATATTATTATATATAATATATATAATGTATATGTATATATAATATATGTGTATATATATAATGTTTATTTCTTTAGAGATCAAGACATTCCTGATTTAGGAGGAATAAAAGAATCTTTCTCTCTTCAGTGGTGACAGGATGACAGGAACAAATGAAAGTTTAATTCTATAGTTCACGATAGAACTGATGAATCCAGTGAAGCTGAAACTATACCTACAATACTGTTAAAACTAATAAAAAGTGTTTGATTATGTAACAGGGTATAAAATAAATGTTTATAAATAGAAATGTTTTGATATAATGGTAAAATTAGGACCTTATAATTTAACTTTTTACATTTTAAATTTAAAAACTTTCTTACTAGCTATGGCATCACAGATAAGTTCTTTATCCTCTCTATGCCTCAATTTCCTTGTTTTTAAAGATGCAGCTAATATTAGTAATTGCCTCCCATATTGTGAAGATTACACTAGAGATTTCATGAAAGCTGATTAAAATAGTAGAATAGGTACAATAAATATTAATTATCATTATATTATACAAGTAATAAATCATTAGAAAATATAATGAAAACTGTCTCATTTACATCAGAAAAAAAAATACTGGGAAATAACCTCAACCAGAAATGTATGGGACACGGAAAAATCCATAAAGTTGTATTCGGACAAATAAAAAGAAATACTCAGCATATGTAAACATGTAATTTTCCCCCAAATTGATCTAAAGGCATATTTGAAGGAATCTGACAAAGAAAATTTAATATATATATATATATATATATATATATATATAAAAGAATATATGGGAAAAATAGTCATTAACTTGAAAACAGGAGGGAATTAATGGATCCACTTATAATACAATTAACTTAGTGTCATAAAAATGGAAAACTTAAAAATCAAAAGGGCAGAATAGACAGTCCTGTTCTATTAGCTAGATTGAACTGTATGAAATTATTTATATTTAACTGCTTTTTATCTAGATCTATAAAACTAGTAATTTTATATTTTTTAATCTATTATTTGTTAAGATTAAAGGTAGCATTTAAATGAATGGGAAAAATAAAACAGTCAATAAATAATGCCTTAAAAATTAATTAGCTAGGGTCGCCTGGATGGTTCAGTCTGTTGAGCATTGACTCTTGATTTTGGCTCAGGTCATGATCCCAGGGTTGTGGGATCAAGCCCCACATCGGACTCCACTCTGAGCATGGAACCTGCTTGAGATTCGCTCTCTCTCTGTCTCTCTCTCTCTGTCTCTCTTTCTCCCTCTGCCCCTCTCCCCTTCTTGTGTGTGCTCTCTCTAAAAATTAAAAATAAAATTAATTAGCTAAAAACCATCAGGTTAGAGCCTTAGATTTATTTTTGATGAGTTAGAATTAAATAATAAATAAACATAGAAGGTGCTTATTTATAATAACCAAATATTGTTTTCTGTAAGCAACTCATATCACCCACAGAAATGGTTAAAATATGGTATACCTATATGGTGGAAAACTATATTGTCAATAATAATGGTGTTTTGGTAAAAAATTAAAAATATGAAAAATCACTCATATATAATGCTGGGACTGAAGCAGAATGTACTATTTTATAAATGATCCAAATCAATCAAATATTTACAGAAATTTATTTAGACCAATAAATTTATATAAGAAAATCTATCTTTATGGTAAATATATTAATATCAAATGTATATATACATATTATGAGAATGTTAACAGTGTTATAAGATTGCCTAAAATATTGAACATTTTTCTACACTTTTTTTTTAATTAACAAACATAGAATTTGAGCCACTTTCCCTTTGGCTTCCTTTCTTATTCTGAGGAAATCTGTTCTTGAATTTAATGTTTATTTTTCCCATATAATTTCTTATATTTTCAAAGTATTTCCTCTTAAATAGTATAAGTTCTTTAAATAGTTTTCAACTTTTATGTAAATATTATCAGGATGCATGTATCATTTTTATAGTTTTATTTACTTATTTGTGGATTTATATATCATAAAATCCACCTATTGTAAATGTATAACTCTTGATTTCTTTAATTGTTGTAGAATTATGCAATTATCACCATAATCCAATTTTAGAATATTTGCTTCATTCCTCAAATTCCTTGAGCCCATTTGCAGACAATCCCAGTCCCACTCCTACTTCCAGAAAATCACTGATGTGCTTTCCCTCTTTACGATTTTGCTTTTCTGTTCATCTCATACATGCAAAATCATGCTTAGTGATCTATTGGATTGCTTCCAATTTTTCACTCTTAATAAAAATGCTGCATTTGTGGGGACTTATGTTTTCCTTTTTCTTGGGTGGATTCTTAGGAGTAGAATTACTGGGACATATGGCAATTTATGTTTAACTTTTGAAGAAATTGCCAAGATGTTTTCCAAAGTAGTGGTACCATTATGCATTCCTTTTAGCAACATATGAAGGTTTTAGTTTTCCCACCTCTTCACCAACACTTGCTATCGTCTGTTTATTTTATGATAGGCAATCCAGTGGGTATGTAGGCAGTATGTCATAATTTTTATACACATTTCCTTAATGCCTACTAACGTTAAGCATCTTTTCATGTGCTTCTTAGCCATTTTTCTATCTTTGGTGAAATGTCTATACAAGTTTCACCCATTTTTTAATTGGGTTGTTTATGTTCCTATTCTGAATTGTAAGAGTTCTGTATATTCTAATACAAGACCTTTCTTTATGAGGTACGTGATTTGCAAATATTTTTTTTCCAGTCTTTTGGTTGTCTTTTCATTTTCTTAAAGAGTCTTTTAAAGTGCAAAATAATTAATTTTAATGAAATTGAATTGATCATTTTATTTTATTATGGATTGTGCTTTTGGCGTCATGCCTAAGAACTCTGCCTAACCCAAGGTCATGAAGATTTTGTCCTATGTTTGTTTTTATTTTATATTTTTAGCTCTTTACATTTATGTCTATGATCCATTTTGAATTCGTTCTTGTGTATGATGTGACGGAAAGGTCTAAGCTCAGTTTCTTAAATATGGATATCCAATTGTCCCAGTAACATTGTAGAAAAGGCAATCCTTTCCCTTGTTGATTTGCCTTGACACCTTCCTGAAAACTCATTTCATTTCTGAACTCTGAATTCTATTCCATTGATCTATATGCCTATATTTATGCCAATACTAAGTGTTTGGTTATTGTAACTTTATAGCACATATTTAAATCAAATAGCATAAGTCCTTCAACTTCATTCTTTTTTAAAAGTATCTTTGATCCTGTTTCAGCTAAGGTTCAACCAGATGAGCAAAACCAGTAGGAGATAAATATGAAGAGACTTATTATAAAGAATCGGCTTCTGTGATTGCAGAGACTGCTCTGACCATTCCAAAATCTGTAGGTCGGTCTACCAGGAAAGGTGAGTTTAAGCTCGCCTTTCCTGGAACCAGTTGAAGCTGCTGTCCACAGCAAAGAAAATTTTGTTTGGAGAAATCACAGCTCTGCTTTTAAGACCTGTTAGCGGATTGAATCCAGCCTGCACAGATTATCTAGGAGAATCTCCTTTACTTAAGGTCATGTGATTATGGGCTGTGGTCACATCTACAAAATGCCTTCAGAGAAACATTTAGATAAGTGTTTGATTGAATAACTGAGGGCTCTAACCCAGCCAAGGGGATATAAGGAAAAACCATCACAGCTGCTCTAGGTCCTTTGCATTTCCATATACATTTAGATTCAATTTCTACAACCAAAAAACAAAACAAAACAAAAAGTTGATTGAGCCTATTTCTCTGAATCACCTAGCCAACTTTTATCAGAAATTGCATCTCTAGATGTTTTCTCTTGAGTAGTATTGACCATGTTAGCTATAAAAAGAAGTCACAAAATTGTAGCACAGTTGCAAATTAATAAGCTTGCTTTCTGATATTTTGCTTTGTGTGAATCAGCTTTTTTGTGAATGTGTGTAGTGAAATGTGTGTGTTTTGATGTTTGGTACAGATATGAGTCTCATGGTGTTACGGTACTAGAGAGTAAGGCATAGGAAGAGAATAAGCCAGAAATTGGACCCTAATGCTAGATATATAATAATACAACTTTAATAACATTCAAAGTTTTTTAAACATTTATTTATTTTTGAGAAACAGAGAGACACAGAGCATGAGCAGTGGAGGGGCAGAGAGAGAGAGAGAAGGACACACAGAGTCCAAAGCAGGCTCCAGGCTCTGAGCTGTCAACACAGAGCCCTACACAGGGCTTGAACTCATGAACCATGAGATCATGATCTGAGATGAAGTCAGACACTTAACCAACTGAGCCACCCAGGTGCCCCCAGCTTTACTAACATTTAAATAAAATATAAAAAAAATAAATAAATAAAATAAAAAATAAAAAAATAAAAAATAGATAAATAAAATAAAATATAAATTTAAGAGTTGTAACCGGAAGTAGAGTTCCAAATGTAGATTCTAGGCTCCTACACTCCTCTGGTCATGCACATCGTATCTTGGGTTTTTCAGGCAAACTTGCCCAAGTACCATTTTGAAAGATGTGATTTTAATAGAACAAATGGATTCACAATTTCAAGGACTTACCATTTTGTAACAGTGAGGTGTTTTGGTAGCTCTTGTATTGCTTTTTTTTTTTTATGTTTGCTAAATGGCAGTATTTAGGCATATGATCAATATATAAATAAAAGAAGGGAAAAGATTAGAAATGAGAGGGGCTTGCTATACTATTTATTTTTTATGAATCTTATTTTATCCTTCTGTGAGAAGGAATGTTCTTTAATGACTGCAATTATCATAAATATATTTCTTAAGGCTTAATAATATTTGTCCAGACTCCAATTTCAAATTTTTAAATGGCTGTTGGACATCCCCATTTGTATCCTGAGCTGTCCCTCACACTCATCACGTCTTGAATGGAATTCATTAAGAAGCACTCTTTTCTAGTATTGTCATTCATGATAATGGTGCCATAATTCATGCAGTTTTATAGACTCAAAATCTAGTCATCTTTGTCTCCTTCTTTTCTTCCACTGTTCCCTATCCTCATCTATTCTACTAATAACAATCTATCATATTTCACGATGTGAAATTTTGAATTAGCTGATCTCTAAGGGCCATTTGAGCTCTAACATCTTAGGAAATATTTTTTGACTAGCTCCTCTCAAGTTAATTGCCACTGCTCTAATCTTAGTTCCGGACCTCCCATGCCAATCCTGCACTAAGTCAATTGTCTCCTATGTAGTCCTCCCTTCTTCCAGCTTTAGCAATACCTCATGCTCCACCCAGATTAATTCTGCATACTATTGCCAAAGTAGTGTTCATAAGACTATGTTTCATGTTTTAAGTTACTCTCCCATTCAGGAACTTGCATAAGATTCCTAATTTCTAGCATAGCATTTCCAGAAATACATCCCTGGTTTGGTCGTAGTTATCTCTCTCTCACTTATAAATGCAAACACACACACACACACACACACACACACACACACACACAGAGTTCTGCAGCCAAAATATTTAGAAAAGGCAGGTTAAGGTAATTTAAACATTTATTTTATGAAAAACTTCTTGGACTCTTTCATATGCTAGTATCTAAAGGGAAGTCACATAGAAATTCACCATTTCACAAATAAATTTCAACTTTTTCTTCCGTCATAAAGGATTTTGTGACACCAAGTGTTCCACGTGGGAAACTCTGCTCTAGAACATTAATTCTAACCTCCTCTGACTTGCCAGTGTTCCTCATTGTTGATTTCCCTTACATATCTCCATCTTTTCTGTGCTCCAGTTAGGCAAGGATACTATTGACATCCTCTGAGAGACACCACTGACTGGCTCTTTTAAGATTCATTCCAACCTCCTTTTTGCCTTTTGTTTATCTCCAATGGACTGTGTGTGTGTGTGTGTGTGTGTGTGTTTCCTTCCTTTCCTTTTGTCTATTCACTGATTGTCAGCCTCCCTTGCAGCTAAGCACTGATTTCGTGACAACATTCTAGCAAAAGACCTTAGGAAAAACTCAGAGTTTGAATGAAACACAAAGCCTCAGTGGGAGCAAGCTCATATCCTCCTATCTCCAACTTCCATCCTGGAAGATGCCTATGGCAGCTTGAGGAGCAGCAGAAATCTTGTGCTCATGAGAGGATAAGCATCAAAAACTATCTCAGCAGTGTTTGCTCCTTGAGCCTATTTAGCTACAGCACCATTGGGATTGTGGAACATAGTGGTACTTGCTCTGACATCACCAAGACTCTGAATCGATAGTAGAAACCTCTCACTTTGAATTTGTTTTGAAGGAAAAAAATTGGTTCTTTTCTTGTATATGATCCTGTAATATGATTTATTCTTACTCATACCAATTTCAAGGCTGACTTTGATACTTGCTATCACACTGTACCATTGAATGCTTTTGTGCATTTCCATATATTATTGTCTGTGCCCCAAATGATAATGATTCTTCAATTCAACTTTGTAGGCCCTGATCAAGCAACACGTACATCTAATATTATTTTTCTAAAATGAACAATTCGTATGCTTTATTATAAATTATTTTACCAAAGTAGGACAGATTTGGGGGTGTAATAGGCATAATTCAAATGGCACCACATTTTTTTTTACCTTTATGAAGATATCCATATTTTTTGATAAATAAAATAGAGTGAAATCATCACATTTTATTACACATATATTGTAAATAGAATTTTAAATGATTTTTACTTATGATTTTGTAAAGTCAAGTGTCATATTTTGCTGTGGCTTTTTAATTTTCATGGGTTACACATGTGAACAAATACCCAGCTTATGTTCTAAAACTGCAGAAGAAGGTCAGAAGGTTGATATAAATCAAATAAAATAATGTAGCTTCTACTCAGGGCTAAAACTTCATTGATATTTATTATATATTCGCTGACTTATGTTAAAATTAGAATCTTTGTAGTCTGTGAATGTAACCCAGTTTAGTATGAGAAACATTATACCCATATTCCAGAGTATAGAAATATTTCTCAGCAGTATTTTTTTTGGAAAAAAATGTATTATTGAAGCAGATTAAGAGTATTCACCAACCACAGTCTCCTAATATTGCTATTATATCTCCATTAATTACCTTCAGTGCAAGATTTACAAAATAATCAAGTCCAAAATGGTGCACCGAATATATAGAAATGTTAAAATTAAAAAAAAAAAATTGATCTTAGCCTTCAGTTTCTTGCAAGGAACTCCTAAAACCCTTGTGACTTCCTGAATGATGAGTAGTATGAGTGTCGTTGTTCTAACGCAGTGACTCCCAGCAGCCTCTTTAATAGCTTCCAGTGTAAGAACTGGTCACCGGAAAGAGCAAGTCTTGGAATTTTTGGCCCAACACATCATCCTCGGAGGAGGGGAGGGGGGATGGAGATTGAGTTCCATAAAAACTTTGAACAAGGAGAATATGGGGAACTTCCAACTCCAAGAAGACAGGGTCTCCCGTATTTGGGGACTCTTCTAGGCCTCACCTTATGTACCTCTTAATCTGGCCATTTATTTGCATGTGTCATAATATACCGTAACAGTGAGTCTAGTATTTTCTTTTCAAATTTTTTTTTAACGTTTATTTATTTTTGAGACAGAGAGACAGAGCATGAGCGGGGGAGGGTCAGATAGAGGGAGACACAGAATCTGAAGCAGGCTCCAGGCTCTGAGCTGTCAGCACAGAGCCCGATGCGGGGCTCAAACTCACGGACCGCGAGATCATGACCTGGGCCGAAGTCGGCCGCTTAACCGACTGAGCCACCCAGGCGCCCCAGAGTCTAGTATTTTCTTGAGTTATTTGAGTCATTCTGGAAAATTATTGAACTTTAGGGGAGAAAGGCGTTTGTTGGAACCCCTGACTTCATAGCCAACTCAGACAGAATTGTGGGAAACCTGGGGATCTGACACAATTGTTACCTAAAGTGAGAGCAGGCTGGGGCTCCTGGCTGGCTCAGTTGGTAGAGCATGAGACTCTCTTAATCTCAGGGTTGTGAGTTTGAGCCCCATGTTGGCTGTAGAGATTACTCAAAAATAAAAACCTTATTTATTTATTTTTTTTTTTTAAAGTGAGAGCAGCCTTTCAGAAGTGAGACCTTATATCTGTGGAGTCTCATGCTAACTCTGGCTAGGACATCTAATTGGTGCCAAAGAATCAGAGGGTTGGTTGGTGTGAGGAAACAAACAAACAAAGCTCTCAATATACATACCTTCTCTTCTTCCAACAAATCCCTAGAAATGCTACAAAACAATCAACATCCATGTAAGAAGAACAAAAGGATGACCCCAGTGAACTAAAAATTATGACAAACATTTAAGGATAAAATGTAGCTGGGGTTGGAGCCATAAAGTAATTTATCGTCTAGGGGTGCCCAGGTGGCTCAGTTGGTTGAGCATCTGATTTCAGCTCAGGTCATGGTTTCATGGTTCATGAGTTTAAGCCCCATGTCAGGCTTTGTGGTGACAGCTCAGAGCCTGGAGCCTGCTTTGGATTCTGTGGCTCCCTCTCTCTCTGCCCCTCCCCTGCTCATGTTCTGTCTCTCTCTCTCTCTCAAAAATAAATAAACATTAAAAAAATTTTAAGTAATTTATTGTCTAAAATACACACAGTTAAGAAATTGTTCAAACATTTGGAAGAACCTCTTCAGGGCTGGAAAATTGATGTGGGAGTTACAGAAAGTATGAGGAACCGTATCCTTGGAACAAATATGCAAGGTATTGGTGAATGTATTAAATTTATAGTAGCTACTCAGTTCACCCATTCTCTTCACACCATCTTTTATTTTAAGGGGTATGCACTTTAATGATAACAGTGAATCTGAGAACATGAGGTGAAGAGATAGCAAAACACTGTGTGGCCACAAATGCCAAAGAGAAATAGAAAACCCATAGTCCATATATCAATGTCTGGCTCCCTGATTTTATAGCTCATTCCACCCCTTCACCATCAGTGGAATCAGGATTCGGCAAATAGGAACAATAATCCCAAAATGGTTCATTGGAAACCTTAAAGCCAACAGAATTAAATTACAGAATGTACTAGTTTAGAAAACCATGCAAGAAGTATCCATCTCAAAAAAATAAAACAAAACAAAACCCAGAAAAAACATTACTGGAGGATACAACAATAAAGGAGAAATAAAAAGAAAAAAACAAAGGTAGATAAATATTTTATGAGGGATTGTAGATAATATCACAACCGTAGAGTAAGAACAGTATTGACGGAAAGGGGGAAAAATGAAAATACAAGTACTAAAATTTAAAAAGTTTAAAAGGAATTTTTCTTCCAATTGGGACAAAAAGCTTCAAGATAACATCATTCACATACCAACAATGAGAAAGATCAGAAAATCATAATTTTCTATATATTAGAGAAGGAAGATTTCACAAGTGAATTAATTCCAGTGGTTGACAAGCTCATCCAAGGGAAAACAAAATACATGAACTATTTCACCTTTCCCAAAACAGAAGAGGAAGAAGCAGCTGCCACAGACCAGTTAAGAAAAACAAAAAAACTGAAATTGTAATAAACTCTTAAAGGTGAATATGGGTGACATGACAGCTTAGAATGACAGCAGGCTAGAAACAAGGGAAATATATGTTCTAGGCAGCTCTTTTCCATGGACCTACACTGTAGGTTCATAAAGAAAACTGATTGCCCGGGAAGAAACCTGATGGAGTTCTCCTCAGTAATGCAGACATGTAGACCTGGCTTGGATTTAAGGGTGGGCAGTATACTTAGAAAAACCCATTTGGAGTCTGGTTCCTAAAGAAATATAATGTGGTATTTTTGTCGTTGTTGTGAAGAAGGAACAGGCATGAAAATCACTTGTATTCTAGTCTCTTCTTTAATGTCAATAGAAGAAAACAAGGAGATTCTTGCACCCCCTCATCACCATCCCTCAATCATTGTCCCAATGCTAGAAAAAGACAGGCTGCTTCAGAAAGGGGGTAGGAGGGGTGCCTGGGTGGCTCAGTCGGTTAAGCGTCAGACTTCGGCTCAGGTCATGATGTCATAGTTTGTGGGTTCGAGCCCCACGTCGGGCTCTGTGCTGACAGCTCAGGGCCTGGAGCCTGCTTCGGATTCTGTGTCTCCCTTTCTCTCTGCTCCTCCCCCACTCATGCTGTCTCTCTCTGTCTCTCAAAAATAAAATAAAACATTAAAAAAAAAAAAAAAAGAAAGAGGCTAGGAAACCTAACCCTTAACCCTGCACCAACACTGGGCAAAATCCATTTCAACTGGGGGAAGTTCAGAAAACTCATTTATTACTAAAAATCCTCCTGAAAAGGGTCAGAGATAGTGAGGGAGGGACAGGAAAACTATGTGCATTCTAAACCAGCCCTGAGTAGGAAGCAGAGGCTGAGGGAGGGGCATGGATGTTGAGAAAGTTTCATCCCAAAGGAGCAGGTGCCCAGGGCCTGCCTAAGACTGGAGCGATAGAACTGAGAGATTCCATTTTACCTCCACCACGAGCCTTGGAATTAGTACCCAACAAGAATAGTATGTGTTGGAGAATGGGAAAGAACATTAAGAGAGACCCACCTCTTTGGCACAGGCCGGTTGTTGCTCTTTGGCAACTGCTAAAAGTTTAAAGTGGAGCAGAAATTCTAAGAAAATATTTTCAAGCATAGAGCTGATTCTTAGCATGTTAGCAGCTGTCTACTATTGGAAGAATTTGAAGACTCTGGATTCAACCATTCATACAAATGGCTGAATAGGTCTATACTTATTTTCAAGCATAAATATTATTTACCTTGGTATCAGTTGTTGTTTATTTTTATACACAATATCTGACATCAGATCAAAAGTTACAAAGCACACACAAAAAAACAAGAGAAAATAATCTCACATTAAGAGATAAAATAAAACTTCACCTGGAGATGGCCCAGATATTAGGAATTATTCATTTCTATTAATATGTAAAAGAACGTAGTAGAAAAGGTGACCACATGCATGAAAAAGTGAAGAATTTTGGGAGAGATAAAACTAAATAAAAGGTAAGTAAAATGCCAGAAATGAGAAGCATAGTATTAGAGATATTGTAAGCTTTAATCAAAGTATCCAGTTAATTACTAAATGTGATTCATAACTATATAAAGTCATGAAAATCAAAATAAATATGGTGAACTTTTTATTATACTGATACTTTAATATCCCTTTTGCATATTTCAACAACAAAGAAAATGTAAAAACTAATAAACATGAATTTTACAAGGTCATTTGCTTTCTAAGAAGTGTTCCCTCTTCCAAAGTTTCGATTCAAATGCCAGGTATTTGAACCCTTTTTTCCGGTGTATCATACCCAAAGTTTCTCTGCCAACTTCTGAACATTACTTTCCTTTTGTGTTCTGAAATGTATAACCATAGCCAGCTTTGCAGAGCATACCGAATGCGAAGTCAAGCGAGTCTTTGTTTGACATCCAGTTTGCCTGGCATCTGACATTAGCATTGCTAAGTACCTAATCGCTAAGTGTTACCAATTCAGATATTTTGTACATCATTCATGGACACTGGCAACCTTTTTTTTTTCAGGGAACACAATAAGCAGCATTTTACATAATATAAAACATAAGGAAACATCATTTGGCTGTATAAATGAACCAGTTTCAGATACATACACACATACAAATAAATTATAGCAAGTCAATCACAGAAAGTAAAAGTTGTTACATATTGAAGTAGTTTAGTAAAAATATTGGAATTCTCTTTAGATTTTTTTAAATCAAAATTTGTTGATCCTTAGGCAGGATCTGTTCTGTTTTGCCTGAAGAAAAGGGCTAGGATTAGATCTGTTCTCAAAGTAAGGCACCTAACAGGGTAACAGTGAAGAAAATACTATGTACAGAGGGAGGTCACAAAGGAAAGAGAAGACTACAGTCTAACATTACAGGATAAAAAGGAAAAGGCGAAGATTTTAAAATATGTAATACACGGTGAGATTTGTTTGTCTAAAATCTATGTCCATGGACCTGTGTGAACACCAAGTACCTATCAAGGCGGCAAGTATTAAGGATAAGGGCAATAGAACCCACCGGAAAAGGTTCCGTGGAGCCTGGTGGAACATGACTGACAAGCAGTGACAACCCATATGTTAGTGAAAGAGAACAGTCTGTATAAAATAAGTAGGAGTGTGAAGGCTTAGGGGAGGGTTACTGGATTAGATTACACAGGAGATGACGACAGTCAAATAAAAAATTCAATTTAAAGACTGGAATAAAACAGGGCACCTGGGTGGCTCAGTTGGGTAGGTGTCCTCTTGGGCTCAGGTCATGATCTTGTGGTGCGTGAGTTTGAGCCCCACGTGGGGCTCTGTGCTGACAGCTCAGAGTCTGGAGCCTGGAGCCTGCTTCCGATGCTGTGTCTCCTCCTCTCTCTGCCCCTCCCATGCTCCTGCTCTGTCTCTGTCTCTCAATAATAAATAAGTGAAAAAAAAATTTAAAGATTGGAATAAAAGATTTGAAATTGGAAGTTTGCCTTTTTTAATCATAGAGACAAAGTATGAGATCTAAATCTGGGAGATTGTGATGACGCAGTGTCGGTATTTAATAAAAAAGAAAGAAGGAGGGGGAGAGGAAAGGGAAAGAGGGAGGGAGGGATCTATTCTTGTTTCCAAACGTACATAATATAGTTGGAAACCAGGGTAGGAAGGAACAGAAGAAAGAAATAGAGATTCCATGAAAACTGTCAATTCTCCGACTTGGAAATAGATTGGGACATGCCCTCTACCACGTGTAATTTTCTTCAACCTTGGAGCACTCTTGCGGGTCATATAAAGTTTAGGTAAAATCTGACCTTGAAGTAAGAGGATGAACTGGATACCCTTTCAATATGCTTTCCATTCATGTGATAGCTAGTGATTCTATCTGCACTATTCTTTCAGAAAATTATGGCGGGTGGAAGGAAGGTATAGACAATTCTAATCATTATATAGTTTGAGATCTTGAATTTTCCATCCTTAGTAACATAAAAATATCCCCAAGAAATACAATTATATTTCAATCACCTTCTGAAATAGTTACTTGCTCATATGGAAAAAAAAACACTCAAGTGAATTATTGCAACAGTAATTGCATCTGCATTGTCAATGCACTTCCCAGTGAATGTGTATGTTTTCTGCAGATGGGAAAACAGGAATTCTTTTTGAAAACATTACCCTGTGCTCTCAGCGGCATATTTGGGCAAAGGCAAATGTCATAACCCAAAGGTCTCCAACAAAAGTAAGCACTGCTTAGAGACACTGCCATTGAAGAAATATGGCACTGTGGACGGCCAAGAAAAATTCAGCATCCAAGTCTGCATGAGGATTGTTTTATTTCATCGTGTATGAAACATGCCTGTGAGAAGCCTTTCAGTACATGCATACATTTCACTATGAAACAGACTCTTGTGCCTTTCATCTACCACTTCCTTCTGGGGTAAAAAAAAAGACAGAAGAATTAACTAGTAGAATAAAGTTGCTTAATTAAATCTTCATAGGCACTTATTAATTCTTATTCACCCGTTTACTCGGCAATTATTAATGGAAGAAAAAAATGCTATAAAATGCAAACAATCTTAAGAAACAGAAGTTAAGAGTATAGTTTGAGAGATAAGACATACAGGGAACTTTGAAAAGCAAATGGAACCAGAAATCCTTTTATTACATAGATTTTATTTTTCATATCATTGCTCACATTGAATAAAGAAATAGGCAAGATTTTAATGTGTGTATTAGCTTACTTAACATTAGCTGATACAACAAAGCACCTTCCAAGTCTCAGTGGCTCAACAAAATGAAAGTTTGTTTTTCACTCACTTCCTAGTCCCCTGCCGGTCAGGCAGCTCTGATTGACAGATTTGCTAAAACTATAGATAGGGACAATAAAATACAACATCAACCCACATTATCCCCAATTCTCCTCTGTCCCCGTCTTTATCTATCAGCAGCATTTAACATGGTGAATTTCACCCTCATCTTGAAACACTTTTTTTTCCCCCACACATTTTCTTGGACGGTGAGTTGCTACTCTGCCCAAAATCCCATCAATAGTTCCTGTTTCACTCCTAGTGGAAGCCAAATTCTCGCAAGGTCCCACAAAGGCCAACGTAATCTGACCCTCCAACAACTTTCTGACCGTATTTCCCTTTACTCCCCCTCTCTCACTCATTTCTACCCACACTGGAGTCTTTGCTGGTTTTCCCACACATCTGCCATACTCGACTGCTAGGTCTGCTCATGGGCTTCTCCAGCTGCTTGCAAATTCCTACTCCCAGAGAACTCATTTCGCATCCTCAGATCCCTCTATCTAAATTCATTTCCCTACTGAGGTTTTTCCTGATCATCTTATCAGAATTGCAATCACTCTTGTTTTGTTTTGTTTTGTTTTTTCTTAGCAGGTGTTTTATACAATATTTTTATACTTTACTCTTATGCTTACACTCTGACTCTTCTCACTAGAATAGAAGCTCTCATAGGCTGCCGTTTCTGTCTGCTCGTTCACGTTTCTAATTCCAGTTCCTAGAACTGGGACTAGGGCTCAATATTCATACCACGTTTTAGGAGATATGAGGAAGGAAAGGTTGAATGTCACATTTCGCCCCTTAAAGTTTTTCACAGAAGGGAATATTCTCATCAAAGTGTGGTTCTGGAGAGAAGGAGGGCATGATGGCATGCGGCGTTATGGACAATGGAGAAAAATGGAGTCAGAGAATAATTGGGGTTATTGAGATTGCTTAGGCACAAAGCCATAAAAAGAAAACATGCCAAAAAGGCTACTTTAATATATGGTCAGTTAAAAAGGAACAGAAAATAAGAAGGCAAGAGACATTGTGTACAAAATCCAGGAAGATTGGGTGAGTGTGTCTATGGAGTGCAAAGTGGAAAGAACTTTAGAGACACAACGGTGGGTAGAAACAGAAAGTGAGGAAGAAGAACAGTGTTGAAGTGAATGAGGAGAATGACAATAATGATATATGCATTTCATGGTGAAACAAGATCTAGTATGAGTTGTCTGGCACGCTGGCCACGGTTGTGGGAGTGGAGACAAAAAATGGAAATGGAGAAGCTTAGGGGTTCCTCTGTTTAATGCAATGAATTTACAATTTAGTCATTATTTTGATGGCCAACTTGGGTATAGATTTTCCTACTACAAGCCAAGTTAGGTCATCAGGCCCGATTGTGTTCTGGAAGTCTCTGTTTCTCTTGACCACTCTGTGCCAAAATGATCTCCAAGGGACCCCTGGGCCATTTCCCAGTCACTGACCACACTGTCCACACTTATTCTACCCATCAACATGCACCTTATTGAATGCAGAGCTCTTCTCCCATGTCGTGGTTCTTCCCAGAGACTGCATATTGGGTCCTCTTGTTTGGCCTGAGACATCTGCTACCCTCCCACCCCAGCCTGGGCCCCTGTAGCAGCGGGAGCAGTGGGTGTGGACGCGGGCCTCCCAGGCCACATCTAGCAAGGTCTGCTCTGCGCCAGGGTTCCTTCATGGCCAGCTCCTACCTGTTGCCTCATGCACCGCAGGAAAGCTGGTCTCTCTTCTCCTCGCATGGGTTGCTCTCAGATACACTTGGTTTTCTTTCTTCAGGCCTCTTGATGTTTCAAGCCAGTCCTTTTCGTGATTTGAAACATTTGTCAAAACTGGTACCTAGAAGTGGAGGTCTTGGCTTGGGGATAATGTTTCTGCCATGAATTTTACACTCCAGTCAATCCCTCATCTCATTTTTTTGCTTGTAGGCTACAATCATCTTCCCTCTCAGGTGAGAAGCGTGACTCTGAAGAAAGGCACATGGGCAGCCAGCTCAGAGTGTTGTCCCAGAACACCAACACCCGTCTTCTCATGGGTATTTGGCTGTGCTCCCCACCCCCACCCCAGTTTCCTGAGAGGGCCCAGCCTGTTGTTATGTGAATAATACATGTCTCAGATGTCCATATTTACACTGCACACGTGTAGTGTGAGGGGACCAATGCTCTTCTCAGTGCCCCTGCAGGTGTTTACCAGTTTTTTTCTTTTCCTGGTCACCTCTGCTCTGCTTTCCTCTGCCCACTTTATTCCTCATTCCACAGCTCATCTCGCCTTGTTCATCTTTTTCTGTCCTGTATCACCCACTCACCTGAGGGTGGGGTATTACCACTAATGGATGGATGATATATTGAGGGCGATGTCGGCCCTGTGTTATGTGATGGAGAGAGAAAGCTCAGCCTTATGCAGACTAGAATACAAGGCTGAACAGGAGACGCCAATGTCATAATTGTATATCAGCCATTTTCCACGATAAGGAATTTCTCCCTTGCTTTGTCCTTCCCTCTGGGCCTTGGTTTGTTGACATCTTCTCCATCTTATTCCCATGAAGCCTCTTCTCCTCTCAAACCTGCTGAGTCTCATAGTTCTCAAATTATTATCTCGCAGGAAAACTCACTCACAGGAAAAGCTCAAAATTCCTGTTTCCTCCTCTCTTTTTCCTCCTCTGTTCCTTCTCTTTCCTCTCCGCCCCTTTTTTCCCTCTCCCTCCCTCCTTCTTCTTTTTAAGCACAATTTAATTCCCCTTACTTAAAACTTTTCCATCTCAACTATCGTTGCCTGGGAATGAAGCTCTTCAATCTGGGGCGGGGGGGGGGGGGCGCAAAAGACCATTAGTATATTCTTCCTAAAGAGATATGAACAATTCTCTTCCTAAGCAGAATTCTACTTACTCCTCCTGTGTATGAGCTACTCCAGCTGTAGTCAGCTTTTAGATTAACTAATTTATCTCTCTCTGAATCATATATTTTTCCTCTGTGTCAATCCACATATTATGGAATATTAAAGTTAGACAGAAACGTCCTTCTTCTTAAGGAGCAAAGAGCCAAATAAATTCATTCTGACACGTAAGCAAATAATCACACTCTTGTTAAATAAATGCTAAAGAAACATCAAAGGCTGCACTACTCAGGAGCACAGGGAAAAGAGTGAGTGAGTCCCAGTGCCCAGGTTGGTGATGGAGGGGCC
The DNA here is from genome assembly GCF_023721935.1 of Panthera uncia. Taxonomy (NCBI): domain Eukaryota; kingdom Metazoa; phylum Chordata; class Mammalia; order Carnivora; family Felidae; genus Panthera; species Panthera uncia. Next base: position 73,566,882 of record NW_026057584.1, on the reverse strand, counting down.
AAGCTGTGCTTCCCTTGGGGACAGATGTTGAAAGTGACTCCCCAAGGATGTGGAAGAGTCTGTCAGTGACAGCTGAATCCTGAGGCATGGTTGAGGTCTCTGAAGGTTCAAGTTCAGGTTAAGTGAAGATCATGGGTTAAGAGTTGAGTTCCCGTCATGTGAAACCGATCAAAGTTTCCTGAATTTGGAAAATCGCTATTGTTCGTTGAAACTGCAATGACATTTAAATGTTTTTGTGCAGACCCTTTAACACAACAGTGAGTACTAAATATATTTAGGCAATTAGAATTATGAAAATACAGACTTGGCCATTACAACGGAATGCAGGTAGAGAGGTTGGAGAACTAATTTACACTTATCTGAACATAGCTGTGAAATGTCAGAGTTTCAGGAATATCGATTTTATACTGTGCACTATAAAAAGAGGATAACTCATGACATGATAAGGAGTAGCCTCTATTCTGTTGGAATCGAATGCTTACTTGTGATCAGTTCAACACATATTTTAAAGCACATTATGCAATACATTAAAAATAATGATTTTGAGACAAATTAAGCCGTAACAGTCTCAAATCATTTTGCCCACACAGTTAATATGTTGATTAATGTCCTGTTAGGCCTGAGACACTCACTTTTGTCTCATTATTCAACCCAGTGTTTTCCCACAGCTATTGAATAAAAATGTAATTATTGCTCTAAATTATGTTATTATTAACTTTCACATGGTGTTTCTTGATAAACAGCAGCACAAAATAAAAGACCACAAGGAGCAAGTTAGTTCAAATAAAAACCACATAAGGATATGGAACCATTTACTATTATGGGTTTCAACTATATTCAATGCTGGGAGGAAGAGAGGGTAATGTTTTTCTTTGTAGAATTCCAATCAAAAGAGTGTGATATGAAGAGTTTTGAATATTGATGCCTCAAAGCCTGCATTTGTCAAATCAAATGCAGTTGACAATAATTCCAAATATTGAATTTCATTCTCAAAATCGGTGAATATAGGTAAAGTCTCCTCTCGTGTGCCTATATTTATGGATTCTTGACAGAGTGATCAACACAAAGGTCATTCACCCCAATATTGCCATATTTTCTTCTAATATCTGAAGTTTCAAAAGGAGCATTTCTTGGTGACCTTTACCTAAAACAAACACGACTTCAGAAACAGAGCTCTGGGATCAGATCTGCACCTGTGTACTTAAATGGAATACTTTCTTCTTCTATCTTGTCAGAGATATTATACAATGCAGAATCACAAAGCATTTTGGAATTCTCTAAAGATAATGTATCAATCCTCCGCTTGAGTTTTATAACTAAGATGGACCTTTTCAGAGTTATGCTTTTGACATTATTGTTATGCAAAATGGCATTTTCATGCATTAATCCCCACAAGAACACTGAGTGCTACCCAGCAATGTTATCACATTCAATAAAAGAGATTGCACCAGAGTTTGATGGCTGCAGTTTCTTTGGCTTGATTATTAAAAAGGATAAAGTGTTAAGCATTTCCATTTATATAGAAATGCCTGTATTTTAAACAATCCTAACAATATGCCAAGAAGCTAATAATCTGATAAATAAGCCTCAGTGCTGACATTCTGTAGTAGGTGAAGCTTAAGGCCTGAAGGAAAGCAGGGTCTAACTGAGAAAAAGATGCAGTCTTTGCTGAGTCAGTGTCCAGAGCTTTGGCACTAGTGACCTTTGGTTATAGTGCCAAAGACATAGAATAAGGTCAGAAAAATGGGAATAGAATTGAGTCGTAGAAGAGATATTTTATATAATGCTAATTTAACCCAAGGCTCAAAGAGGTTAGGTAACTTGGCCAAACTCATGCAACTGGTTGGTGTTAGAGCTTCTTCAAAGGGCACTATATTAGGAATATCATCCATAGGAGGCTTTAACATAAACCATAGGAGGTCTGCTACAGCAATCAGAACGTAGTGATGAGGACAAAGATTCAGGATCAAGTAGATAGCAAATGATACAGTACGACAGATCAAAATAGATATGGTCCTTGGTGATTTGGGTTATAGTCAGGGTAACCATAAGGACCATTGTCCTGACATGATTAATAGCTCTCATTTTACTCTCAAAATTTCCCTGAGTTCTTTGGACAATGAATTACATGGTTACCTTAGTTACAGTGGAAATAGCGAGAAAGCCTGAGTATGAGGAGATCTGCCTCAGGCATTTAATAGCTATCTGATCTTGTCCAAGAAAAATGAACTCCATCCTATAAAATGATGATAAGAGTTGAGGTTAGGCTTCATTATTGCACCATCTAAGGTCTCCTTGCCTCCCTCTCATTCCACAACCCCCCCCCCCCACTTCCAACCTGCAGAAGCTTTTCTAGTCTGGGGTCAAAATGTGCTTCTTGTAAAAATCATCATATTCTTCCAAATGCACTGCCTTCTTCAAAGTCCTTTCTATATTTCCAAAGGCCTGAGCATGAAAACAAAATAGCCTGTCAAAACTTTCTATCACCTCTAATCCTTTTCTGAGCTAACAATCATGGAATGATTTAGCTGACAAACCATTCAGGGACAAGAAACATATAAGTTAATACTTTTAAAAAAGCATCCAACTATAATTGTTTGCAAAGGCTATAGCTTTTTCGTTCTTAAATTCTAGAGTGGTAGAAATTCATCTCACCATCAGGATCTGCAATTGTGGGAAAAGATTCTTCAGGAAAATGCCAACAGAGAGTGGTTGCAGGTAAGGCTTTGGTATATTAAAGTTGTTTAAGTGTGGAGTCAGTTATGTCAATAACATAGCTTCATATCTTTGTACCATTCAACCATGTTTAATTTGGTCTTTATTTTCCCCCTCTCTGCCCCCCACCCCCACAAAAATCCTAAACAATTATGTTGTAAAGCGTGTCTTTAATCACCTGTAGAAGTTGAACAAATTTGGGGCGCCTGGGTGGCTCAGTCAGCAAGCGTCCGACTTCAGCTCAGGTCATGATCTCACTGTTCGTGAGTTTGAGCCCCTCGTCAGGCTCTGTGCTGGCAGCTCAGAGCCTGGAGCCCGCTTTGGATTCTGTGTCTCCCTCTCTTTCTGGCCCTCCCCCACTCACACTCTGTCTCTCAAAAATAAACATTAAAAAAATTTTAAAGAAAAAAATCTATTATCTCAGTACTCTAACATTTGGACTAAAACTTGCTATTTGGTGTCAGGGAGCCTTTTAGTCTTTTGTGCCAATGAAAAGGAGAAGGGCTGTCTGTTTCACATATAGTACATTGTAAGAATCACTTCATACACCCAGTTGATATTAAAATAAATTCAATGAACTAAATTATATTTGTGGTTACTGGAGTCAAGAGTAACTCCACCCCCGTATAGATCGTGCTGTCAGTAACTTACAGGGTGAGACTCAATTCCTTTTTCTCTGAGTCAGCCACAAATTGTCTTGAGTCTTTGTTCTTGGAGCTTCAAGGAAGTTAGGAAAACTTACATAAATCCTTAAATAAGTAACTAAATAAATAAATAAAATAATGATTTTTTTTAGTCCTAGGACAACTTCCCACACCTTATAAGCATTGTTTACGTTGATTAAACATATTCATTCTGTTACCTGAAGGCAGAAAAATGTGTGGCTGATGTGTGGGGATGGGAAATGAGAGATAAAATACAGATTGTCCAAGGAACAAAAATTGGAGGCTTGGTTCTGAGAAACTTGCACTTTGTATCCAGAAGAAGCCCAGATTCTGCAGCAAGAATGAATGAATTCTAGAAGAAGTCCTTTATGGAACAATAACACTGTTGATCTGTGCCTTAAGATCTGGTCACCTCACAGGCAATTCTTTGTTCCCTAGCCATGCTTCATCAGGAATCCCTTTGAGTCCAATGGTGGATGATCTCTCAGATTCTAACACCAGCTTCCTTTACTACTTCTGGCTCCAAAATGAGACGGCTGGTTGACTATAATTTCTTAAACATGTTAAGTGTATTTTTCCTATACTTCTATAGCCACAGTGCATCTTAGGGAGGTACCGCCAGCCATCCTCTAAAATTGGGACTGAATCCCACAGATGGTTTCAGTGTTATAGAAGAAAAACAATGTTCTAGGAGAAAATTAGGATGGGACAGACTTTCCGGAAGTCACTCTACCCGCACATTCTCGTGGGATTTCACAGCAAGGAAATTAGGCCTTGCTTCTCTCAGTTAGAAAAAATTTATTAGACAATGAGACAGGATGTGTCCTACCACTGATATGCTTCATACCTTATCATTAGATCTCACAAAAATAAAGGCATAGAAAACAAACTTGGTGAGAGCTTCTCAAGGAATCCTTTGTAACATCGTTGTACTCTAATTCTGCCCCTCTGTTATCCATAACACCCAATTTGCCACAACTAGATTGAATCAAGTATAAATTCATTTAAAAATTATTTTCAGGATTTAAACTTCAAAGAAGTAAATCAGCTGACATTGTCCAGCTAGGACAAAGTAGACTTGAGACGCTCTTGGGTAATCTCCCCACCTCCAAAAAAGCTGAGGAGAACTATGACAAGGAAGAAAGTTTTTTGAAAGCATACTCTGTGTCCTGTTATCTGGCCTGTCTTTGAATACAATTAATTCAACTATGTGATAGGAAAAAGAAACATGAAAATGAAGGTTTTAAAAAAATAGAGGTGGTTTATAAAGAAATACATTATGCCTCAATTTTAATTACATAAGAACTGCTCAATGCTCACATAATCAAAATAAACACAGACCTTAGGTTGCTTTTCATGTGTGTTATGTTTGAAATTTGTCTAGCTTTAATGTTACTTATCCTTAAGTTTAATGTGCAAGCTACTAAAACACATGAACAGTGTGGGGATAGAGTTGAATTATGTGAAGTCCATTATAGAAAGAGTAGTCTTTGGGCTTGCTTTTTTAAAAAATCACCTGGAGTTGTCATGTAGTTAAATACCAATCTCACTTATTACATACAATCTGACTTAATACTTGGGATTTTTTGCATGTACTAAAAAGGCTTATCTCTTGTTTGTGTCAGGTCTGTGAACATAAATGTCAAGAATAAGAGATTCTTTTCTTTTGAAATGTGCCTCTGATCATAAGCATCTTGATCAACGTAAGGGTAATTCTCTTCATGCTAATATTTGAATTTCAGTTATAATAACTCCAGGAAGAGTTGGCTTTCACCTTCCTCTTTCAACTGTCCAAGACATGGAAAGAGATTCCCAAAGACCTGTTCATTCATGCTGCTGAAAAATAATTCCAAAAAGCTTCAACCTGCTTCAAAAAAAAAAAATCAAATCCATTCTCAAATGAAGATTTTTCAATCCTTAAATCTAAAGAACCAATTGCAGACCTGAAAGTAATTCAACAGAAACAATGACACTCATTTGTTTTTGTTTTTGCATTTTAATACCAGATTGCTTTAAAACCACACCTATTTCATTCAAGAATTTCCATACATGTAGTCAAATTTCTTGTGTTTTCTCCAAATGTACATTTCCACAAAACTAGAAGAGTAATTTCCAAACATAACCACACATCAGAATCCATGAAAAAAAAATTCAATATACATTTTAGCAGTCCATCCCATATTTGCAAATTCATAAGTCAAATGCCAATTTTAGGTCAAGCATTTGAATATTACTCTCTAGAATATCTCTAATGTGATATTCTTATACTTGAATGCATTTGACAACTGAATAATCTTTTTCACATCTAGTAACAATGATTCTCTCTGTATTTTTCTTTTTTTATCAAAGATAACACTGCCTTGGTTTTGTAAACTTCATTATATTGGTACCCTGTTATTTTTCTCTCCTCTCTCTAACAGATCTTAAAATCTAAATCATTATAACTTATCGAACGTTTTATCTTTCTACAGTCATGACTAGTCTGCTCGTGTTTAAAACAAGCCAAAAAACCAAATTAACCAACCAAATGAAACACCGTGTAAGATCCATGGTGACAGTGAATCCCAAAGTTCTGAGCAGAAATGAGAAGAAACTATAGCTCAACGTAGCAGATGCTGGTGAGTAGATATGGACATCTAATGCAAGACAACAAGGTTATCTTTAATGTCTCCAATAGCTTCCAGGTGACATTGGACTGGAAGCTAGGGTGAGGATCACTCCACTAGATTGGACCACTGAAGCCCCATAGTGGCAGAGGCACTAGGAAAGCAATCAATTAAGTGAGGCAGTTTAAGTGAAGTGATGATTGGGCCCAAAAAGTAAGGCTATTTTCAGCCACAAAAGAATCCTGGTGATACCAAGCCAGGCACTTCTCATAGTGACTTCGCACATAGACACGTGTGTGCACATATTTGGAGGTGGCACAAAGTTCTTCATTCATAGTTACCTAGGGCTCCCGTTCCACCTTCGTGTCCCTGTGCTTCTCTGGATCACTGAACTAGCAACAGCATTTAAATGTGGGCTATAAATGTTCCTAACGAAATTCAGGGAGAGATGGAGGAGATCCAGGAGAGAGCCATCTTCTCTATTTCTGGATAAAAGTTTTATTGTTTGTGAATAAATAAGGATGGGTAAGTAAGTAAACACACACCCACACTCACACACACACAAAGAAATAGTGTTCTCTTTCTGTATAATAAAAAGTCAAACATTGTATCCATGAATTGGAAGACCAAAACATTTATGAAAAATGATTTCTTCAGAAAACAGTAAGATTCAAACCATGGCTACTTTTTTTTTAAGTTTAGTTATTCATGTTGAAAGAGACGGTGCGCACATGTGCACACACATGTGAAAGTGGGGGAAGGGCAGAGAGAGAGGGAGAGAGAGAGTCCTAAGCAGGCTACGTGCTGTGAGTGCAGAGCATGACTCAGAGCTCAGTCTCAGGAACTGTGAGATCATGACCTAAGCCGAAATCAAGAGTTGGACGCTTAATTGACTGAGCCACCAAGCACCCCCAATCTATGGCTTCTTCTAAATCTCCATAAAAAACAATAATTGATTTCTTTAAAAATAAAGCCTTGGTGAAACAATACGGGGGAAATGAAGAGGAAACCAGAAGAGACATACAATTTTTTTTAAAAAAGTTAATAGGATAAATGAAGAGTTTAAAACAAAATAGTTAACCACACGTTTTGAAAATACAAGCAGTATTGAGCAGAATCAATAAGAGATACAAGAAATAAGAAGAGTTGAAGAATTTGGAAGAAAATTACTGAAGAATAAATACATAATTGTTTTGTCTTCTTTGTTTTTTTTTTTTTTTTTTTTCAGCATCAACTAGAATAAAATAGAAGTGTTATGCAAAGATTAAACAGAAGAAAGTTTCTCTGGATTTAAAATGCGTACTACATACCAGAAAATATTGATAACAACAGTTAGCTAAGTCCTAATAGAAGTTTTAAATACTGGGACATATAAAGACACATTTTTGTTTTAAATATTAGGTAAGAATCCAGGCTGAATGAAAGGCATGTTCTTTATGATGAATGAAATGTGTTGTTGACATGATGAAAAAATTGAACCATTTAGAATAGTCAGTGGAACACTAACTGCCATAGGAAGACAGAGAGAGTTCAGAGGTAAATAAAAATAAAAGTTAAACATCCATACATAAAACTAATACTTAATAACAAACAAAAAAAATGTAATATAACCATTTAGAAGGTTAAAAATACTTTTAAAATGGTATTGAAAACAAAGGATTTGAATGGTGTCAAAGCCAAATCACAGACCCTTTAGAACGTTATGTCATTGAAAAGACTACATCATAACTTATAGACTGTGTTCAAATCCAAAATCACAGGAAAATTTATAACATAAAACATAGTACAATTATAAACAAATATAAAAATCATGTAATCCTATTCGGATAATATACATTATTATATTCTACAATATACAATATGTATGTATGTATTATACAATACAATATAATATATTAATACTTACATATATTCAGTATAAAGGTCATGCAAAAAATACATTCACATTAGAGACTCTCATAAAAAACTGAACATAAATAAATTTAAAGATCAATAAATTGGAAAAACTTAATTGATAGATTTGAAGATGAATATCTGAAGAGATTTTAAAAAGTGATACATGTCTGTAAGAACCCTTAGCCAAAATGAAAAAGAAACTATAAATTTATAATGTTACAAATTAGAAACAGAATATAAGCGCTAATGTTCAGAAGATCTATATTCGTAGAAGAATATTATGCCGAGTTTCAAAACAATAAATTTGGAAATCTTAGGAAATGAAAATTTTCTAAGAATATATGTATTAATATAACTGAAAGATAATTTTAACCAAATGTATTATAGCTTAAAAGAAATTTAGCCAATTAGAATTAAAGTTATCAAAGAACTACTCCCATGAAAGGAATTTTACTGAGAAAGTTTAAATATAGTGTCCATCAGACATTAAAGAATAAGTTAATTACTGGATTTTTAAACTGTTTCTTGCATGTGTGCTGAAAAAGAAAGGTTTCTGAAGTGATCTTCTAAAGTTAGTTTAATTCGGAATTTAATCTGTGAAATTTGATAGGTAAAAATGTCAAATGAAGACCATTCTCACTTATGAATATTAGGAAAAATCTAAATATTTGTGAAACATATTTATCAATATAGTATCAATTAGATACATAAGATTTATTCTAATGATGATAGTATGAATCAATGTTAAGAAATCCATAATTCATCATGTTAAAGGATCAATAGGAAAAAACACTTATCGTTAACTACACAGATACCAGAAACAAAATGGCTGAAAATACAACCATGATTGATTTTAAAAAACCAAAAACACATTAAAACAAGAACAGAACAATGAATAAAAAACTCAAACCATCTCAATTTAAAAACGAGGATTGTCCTTTAAAAAATGAAATTAGGAGGAATATGCACATGATTAACACCACTACTTAACCTCATCTTTAGAATAGTTATCTAATGTAATTGTTCAAAACCATAATATTAGATATATAAATATTAAAAATATGATTGCTGTGCTATGGTTTATGATTCATGTGATGTCCCATATGGAAAATCAGTTAATTAAAGTGGCAAACTGTATAAAACAAAAGCACTCTTTTTTTTTTTAAGTTTATTTATTTTGAGAGAGAGAGAGAGAGAGAGCATGAGCAGGGGAGGGGCAGAGAGAGAGGGAGTGAAAGAGAATACCAAGCAGGCTCTGCGCTGTCACCACAGAGCCCAAGGTGGGGATCGAACTCATGAACCCTGAGATCATGACCTGAGCCTAAACCGAGAGTCAGATGCTCAATTGACCGACCCACTCAGGTGCCCCTAAAACAAAAGCAGTCTTAGGCAGTAAAACAAATAAACAAAAAAATTGCCTGGAAAAACATGTTCTCAATCTAATACTTAAATAAATACTTAAAATCATTTAAAAAGGAAATTGTTAAAACAGACTGAAAATTTCCAGGAAAAGCGATGATGGAAGATTTGCTAGTTTCAGAAACATATTACTATAAGCTTAAAACAAAAAAATCCTCAATACATTGGTGCCAAAATAGAATGGTAAATGGCTGGAACCAAAAAAAAGGTTATATGTATCCCTTGTGTGTGTGTTTTATTTCTCAAGGCCTTTTGAAGTCTCAATGAAGTTTTAATTGAAATATTTAACAAAAGACAGAATTGTGCATCTCTTTTGATCAGGAAATTAAATCTAATTAAATCTAAGAATTAGCCTTAGGAAAAACAATTCTCACAAATATGTCAAAATGTGTATGAAAATAAAAATAATAAGGAATTTATGAAATAAATCATGGGTATTGGCCAGTGGAATACTCTCTACAGCCACTAAAATAATGATATAAATTGTTAGTTTTGAGAGGGGAAGATGTTTATTTTTTACTACGAAGTGTGTAAAGCAAGTGTATTCAGTCTCATTCCATTTTTGTAAACATAAAATCAGCACATGCATATAAAAAATGTCTGAAAAAGTAAGTGTGAGAGAGATAATGGAAATGCTTTATTTTCTTCTCTGTAGTTTCAGACACCTATAAAAATTTTTAAGTCTTATAATCATAAAATAATGCTGGTATTAGCATATTTTGAAGGTAATGAAGAAATAATTTACCGTTCCTCGTTTCTCCAGTTCATTCTTTAATTCTCTTCAGCATGTTTCAAAAATGTCTCTCCAGCATTCTTTTTTTTAAAATGTTTCTTTATTTATTTGGGGGGAGAGAGCGAGAGAGAGCGAGCACTAGTGGGGGAGGGGCAGAGGGAGAGAGGGAGAGAGAGAATCCCTAGCTGTCAGCACAGCCAGACTCAAGACTCTATCTCATGACCTGCGAGATCATGACCTGAGCCAAAATCAAGAGTCACAGGCTTAACTGACTAAGCCCCTCAGGTGCCCCCCTTTTTTTCTCCAGCATTCTTTTTTAAACATTTATTCAATTTTGAGAGACAGAGAGAGGCAGAGCATGAGCAGGGAAGGGGCAGAGGGAGGGAGACACAGAATCTGAAGTAGGCTCCAGGCTCTGAGCTCTCAGCACAGAGCCCGAGGCAGGGCTTGAACTCACGGACAGTGAGATCATGACCTGAGCCGAAGTCATACCCTCAACCGACTGGGCCACCCAGGCGCCCCTCTCCAGCATTCTTAAGGCAGCAATAATAATAGGATATGAACAGGAGGCCAGAATAGAATAACATGACAGGACTTTTCCCCTGAGCTCAGGTGAATCACTATTATTCCTGGATATTCTTGGAAATACCTGGAGACTTTTTATGATTGTGCAGTAATTGATCAGTTGGCCCTCAGTTCTTTTTCAAGAGGAATTGTTCTATAAATAGGTGTTATTTGGTATTTTCAGTGGAGGAGGTGTGTTCAGGGTTTTCGCATGTCGCTATTTGGGATCAGAACCTCTGGAGACTTTTTTATGAATAAAGAGAATGCGATGAAACAGCTAACAGCGTAGAGGTCTTGAGGTCCTCATATTACCATGAATGCTTTTGTATTCGAATCCCATTAATGTGTGTGACATATAAGCCATTCATATATGAAAGTTAACATATCTCCTAATTGCAAACCCATTTACTTATTTAAAGAGAATTTCAAATCATTAATATATAAAAAAAATATTTCAATTGGACACTGTAAAGTGAATTTATACTCTAAATGAAAAATTAAATTCTCTTGACAGAAAAAGGTACTGGGCAAGTTTAAGCTCCTGGATTAAAATCTTCAACAGAAAGATAAATGTGCTTATCTTTACATTTTTAAAAGCAATCGGTCCAAGAATAAGGAAACAAAGATCAGCTACGTACAGTTGAAAATGATTAAAAGAAACCAATTGTAATTTTAAAAGAATCAAAACCTCTTAATGAGACTTAGTGAGCGCTGAATTACCACTGGTTCCCTAAAATCAAATCTAAATTTAAATAAAAATAAGGGGCGCCTGGGTGGCGCAGTCGGTTAAGCGTCCGACTTCAGCCAGGTCACGATCTCGCGGTCCATGAGTTCGAGCCCCGCGTCGGGCTCTGGGCTGATGGCTCAGAACCTGGAGCCTGTTTCCGATTCTGTGTCTCCCTCTCTCTCTGCCCCTCCCCCGTTCATGCTCTGTCTCTCTCTGTCCCAAAAATAAATTAAAAAAAAAAAAAAAAAAGTTGAAAAAAAAAAATAAGATTCATCACCTTAATTATATATGCATTTATAAAGTTGCATTTTGCTGCTGGAAGTTTCACTGTTATATGAGTGTAAATGCTAATTTAATCTGAAAAAGTATTATTTATAATGATGTGTCCCAAAGCAGGCATATCTATCAGAGCAAAAGAAATTTTTTGAATTGTTAAGGTGAAAGAAATTTATAAAAAAACTTTGTCTTAAATAAGTATTATTGTTTATGTTCTGGTTATGAAAGTAACATATATTGTTGAAATTTGGAAAATAGAAAAAAGTGTAAAGAAGAAAATAAAGATCATAATCTCACTGTTCTAAGGCAATTGTTATTAATATTTTGGTGTTTTCCTTCCAATAATTTTTTTCTTTTTGGAAATAAATCTTTCTTCTGCCAAACTGAAATCATACTCTGTGAATTGTTCTATATTGCTTTTTTCACTTCATGTTATATTATAAACATATCTCCAAGCTATAAAGAATTTTTCAAATGCGTTGTTTTTGTTTCATACTATTCCAATGTATGCAGTACCATAATACATTTAAACATTCTATAAAGTTGGACATTTGAGTTGTTTCCAATTTTTTTATTAAAAATAATGCTTCAATAAGCACCGTTATACATATGTTTTGCCCATATTTTCTATCTTTTCCTCGGGAAAAACTCCTGAAAATGAAATTTCACAGTAAAAGTATAAGAAATGTCACAGATTCTGAACATAATTTCTTTTCAGAAAGCTATACCAATATACACTCTCACTTACTAGGTACACATATGCCTAACAAGAACACTGGGAATTAACCTTTTTTAAAAAAAAATAGATTTTACTTGGTACCAAAAACATATTATAACACCTAGAGCAGTTTTTATACAGTTATTCATTCCATGACAAAGGGAATTCTCATAAGAAGAAGACCAAGGAATTTCTATTTCTTCCCCCAAACAAGTCATTTCAATCTCCTTCAGAGGTAGTCCAAATTTCCCATTTCTTGGACATCAACTTGTCCTTCTCTCTTTTTGGTTTTCACCAGCTGCAGACATCTGCTCTAAAGAGCTTACATGAACTCTCAACTAATTGTCTTCTACAAAGGATTCATTATTTCCTATCATTGGGGCCATCAGCTGTGCTGTGTGTATCTAAACCTGTGTGTTCCTGGGGCGCCTGGGTGGCTCAGTCAGTTGAGCGCCCAACTTCGGCTCAGGTCATGATCTCACAGTTCGTGAGTTCAAGCCCCGCGTCGGGCTCTGTGCTAACAGCTCAGAGCCTGGAACCTGCTTTGGATTCTACGTCTCCTTCTCTCTCTGCCCCTTCCCCGCTCATGCTCTGTCTCTCTCTGTCTCTCAAAAATGAATAAACATTAAAAAAAATTTATAAAAAAATAAATAAAAATAAACCTGTGTGTTCCTTACCAAAGAAGGCATCTTGACTTGGAAGAAAGGACATAGACTCTGCATTGAGAAAAGAGTTCCAGGCCCTCCTTTTGCATACTGAGGCTAAACCCTCTGATGCTGAGGTTCTATATTCAAAGGCTAAACGTGCCATCTCACAGGATTATTGTGAAGATTTGAAAATAATGAGGAGCTACCTAGAAACCAGTATTAATTAGGTACTGAAGAACCTTTGAGGTATGAACAAAAGAGCAAAAAATACGAGTTCTCATTTCGAACAAAATAAGCCACTCCCATCATGTAGGTAAACCGAACAAAAGGTTAAAATGAATTATTCTTAGAAGGTGAAAACACCAATGGACTCTTGCATTTCAGAATTTTTTTTACTTATGTCTTTTAAAGGATTCTGTGTTTGGGAGAACAACACAAATTAAGAAGACACTGTAACAAGCCAAAAATTATTACCAAATCAGGTTCGCTACTCCTGCAAAGGTGGTTGCCTGGTTTTATGTTAAGGTCTATTTCCAAACTTCATTAAAATTTATGTTTCTTGCTTTAAAAAGAAACCTGTGCCTACCAAAGCACTTCTAATATGACATAAGCACATAAAGGGTAGACCGGTTTCTATATTCTGCTCCACATTCTTCTTGTGGTCTCTGATAAACTAGGGAATACAGGGCTTACAGTTTTTTCTCTGGTGGCGGGAAGACTGGAATGAAAGAAATATTTTCCGAGCCATACAAATTGTTAAAATCCAGTAGATTTCAGCAACAATGGTATTCCTAATGAGTTTTAAGGGGAAGGAAAGGGATTGAGAATAGTCTTGATACTGTCTTATCTTTCACCAGTTGCTGCTAATCTTTTGAAAGGTTTTCTATTTTTGACCTACATTCAGACGGACCACATATGCCTAACAAGAACACTGGGAATTAACCTTTTTTAAAAAAAAAATAGATTTTACTTGGTACCAAAAACATATTATAACACCTAGAGCAGTTTTTATACAGTCATTCATTCCATGACAAAGGGAATTCTCATAAGAATTCCCTTATGAAGAATTCCTGCTGTTTGACAAAGCTTATTTTCCAGTCTGATTCACAAGAGCGTTGCAGGGACTCCAAGGCTTGGAGGTAATTCTCCTAGAAATATAAAAGTTTCCTTTGGATAATTAACCACTGCCACAGGAAGCTTGGAGTACCTAGAAATCTGACTTTCCAGGACAACATCCCTCTATTGGTAGAGCTGAGGAAACAAAGCCCTTATCCCAGCATGCTCTGCACTGAAGACCGAAGTTGGGAGCCTGTGGGGCAGAATCAATGGATCAGTGGGACACAAGAAAGCTAAGACAAACACTGGGAAACAAGATGCAATTACTGTATATCTAAACTATCCTCAGGCAACAAGACACAGATGTTCGAGCTCCGCAAACAATTTTTTCTCTCAGGTGTTAAGTGTTGTAAAATGGTGGGTTGACCTGAATGTACGGTTGCTTAAAGATTTGGATTTTATGACTCCGTTTCTAAGTGATTGTATTCTACTTCCTTCTCCTTGTCTCTTATGTGCAAGGTCCATGTTCACTGTCACCTCTTCTCCCGATGACTGCCTTCTCTGAATTCTCATTTCATTCTACCGTTTAAATACGAATGGGATCTTTTGTCCTACTTTAATACTGTCATGACTCTTTAGGAACAGCAATAGATTTTGTTATCACCCCACAATAGACAAAATAATGTTTCATGAATCACACACCTGGGATTTTATACTGCTCAGTAAAAGAAGGAACTTTGAGACTGATATTCCTTATTTCATGACCCATCTTCGAAGTGTTTTCTGGTTTCTCTCCATAGGTTTCCAAGGAGAGGCCTTAGTTGGAGGGCTCTGCTTAACAACCAGAATCAGGCTTTCCAACCAGAGAAATTCCTCTTATATCATTTAAATATGGGGTTTTCACGTGAGATTTTTTTTTTTTTTTTTTTTTTTTTGGGACATAAGTCTTCTGCTCCAAACCAAAGCAAACTAACAAAAACCTCTAGCAGCAACTCTTTGGATGGTTTCAACGGATACTTATTTCTATATTCCTATTCAGTAGATGTGTACGGCTATTCATTAATTTTTAGTTTTAGGTATTTTACCAGTCAGGTCTAGTCAGGAGATGGAAATCACGCCAATTATTTCAACACAGAGAGTTTAATCTAAAGAATGGTTAACCAGGAATAGAGAATGTTTAGCTGGACAACTTCAAAGGCAGTAAGGAAAACTAAGTTATCAAAGAGGTAGTGACTAAGGGAAGTAGCTACCAAATCTAGGTCTCTTGGAACAAAGAAGAGAGGTTAAGGTTATTCGAAGTCTCTGGAAGAGGGGCCCCACAGAGCCAGGACTCAGCTGGCTAAGGGGGAGATGCTGACGGGCTGGTGGAGTGTCTCTGAGGGCGCTGCAATATGGCCGATTCTGTCAATGAGGATAAAACTCTACACCGAATTCAACTGGAAAGATAGGCTGTTGCTGAGAACAAGAGTTTTATTTATTGTCTTTCCACTACGGAGGAGGAAGATTCAGTTCTCTTGCTTGCTCCGCCTCTCCATCCCTCTGCCTGCTTCTTGCGATTCCTTTCAAACCCTGCCCCCCCCCCCCCACCGTGTGCAAATATGGTTGTATCATTATCTTAGTTTAATCCACAATTTCAGTGTTGACATTACTCTGTGTAAATATATTCACAGCTGAGCCACATCATGGACTATGAATTACTTATGAGTGCAACATTTACATTCCCTGGAGTTAATAATTTCTTGGATATTTTGTTTGTTTGTTTGTGTTTCAGTGTACTTCTCACTAACCCACCCTCAGACTCTCAATAGACACACTCCGCGGGTGGCATAACTTTCTTTTCTTCGATCACTCCTTGGGAGTCCTCCCACTCCATCTGGCCTGGTGGTTATCGTCTGTGGCACTTGTGTCCTCCGAGAATTTTCTACCACCACTGCCACCGCTCAGTGTGGCCTGCCATCTTATGACCTGGGTTTTAGTTCATTTTGGTTTATTCCCTCATTTTTAATGGAACGCTTCCTCGAATAATTTCCTTAGGAAGTGTACACGGCAGGTAAAATTTCGAAACCCTGAACATGTGAAAGCACATTTAGTTTAGTTAATCCCTAAAATTAATTTTCAGTGTGGCTAGATTTAGACTTCAACACATCATTTTCCCTCAGAATTTTGAAAGCATTTTTCATAGCTTTTCAGCCACCAGTGAGGCTGTTGAATGGTATCATATTGATTCTTGATTTTTGTTTGTGACCTGTTTGCCTACTCTGGAGGCCACTGGTATCATTAGTTAGGGACTAGCATTTTGAAATTCTATGATGTTGTGTGCTGAAGTCATCCTTTTCCCTTTCTCATGCTAAGACTTCAGTAGACTCTTCAATACTGAAATTCATGGTCTGCGGTCCTGGAAATTTTCATTTTATTGTTTCTCTGGTAACTACAGTTCTCCATTTTATTTGTCCCTATCTCCTGGAAATCCCACTATCCACATTTTGTACCTCTTAAAACAATCATGTAATTTTCTCTCATATTGTGAATTTGTCATTTTAGTTCAGTTTGGAAGAAATCTTTTCCACTTATCTTCCAACTTTTCTGTTTCCCTCAAAACATTTTCTACATTTTAATTATTTATTTATTTAATTTTAATATTTTGGTGTTGCTTTCTGAATGTCATACCATCTTTCATGGATTTTTAAATCTTTCTACAACTCACAATTGTATACTTTATATTTTTAAAACTTTTCTCTATTTCTCTATTTACATATTCATATATATATATATATATATATATATATATATATATTTCAGCTTCCTGTCTCCTTTGAGATGGTTTTCAGTTTCTTTGGTTTTTGTCTTAAAAGTTTTTATCAAATGTCTGGGTACCTTTGGAGGTTGGTTAATATTTAAGAGCAAAGCACTTAATGGTGGATTACAAGTTCTGAAGTTCCCTGAGAAGCTTCATTGGACAGTGATTGAGTGAGACACAGCCATTTTGTTGGGAATGGGTGAAAATCTTTTCTTTTTTTTTAATTTTTTTTTAACATTTATTTATTTTTTAGAGACAGAGAGAGACAGAACATGAGCAGGGGAGGGGCAGAGAGAGAGGGAGACACAGAATCCGAAGCAGGCTCCAGGCTCTGAGGCATCAGCACAGAGCCTGACGTGGGGCTGGAACTCACGAACGGCAAGATCATGACCTGAGCTGAAGTCAGACACCTAACCGACTGAGCCACCCAGGGGCCCCGAAAATATTTTTTCTTGAATTGGTCTCCCATGCAGGAAGACCAGCAAGAATTCTTGGAAAGAGAGAGAGAGAGAGGGAGAGAGAGAGAGAAAGAGAGAGAGAGTGAGTGGGGGAGGGGCAGAAAGAGAGAGAGACACAAAATCTGAAGCATGCTCTGAGCTGTCAGCACAGAGCCCAAGGTGGGGCTCAAACCCACGAGCCGTGAGATCATAACCTGACCTAAGTCTGGCGCTTAACCTTATCTGAGCCAACCAGGCACCCCTGGAATCCATGGAGTTTTTTATGACCTCTCCCCTGCTCCCCCGTCTCCCAACTCCATGGTACCTGAAGTTCATGGTTCTGGCTCAGCTTTCTTTACATCAAACCTCTAATTATACATGAGCAGGAAGGAATCTAGATTCCGTCCTGATTTTATCCAGTCTTTCAGACAGTCCTCATATTTTCGGTCCTATGCTCTCCCATATGGTGACACCAGGAAACTTTAATTCCTCAGACTTTCCAGGGTCCTGAGACACCAACAAGGTTCCTCAATACACTGTCACATTAATTACCACTAGTGCATCTGCTTCCCAGCGGTTAATATTTTTTTTGGCATTTCTCTTCTGCTATTATTGCTGCTTCTGTTTTCTTTGCCTTTGTGGGTTTTTCCTTTATTCCTCTACTATCATTATAAAGGAGATTTTGGAGGAGTAGGGTTAAAAGTACATGTTCAATCCACTAGATTTTACAGAATTCCCCGTTTGAGTTATTTAATCGTCATTATTTTGTTAAGTATTCCTAATGTTTATTGTTAATTTTAGAAGTTAATATTTTTCACCAAATTTTCTAATGTGTGTATTGGCATGGAGATTTTTTAAAATAGTGCTTTTGGATGAATTATCAAGTCTTTTCAGTATTAACAACATGGTATATTTGCATAAGTTTATTTCTGAGATGTTTTATTGATTTACAATGTTTGTTTTTATGCCAATAACATACTGTTTTGATTACTGTAGCTTTGTAAAATATTTTTAAGTTAGGAAGTATTAAACTTCCAGCTCTGTTCTTTTTTAGAAAACAATTTTAAGTTTATTTATTTATTTTGAGTGGGGGCAGAGAGAGAAAGAGGTGGGGAAGAACAGAGATAGAGGGTGAGAGAGAGAATCCTAAGCAGGCTTTGCACTGTCAGCATATAGCCTGATGCAGGACTAGAACTCATGAACCATGAGATAATGACCTGAGCTGAAACCAAGAGTCAAATGCTTAACTGACTGAGCCACCCGGCCACCCCCAACTTCGTTCTTCTTTTTTCAAGATTGTTTTGGCTATTTAGGGTCCTTTTTGGTTTCATATGAATTGTAAGTTAGCTTTTCTTATTTTTTTAAAACTGTCTTTGGGGATTTTGGTAAAAATTGCATTAAATCTGTAGATCACTTTGAGTTATATGGATGTTTTCACAATATGCAGTCTTTTGAGCAATGAACATGGAATGTCCTTCCATTTGTTTGTGTCTTTAATATCTGTCAGCAATATTCTGTATTTTCAGTGTACAAGTCTTTTGCTCCCTTAAGTTTATTCCTAAGTATTTTGTTTTTGATGCTATCGTAGTTGAATTGCTTTCTTATTGTTTTTATAGATTGTTGGTTGTTAGCCTATAGAAATGCAGCCGATTTTTACATGTTTATTTTGCATCCCACAACTTTGCCGAACTTATTAGTTCTAACAGTGTGTGTGTGTGTGTGTGTGTGTGTGTGTGTGTAGAATCTTTGTAGTTTTCTGCAGAGAACATTTTATCTATGAAAAGAAATAATTTTCGGGGCGCCTGGGTGGCGCAGTCGGTTGAGCGTCCGACTTCAGCCAGGTCACGATCTCGCGGTCCGTGAGTTCGAGCCCCGCGTCAGGCTCTGGGCTGATGGCTCGGAGCCTGGAGCCTGTTTCCGATTCTGTGTCTCCCTCTCTCTCTGCCCCTCCCCTGTTCATGCTCTGTCTCTCTCTGTCCCAAAAAAAAAAAAAAAAAAAAAAAAAAAACGTTGAAAAAAAATTAAAAAAAAAAAAAAGAAATAATTTTCCTCTTCCTTTCTGATTCAGATGTCTTTAATTTCTTTCCCTTACCTAACTGCTGTGACTAGTACTCGCATTACGATGTTGAATAGAAGTGGTAAGAGCAGGCATCCTTGTTTTGTTCTTGATCTCGGAGGGAAGTCTTTCATTTTCAACATCGAGTATAATGTTAGTTGTGGGCTTTTCTTATGTTTTGAGGTGAGTTTCTTGTATTCGTAGTTTGCTCAGTATTTTTTTAATCATGAAAAGGTATTGAATTTTGTCAAATGTTTTTCTGCATGTGTTGAGATGATAGTATGGTTTCAACGATTTGTTCTGTCAATGTAGTTTATCACAGTGTTTGATTATTATAGGGTGAACCATTCTTGTATCCCTGGGATAAAGCCTGGTCATGGTGTGTAATCATTTTAATGTGCTATCGAATTTTGGTTTGCTCGGATGCTGTTGAGGATTTTGCATCTATAATCATTAGGAATATTGGCCTGTAGCCTTCTTTTCTTATAGAGTCTTTTTTTTTTAGCTTTTGTGTCAGGGTAATTATGGCTTCACAACATCCATGTGGAAATAGTCCTTCGTCTTCAATCTTTTGGAAGAGTTTGGGAAATACTGGCATTAATTTTTCTTAAATATTTGATAGAAATCTCCAGTGAAGCCATCTTGTCCTGGGCTTTTCTTTGTTAGCAGATTTTTGATTGCTGATTCAATCTCCTTCCTCAATCTAGGTCTGTGTAGATTTTCTATTTCTTCATGATTTAATCATGGCAGGTCACATATTTCTAGGACTTTATCCATTTCTTCTAGGTTATCCAATTTGTTGGCATATGATTGTTCACAGGAGTCTCTTATGATCTTTTTAATTTCTGTGACGTCAGTTGTAATGTCTCCTCTTTCACTTCTGATTGTGTTCACTCATGTCTTCTCTGTTTTTGTTTTTTGTTAACCTACCTAAAGTTTCATCAGTTTTATTTATCTCTTTTTAAAAACATAAACTTTTATTTCTGTTAATCTTTTCTATTATTTCTGCTGTAACTTTATATCCTTCTATGATAACTTTAGGCTGAGTTTTTTCTCTTCTGGTTTACTGAGGTGTAAAATTGGGATAACATTAAATCTTTCTTTTTTTTTTTAAATCTTTCTTTTTTTTTTAAATCTTTCTTTTTTTAAATGTAGACATATATCAGTATAAACTTCCCTCTTAGTACTGTATCCCATATGTTTTATTATGTTGTGTTTTTATTTTTGTCTCAACATATTTTCTAATTTATCTTTTAATTTCTTCCTTTACCCAATGATTGTTCAAAAGGGTGTTGTTTAATTTCACATATTTATGAATTTCCCAGTTTTCCTTCTGTTACTGATTTTAGTTTCATACTATTGTACTCAGAAAAAGATATTTGATATAATTTCTATTGCCTTGAATATTTTGAGATTTGTTTTATCCCCTAACATATGACCTAGAAAATGTCCTATGTGCATTTGAGAAGGATGTGTATTCTGCTGTAGTTGTATGGAATGTTCTAAATATGTCTCTAAGTTTCATTTCAGCTTTAGGGTTGTTCAAACCCAATATTTCCTTATTGATCTTCTGTCTGAATATTCTATCTATTATTCAAAGTGGAGTACTGAAATCCCCAGCTACTATTGTGTTTCTGTTTATTTCTCCTTGCAATTCTGCTAATGTTTGCTTCATATATTTGAGTGCTCTGGTGTTAGATGCATAAATATTTATAATTGTCATATCTTTCAGGTGAATTGTCCCTTTTATCATTATATGATGTCCTTTTTTGTCTCGTGACAGCTTTTGAATTAAAGTCACTTTTGTCTGATGAAAGTATGACTACCTCTGCTCTCTTTTGGTTTCTATTTGCATGGAATAACTTTTTCCATCCTTGCATTTTCAGCCTTTGTGTGTTCTTAAATCTAAAGTGAGTCTCTTGTGAACAGCATATAGTTGGATCTTAGTTCTGTGTTTTTCTATATTTAATGCATTTAGCCTTTCTATGTCTTGTGGTTGGGGTATTTAATACATGTGCATTTATGTATGTATGTATGTTTATATATTTTTGAGAGAGAAAGAGAAACAGAGCATGAGTGAAGGAAGGGCAGAGAGAAAGGGAGACACAGAATCTGAAGCCGGCTCCAGGCTGAGCTGTCAGCACAGAGCCAGCCGTGGGGCTCAAACTCACAAACAGCGGGACCATGAGACCGTGACCTGAGCCAAAGTCAGACGCTTTAACTGACTGAACCACCCAGGTGTCCCTTAATGTAATCTTCTATGCACAGTTTACATTTTTTAGTATTTTAATTATTTTATTTAAGTTCTTAAAATATATGTATATGAAATTACATGTTTCTTAACAACAGCCTAAAGTTCTTCATTATTCTATTCTTCCAAGTATGACAAGGAATTTAGCACATTGGTTATCAATAGGACAACCCACCCAATATTGTCAGGCTTTCTATTTTTATTTTGACACAGAAGTACTATTTGTTTTAAATTTATTAATAGTTTTAATCAAATTATGTGCTCATTATCTTATTTTATTTTTTCACCTCTTCCTTTTTGGGTTACCTTATTTTGTCCTAAGTGAGTAATTGTACTAGTTCTTTTGGTAAAAGTATTTAAAAAATCAATTCTCTGAATGTCTGTAATCATGTTTATTCTTAATCATTTTTAATAACTCTTCAGTCTTATACTGAATTCCAGGTTGATAATAATTTTTCCTTAGCTTTTAAGAGATATTACTGTATTATTTACTTGTTACTGAGATTTCTATTTCCATTCCATTGTAAATAATACGTATTTTCTAAAATTTTAAAGATTTTTTTTTTCCTTTGATCTTTAATAATGCAGTATCACCCAAATGTGATTGGGTATGCTTTCTTTTGTTTTCCATTCAGCTTACTCATGGATGTGAAAAGTCTTAGGGTTAGTTCCTTCAATTATGAAAAACTTATACCTGTTATGTATACAGATATTGCTTCTTTTAAATTTTCAACAATTTATTTTGGAATTAATATTGGGCTTACAGTGGAGCTTCTCAGGGTGCTTTTAAAAGTGTCCTTTATTATTTTTACCTCTCTCTCTGTGTTATGATCCACATAAATAACCCAGTGTAATATTTCAATGCTCTTATTTTCAAACTGCCTTTAGTATAAAGTTCACGTCTATTGTGACAAGTTAAAAATTTAATAGCCATCTATAACAATTCCATGTTCTTTAATTTACTCTTTTTCATACCTCTCTGATTTTGTTTCATGAAAACCTACTTTTGTTTTGTAATTTTTGATTTATTAAAATGAAAGTGATAACTTTATCAGCACACTCAGCTCAATTGATTTATTTCAAATTCATTTTCAGACTGTTGTATAAAGTTAAATTAATTTGGGGTCAACTTATATTATGATGGTACGCTATTGTGAAGGGAATCTTTTTGATTTATTTTTCCCCCTCTTTCTTGGTTCACATCTCTATCACTAGTGGTCTTTGAAGTGTTCTCATCTGGCCTCTGTGGCCCTAATACCAAACCAACACTCAAAGTCTCTGTTCTACTGTGATATAGGAGATAGTCTACAACACACTAGTCTGGTGAACTATTTTGTCCAGTTTCTGCTCATCGGACATTAGGTTTGGGTCCTCTCATCTATCAAGGCCCAACTTGCTGTAACAGAGTCCTGATAGAAAGTAGCATTAGCTACTGACTTCACAAAGTGAATCTGACTCGTGTTCTCCACGCTGTGGGGAACACTTTTAGTTTCCTTTGAACCACACGTATCAAACTCTGATTATTTCACTTACTTCTGTGTCTAGAGCCCAGAAGTCTTGTGGCTTTATGTTTTTGTTCCTTTTCTGATTCTTAGAGATGTATACCCCGGTGCTACCTTTTATAAATTCGAATTTTATAGTTTATTGTTCAATATTATGAAGAGAGTAGAAACGTCCCTTAGAACATCACCTCATTGCCCATTGTGAGGAAACATTCCTGTCTACTTTTTGTATAACTTTTTTGCAAATCCCATTGATTTACCCAGTGATGAGTGATTTCACTGCACATCACTTTACTGCATCTCTAAACACTAAGGCAACACTGGTAAAAACAGATGCCACTTGTAAGCTCAGGACCTTATTCTCAGGAGAGAATTTTGTTTCTTCCACCTAACTCTCCCCATAAGTCTCTAAGTTGCAGAGCTAAACACACTCTGGAACTAGAGACGCTTCTGGATACAGGTAAACTTAATCAGTATCTACTCAGTGTTTATGGACCCTTTAAAACACTGGAAGGAACTACGTCCTCAGTTCAAACTATTTGCCAAAGGAAATTCAGGAAATTAGTGGCTGGACTGGAATTAGAATCCAAGGTTGTACGATTCTTCACTCATAATCTTAACTATGTTGCTATTACTACCTTGGCCTCATGTATAATTTTGAACTCTTGGTTTTGACAGAAAGTACTGTCCAAACTAAAAGAAAAAAGTGTATTTACTCATGCAACTGGGAAGTCTTGGGGGTAAAGCTGTTGTTAGGAATTTTGAAGCTATTTATAGGCTCAAACAACACCATTAGGATGTGGTTTCTCCCCTCTCCTGGCTGGACTCACTTTCATTTGTTGGCCTCATTTCCAGATCTGTGTAGTAGCAGAATGGCTACAGCAGCCAGCTTCACATCCTCTCAGGCTCAAGTCCCAAGAAAAAGAAATAGTCTCTTCTCAGCAGCTCTCATACTTGCCCTTATAATCACCCTGATTGGAGCAATGTGGCTCCTGAGCTCACCTGCTTACCAATCGCTCAGGCCAGGAAATTGCCTGTGCTGATTGATCTAAGCCTAGGGTACATGTTCCATCCCTGTAGATAGAAGACGGGATCCACCCAAGTGATGGATTTCTGCTCCCAACTTGTTGGCATTTACCAGCAATCAGCCAGAGGTTGTTAGAGGACCCAAAACTTATACATGTCTCCCTCAGTTGTGATCAATAGTTGAGACAATTTTGCTATTAAAACATATTATCCATTACCATCAAATGTCTCCTACTTCTTCAAGAAATAAGATTTACGAAAGATGCTTTTGAACTGAGGAAAATTATTGGTATTCACGATACTCTCGGGATGATACTCAGGAAGCACAGTGTGAGACAGTATTACCCGTCTAAATTGATGCCTCCCTTTCATTCGATGAAGGAAAAGACGTGGATGTGCAGCAGTTGAGGAGGTGTGAGGGATGCTTAGCTTGATTGAGAAAGGTTAATTACATGTGAAATGAGGTTGGGACTCAGAGGATGTTTGCTCTAGATTTTGTGTAATGTTATATGAACACTGGGATTCTCTTTATTCTATTAACAAAATAAACTCATTTTGTTTGGTTTAATTTCACACTTGCTTTAATCCCACTGAACATTTATACTATTATTTAATTTTGCTAAACGTTTGTGGATAGTAAAATACCTATAGAATTAAGCAAGGGCAGGATATTAAATACATCCCGTTCTTGCAGAGATTTGATCTGCTAATTAGCCACACCAATTTTATGGATCATTGCATCTCACTTAAAATGTATTGTTATATGTTTATAATCTTTCCATAATGAGCTTTTATTGAGTGCATGGGCCAACTTCTGTGGGATGTACAAGAGAAACTCCCTTTCCTCCACCTAAAAAATATGTTCACAGACCTCGTAAATCACAATAACATTCCACTGGAAATGGTCCTCTTGGCATTATTAAATGGATTATTTGGGACCACAGTAGAAAATGCGTATACCTGAGGAGGGAAGAGTCAGAGTGTTATCCAGAAAAGTTGAATAAAAAAGAAGGATGGAGAGGAGGAAAGCCAACATTTAATAAATTGATGGGCAATATAAATTTATGGAAAAAACATATGACGGTCAGATTTTCTTTCATTATCACATTGACCTAATATAGTATTTGCATTTTGGCCTTTCTGTTACTTAAACAGACTAAACTAACAGTGTGTAGTTTCTTCACAGGAAAATTCATTTTCAGAATTAAGTATTGACTTTTGAAATACATTTAAAAATTTTTGATTTGAAAAGAATGATCAGGTTGAAACGCTACTGACAAAGTTAAACAGTGATGGTTACCCTTTTGACCGTACTCTTTTGTATCTTAGGAAATGGCTCACTGTAAAGAACCACCCTTCCTCAGACAACTTAGATAAGACTTGTGAATGGCCCCCTTATTTACCTATGACAAGGCCAGATATAAACCCTCCAAATTTCTATTTTCATAAATGATTAGATGAATGGTTCATTCCTACTGACCCACTTGGACAAAATTCCTGCTAACCCTAGTTGGCCAAACCCTAGTCAGGCTTCTGCCTTGTCCTCAGGTCCCTGAACTTTGGCCCACCCTGGAGCATGGGAAGAGTGGAACAGCCGCTCCAGAGAATCAGCTGACCTCTAGGGAAAACATTCCCTGGGCAGCTAGCTATTTATGCTCCTGGCTCATCGCACTCCTTAACACCGGGTTCCTTCTGGCCTTGTTTGCTACACCCTGTGGAAAAAAAGCCATTGCTGCCTGACCTTTGAGACACTCGCAGATGTAATGATGGGAGCATTCTCCCTGTGGCAATTAATAGTCCCATCTCCCCTATCATCATGGTCCCTTTCCCCCTGTTGCAATAATTCTTTTGACTAATGTCTTTCCTTACCAAAGACTGGATTTTTTTTTCAATTTAACACTACAATTAGTTAAGGCAGAGGATTTATTAGGAATTATTTATGAGAGAAAAATCTCCTAACATTTGTTTCCCTTTTACTCTAAATAGAAATTTAGTAGCATATTTTAGAGATGCTAGCAGCACACATAAAGTTATTAATGGAAAGACATACTACACATGTAAACACCAAAGAATGCTTCATATCACAAACTAAACACCTCAGCCTCACTACCAAGTGCCGTCCTGCATTCTTATCTGGGAGGGGCAGAGAGAGAAGGAGACACACAGTCAGAAGCAGGCTCCAGGCTCCGAGCTGTCAGCACAGAGCCCGATGCAGGGCTCGAACTCACAAACTCTGAGGTCATGACCTGAGCCGAAGTCGGATGCTTAACTGACTGAATCACCCAGGTGTCCCTAGAGATTGGGTTTTAAAGTGAGAAGTCAAGACAGTAGCTTCCCTTAGAGCTCCTGAGAGATCTGGGAGCCGGACTGCAAATAGAAAGCTCAAGGCCATGTTTGAGAAACCCTATTTTTTTTAACGTTTTATTCAATTTTGAGAGAGTACAAACAGGCAGAGAGGGGGGCAGAGGATCCGAAATGGGCTGCACACTGACAGGCTGACAGCAGCCAGCCTGATGTGGGGCTTGAACTCATGAACCGTGAGATCATGACCTAAGCTGAAGTTGGCTGCTCGACCGACTGAGCCACCCAGGCGCCCTGAGAAACCCTATTTTTAAAATACAATGAAACGAAAAAAAAAGTTGAATAATAAACATAGACGAAAATAAGCTTCTAAATATTGAAGTCAAGATCTGAAAGTCAAGAACGATTAGATGGAGCAAGGGAAAACAGGTCGGGATTAGATATCTGTATACGAAAGAAGAATACGAACCCGTACAAGACTGTTCTATGTAATTGTTTCCAGTGAGTTAGAATTGGCCTTGGTGGTTCAGCAGCAGGCAGTATCAGGAAGGATATTCCTGAGTTAAATAGTGAGGCTGAGTCAGTCTGCTGGAAACTTATGCTTTCCTAAATTAGCTAGAGCAGCATGTCTGGAAATGCTTTGAGACTTTGTTAAGCTGGGAATTGGTTCCCATGTCTGTTCTTTATCATCATACCTTTTTTTAAAACACCAGATATTACAGTTAATTTGGTGCTACGATCTAATTTTGTTCTGTTTTGTTGCACTTTATTTCCTAATGATGGTGATTCAGTCGGGTGATTCAGGAGGAGACCAGGCAGTATTTTTATGGGCTGGCAAAACTTTCCTCAGGCTGTCCCTTGTTCGTGAAGTGGCTGACTCAGACAGGATGAAGGCTCAAGTTCTCAGCCGGGCATTGCTCTCTGGCGTTAGTAAGTTTCTAAGATCAGAACCCAGCTTTGATAGCCGTATCTTCTCCACCATGTTCTCCTCCCTACAGTGACCGTCATTGTGTTGAAAAGGCCAACAAGTTCTGAGCTAAATCCCTACGATCATCTAAAGCACCGTACTTCCCAGCCCTTATTTCTTTGACCACGCCATTCCCTTTCTTGGATAATGTCCTTCCTCAAGAGTATAAACCTTACTAGATTTGAAACTACTTGTGAGCATGAAATATACATTTGCCTTAAAATATTTTTTATTGGAACTTATTTAACATAACACAATTTAGTACAGTAAGGTTGTGATGGTAGAGAATTCCAGTTTCCTCCTCTTTTTAAAGTAGATCCATCCAATGTTAGATGGACATACGGTTGCCAAGCACAAATTATATTTTCCAACTTCCCTCGTTGCTACGTATGGCCATGTTATTAAAGTTTTGATCTATTGGATGTAAGTGGGAATAGTGTGTAAAACTTCTGGGTCGTATCCTCAAAGAGAATGAGCATGCTGTATATTTCTCTTTTCTCACTTCTGATTGCCTGGAATGCCGATGTGATAATTTGACAGCAGGAGCCAGAGCAGCCATTTTGGTTATAATATGGAAGCTGTGTGCAGAGAAAGACAGAGCCACCATATTAGTCCTGGACAGCTTACACTTGGACTGCTAGAAGTGACAGAGGGTATTTTATCTTGTTTAAGTCACTGTTATTTTAGCATTTAATACAGAATGTGAACCATATGCTTTCTCTCAATAAATCCTTCCCGAGTGAAAGAATGAATAAGTATTGTGTCATTTAAATTGATCCCTTTTGTTCACGTTGGTTCTCAAGACTTGACATTGTATAGCCGTGCTTGGTAGCTTAGCCAGAGGTCCCACCTGGAGGCACTTGGACTTGGCTTGTCACACAAACACATGTTGATTGGACCATATATTGTTTTTAAATTAAAATGATTACCAACATTTATACCACAGAAGATTGCACATAAATACTCCTACTTCTGGATAAGAAGGTAAAAGATCAGATGATATAGCAACCCTCAGCCCATAGTCTGGCTTTGCACCAAATGACAACAGTCAGTTGTGTCTTTAGATGGTGCATGTGGTCCTATGTTCACCAGGTCAGATCAGCTTTGCTCATTTGTATCACTGCTTACCCATGTGGCCATTTGAGTTTGTGACCTGCCATGTAGTATTCTAATAAAAATGGACTTCTATTACTGATGAGTGCCTACTGCTTCACATGTGCACACTATCAGAATGCTGGAAGTAAAGCTGTTTCACTGGAATTTTCTTCTCTTATGAGCTCTTCCAGGTCAGGAGCTAATTACCCTTTGCTCTTTGTCCTTTACATTCACTCTGGTGAAAACCACACTTCTAAGCTGTTTTATGGCCTTTAATCTAATTGAAGGCAGAACTAGGGGCATCCTGCATGAGTTTAATCTTTCAAGCAGGTTTCAGCATGAATAACCCTTCCATAAACTGGCAGGCTTCCTCTCATGGGTTCTCCTCGAGTCGTTTTCCTGAAAGCCAGGGTACTTGCTTCTCTGCACAATAAATGGACCCTATTAATAATTAGAACTCTAGCCCAATCTCATAACTGGGGAAGAAAAACCTTCCAAATAAGCCCCTCAGAAAACCAGCACCTTCATCTGATTTACAGCTTATTTTTTTGCATGACACAGATGGTCTCTGATTTATGATGGCTTAACTTCCGATTTTTCTACTATACAATGGTGTAAAAGCAACATGCATTCTGTAGAAATGGTACTTTGAATGTTGAATTTTGATCTTGTCCTAGACTAGCCTGTCTTGTGATGCTGGGCAGTGAGTGTAGACACACGATCATGGGGTGAACAACAAATACACTTACTGCCATTCTGTCCCCAATCATTCTGTGTTTCACTTTCAATAGTGTAGTCAGTAGATTACTGGGAATATTCAACATTTTATCATAAAATAAGCTTTGTGTTAAATGATTTTTCCCAGTTGTAAGCTAATGCAAGTGTTGGAGAACATTTAAAGTAGACTAGGCTAAGGTATGATATTTGATAGGTTAGGTGTACTAAGTGCATTTTGCCATATTTTCAGCTTAGGATGGGTTTATCATGATGGAGCTCCATTGTAAGCCAAGGAAGATCTGTGTTGATACATGGAGTAAAAATTACTTAATGCATTTCTGGAAATTAATTATTAGAAACAAGTTAAAATGACATTGATGCTTTTTTAATGAGAAAGGGTCACAGAAAAGTTTTGAGAACACTTTAGATAAGTGGGATAAGATAGAGAAGAAGACTGGAATGGACTGCTTACGCATTATACTTTATAGAAATTTTAATTAATTAGTATATATTATATTTGCATAAAATTAAATATACTAATAGAGAGAGATTTGGAGGAAAATATTTTGGGCACTTTGCACTTCTAAAAAACTCAAAGGAAATATACTAGTAAGGAAATATAGCTAAACTATGTTATGAAATAAATACATATAATAATATATGTGATGTGATGCAATTGTTTTTATGTAATAAAATCCTTTATCTCCATATGTACACATGCACAGGAAAAAGTACTGAAAATGGAAGGACTGAAACCAAATTAAGACTACCAGTGAGGAAAGAACATGAGATCATATGTGCTTTGTAAGTATTTTCATACTGCTTACCTGTTTCTGAATTTCACATACTATTTGTGTAATTTTTAAAATAAGTTATTTATTTATCTTGAGAGAGAGAGTGTGTGAGCAGGGGAGGGGGAGAGAGGGAGAGAGAGAATCCCAAGCAGGTCCTGGACCATCAGCATGGAGCTTGATGTGGGGCTCAAACCCACGAACTATGAGATCATGACCTGAGCCAAAACCAAAAGTCTGATGCTTAACCTACTGAGCCACCTAGGTGCCCCTACTTGTGCAATTTTTAAAAGTATTTAAAAAAGAAATGCAAATCATAATGTTGACCCAACAATTTTATTTCTGAGAATATATTTTAATTATTCTCAGTATAGTAAAAAAAAAAAAACAACAACAAGTATTATGTGTACAAATACCTTAGGAAAATATTTTGGCTTTGAAAAATTGGAAATCACTTAAATATCCAATTATAAGGTACATGTTAATTATGGCAAATCCATACAACTTAATGTTTAGTTCATAAAAACCAGTATTACCAAAAGCATGTAATGTCATAGAAGCATTTGTGACTTAATATCAAGTGTAAAAAAAAAGTAGGATGCAAAATTAAATGTTGAGTTTGGTAATAAAATACAATAATTGGGAAATAATACTGGAAAAAATACATCAAATGTTAATGTGATTTTGTTTCACAAGGCATTATTGGAAAATGAAAGATTCTGATACCATTCATGTTGTCTGCTGGGCAACCTGTAATATGAAGAACATAAAATATGGGAAAAAGGATGAACAATTGTTGGTTTTTTTTTAATATCCAGGAAATTTTGCTTTTATCAATTACAACCAACTTCACATTTACCTCTAAATATACTGGTGAAGAATTTTAAAGAAACTCCAACTTAGTATGTAATTTGAACATTAGAAACAAGTGGAATAAAAAAAAAAAAAAGAAACAAGTGGAATTTTGACTAGCCGTATCATTTCTACATGAATTTGTCCATAAAGAGTAGTGTTCCCCATAGGCAAGAGTATATAAACTCATATTATCTCTGGGAATTCTACTTGGTATTAGTGAATGGCTTTCTTTATAATCATAAATATATTCACTAGAAAACTCCTATTAAATGACTTTTATCTTATGGAAAACAACATTTGATTGATCTTCTTTGCTTTCCTATTTTTCTCATTCATTTGGTTGAATGTGTTTCTATTTAAGTTTCCCTCTTTTTTCCACGTTTGCTATTTTTCTAGTACTACAGTAAGAAAAGTGTGCCTTTTAGACACTAACAATATTCCAGAAAATTCAATCAGTATTTTTATCTTCAAGACTTTGCTTGCACTATTCCTGTCATGGCAAGATTCCTTTTCTATGTTTCCTGATTTGCCCATTCGTCATATGAAGTTACTCAGAGAGCTAAGAAAACCTTTCATGCACTAAAAAATCTCATGTGATCATCCACGAATTCACCAATGAATTCTTGCCTCTCCTCACATAGTGTGAGATATTCATACTCTTGTTCTATATTCAATGTTTGAGTAATAATGTGGTGGGATTTGAATGACATCTGGAGAACATCCAATAAATGATAAACTCTGTTACATCCTTCATCTTTCTTTTACCCTGCAGTATCTCCCCAGGTAAAGCCTATAACCTTCTGCCTGTTACGTTTCTGTGGAGTTAAGTGACCTTAGTTGTTTGTATATTTTTGCCAAAAATATTCCTTTTTATTGTCTTCTTTGTTTGCATAGCCATGTATTGCTTTGAATGTATTGTAATATAAGCTGAGGTTTAAATCACAATTACAAATAGAGGGATTCTAGATCTTTACCAGGAATGTGAATTTAACCTTTAGATATCTCTCTTTGTGGTCTTATGAGTAGACGCTATGAAATGCCGGATGATTGAGTAGGAGCAGACGCTATGAACTGCCAAACGATTGAGACTTGACCTGTTCTTATTTTTGTAGGTACACCTAAATTTCAACTTATACCTGGATGACTAAACCACATTCTGATTTTAGAAATATAACTTTAATACAAATTATTTTTTTCAAAGTGACTGTTATAGGATTACTTTTTCTATGGTCCTTATACAATTTACTGCATTAGTTTCGTTGCCATTTTACTTTCCTCAGTTGCCAGTTTCCACTCCATTATCAGGGACATTAGGCCACATAAACATTCAAATTATAGAGGCCTACTCTGGGAGACAGGCAGATGATTAAATAAAAAAGTAGGATGAGATGAGATGAGACAGGGAGCTGTTTATGTTGAGACCCTTTGTCAGTATTTCATTCTAGCCCACTGAGAAAGCTACATTCTATAGTAAAACAAATTCTTGCAGCTTAAAGTAAGCCAAGAAAAGAACAATCCAGTCCCATACATTTTCTTAGCATTATGCTAGGAAAATATTTTTCTATCTTAACAAATGAGGTATGTGTGGTGAGATATCAAAAAAAATTTGTATATTTACATATACAGTACTCATGTAAGATACTTAGAAAGCTCAATCTTCAATACACTTAAAATTAAAGGACTCTTGTTTTCGTTAAATGATGGGTCAGCTTAATGTTGACAATCTGATGGGGGAAAAGGACTCTAGGGGTACAGGTGCTCTCCTTAACCTAACAATTCTTTGTTTTCCATTGCTTTCTGGGTCATTCACATTTGCATTTTGAGAGAAAAAAGAAAAAAAAAAAAACCAGGCCCTTGAGTAGATACTTTACATATTAATATAAATTAAGAGTAAGAGACTTCACATGGAAGAAAAACAAAAAAATGAGTGTCAGGAGAACGAGGCTCACTCCTCTCGTGAGCACATCAGCACATCTCCCAACTGATTGGTTGTTCCTTTGTCTTTATACCAAGGTCGGAGTAAAGAGTTGTTTTGAGACAGAAGGCACAAATAGAAGTGGAAAGTCAGCTGCGGATATCTTTAATTAAGTCTTTAAAATCTTCAGAACAGTGTAAAGGCACAGCGTTAATGTTTTGTCTTGCTCAAAACCATGCACTATTTATAAGCATAATGATAATAAAACCAATACAAGGTTTACATTACTGAATTCACTTCTTTGTATAGAAAAGCGTTCCATAATGCCCTATTCAGAAGTGTTTTCACATGCAGAGATGGAAAAAAGGCATTTTTTTTTCTTTCAGGAAAAATCATTAATATATTCAAGGTTTAACTTTCCTTTTACAAGTGTTTCTGAGCGTACCATATGGCACCAGTTAGATTTGAAGGTTTTCATTTGCTTTTTAAAAATCTGAGTGAGGTTTCCTTTCATAATCTCATACATACTGGTTATTTTTTAATAAGCATAAAACTTCTATATAACACCAAATGCATGATTTAACAGGAAGGAATAAAAAATACATGGCGATATAATAATTGGCTCATTTAGTTAAGAGCCGCTTTGAAGCTTAATAGTAAAGGATAAGCAGTCATTAGCTTATTAGCTCAAGTTGGACCCGGTACTTATTTTTTTTTAAATAAGTGCTGGAATACATATCTTGATAAATTGTGAAATGCCTTTCCCCTTTCAGGGCCCCCTCCCTAGTTCTACATTCACAAAGAGGAGTGGGGGGTATTCGTGCCAAATGAGGCAGTTGGGATAGAAACGTTGGTATAATTGAGCAGATGTGTGTCAACATCACTCTGGAAAAAAAAAAGTTGTCTGTACCCTTCATTGGCACACAACATCCCCCAAATAAAAGCCGCTATGATTCGGCACTTCCATTCAAACTCTCCTATGGCATTACAGTTATAATACAGAAGATTCAAAGATTTCAGTGTACTCGCCCTAATGACTGTGACGAAAGGAGAGCTTCAAATAAAACATTATCACACCCTTTTTAGGAAATGTAAGTAGGATTAATAAGTTGGTCTTTCTTGAGTTTTATCATATATTTGATAAAGGAACTAGTGTGATAAGCTACTAAAAATCGAGGTGTTTAGGTAAATTGTTTCCTTTTCAACTTTGCCTAATTTTTTTCTACTAGGTTTTCAATCTAACTGATGTTAATTTTTTTTTAATTTTTTTAATGTTTATATTTTGAAAGAGAGACAGAGGGCGAGCAGGGTAGGGGCAGAGAGAGAGGGAGACACAGAATCTAAAGCAGGCTCCAGGCTCCGAGCACCGAGCTGTCAGCACAGAGCCCGACGTGGGACACGACTCACAAACCATGACATCATAATCTGAACCAAAGACAGCTGCTTAACTGAGCCACCCAGGTGCCCCAAACTTCTGGTAATTTCTAAAAGGACTCTTCTTACTCATGGGGAATTTATGACTGCTTTTCTCCTACACATTTTCTCTAGTAAAATTAATGGAAGAGGATTGTATATGACAGTAGTGGGACCATTAGAAAATGAAGACATTGGGCTGTGCATGGCAAAAAAAATTGATGTCTTATTGGATTCCTCATTAGTAAGCATAAAATTCCCAGGGGAATTCAATAATCCTAAAGCTGACATTTAAAAGGACAAATGGCACCTACAATGTTCACGTGTCTTTTATAACTATTCTACCTGTCCATTCAATAAATATTAATTGAGAACATATTATTCTCTATGCATCATTTGAAATTCTTATGAGTGACATGAAGGGTGCGATTCATATTTTCAAGAAACTAACAGTCCATGAAAAGAGGAGACAGTTACAATTATAAAAATTACCATAGAGATACACAATGTTACAGCAGCAAATAACAGGTTATTCAGAAGGCATAACTCCGGTGGATCTTCAAAAGATTAGTAAGAGCTATCCTGGTAGAAAAAGTGGTGATAGTATCTGTTACAAATGAAGGAAAGGTTGCAGCTGATATGGCTTGAATATTAGTGTGGTGAATTAATGTGAAAGAAAGTCAGAGGGGGAGCTGCAGATAATCGAAGGCTTTACATATTATCTTTATATACCTGGTCTGTATTCAACCAACAGAGTAGCACTAGAGGATTTTAATCATAGGAGTAACAAAATTAGATGGCAGCACTGTAGAGGGTAGGTTAGCAAGAATATGAGAATTTACAGGCAACCACCAGAGTAACTTAGGGAAAAATAAAAGGAACTTGAGGTAACCAGTGGCATTGGAGACATGAAGAAAACATGTAAGAGGAAGAAAGGAGAGCATATGTTGACAAGGTAACCAGCAGAGAAGTTTTCTAGATGCCTCCATTCTGGCTTGGGAGATTGTCTATGTGAGAGTCCTCATTTCCAGATTGGGGAATATAGGAAGATGATCAGGTTTAGGGGGAA
Source organism: Panthera uncia (assembly GCF_023721935.1). NCBI lineage: Eukaryota > Metazoa > Chordata > Mammalia > Carnivora > Felidae > Panthera > Panthera uncia. Next base: position 73,531,668 of record NW_026057584.1, on the reverse strand, counting down.
TCATTGGGAGGAAATGAGGGCACATAAACCAAGAATGTGGAGTTTTACAAGTTGAGTTTGAGATACTTCTAGAACATACAGTGCAAATATTCAGTAGGTTCATTTGAATAGAAAGGTTTTTGAGGAAAAAAAGATATGGAAGAAACTTTAGCCTGTATATGGTAATGGTACTTCAAGAAAAGGATGTAAGTCAAAACTCACAAGAAAAGTGTATAGTGAGAAGAAAGTAGGGCCAAGGGCATGCTGCTTGGAACATCAATATTTAAAGGGAAAGTAGACAAACTCAGAACATCAAGGAACAAGAAAGCAAAGGAGGTGGGAAAGACATGTAGAAAGAGTGGAACTGTGGGAGTTAAGTGGATAGTTAAGATGGCTTAATTCAAGACAGAAAGATTGATTCACATAATTATCTAGCATTAAATATCTGGACAGAAGCCAAATAATATAAGGTCTGTACTAGCTATGTCATTGATGACTTTGGGGAAAGGGGTTTCAGTGGGGTAGAAGGGGGAAAAAATCACTGTATATTTTACCAAAGAGGGAAGGAAAAGTTTCAAGAGGCTGGAAAATCAAAACAGTATGTGTGTGTGTGTGTGTGTGTGTGTGTGTGTGTGTGTGTAAATTTTAATTGTAATTCCAGTGTAATTAACATACAATGTTAGTTTTAGGTGTATAATATAGTGATTCAACAATTCTATCCATTACTCAGTGCTCATCACAAACGCCCTCCTTAATCCCCATCACCTATTTCACCCATTACCCCCCCACCTCCCCTCTGATATCCACCAGTTTGTTCTCTATATTTAAGACTCTGCTTTTTCATTTGTCTCATTCTCTCTGTTCATTTGTTTTGTTTCTTAAATTCCAAATATGAGTGAAATCCTACAGTATTTTTTTTGTCTTTCTCTGGCTGACTTACAAAATAGTATGTATTTTTAAAAATAAAGTTGGTTTTTGGATAGTAAGATGTAATTGTAGAATGTTTTTAAACTTCTGGAAAAAAATAACTAGGAGGAATGAGAGAAGATATCAGACATTCCATAGGAATATATACATATGCATTTCACTAAAACATTTATCTGAAAAGAAGAAGACAATTTATATTAATACCAACAAATGGGGTGCCTGGGTGGCTCAGTCAGTTGAGTGACCGACTTCGGCTCAGGTCATGATCTCACGGTTTGTGAGTTCGAGCCCCGCGTTGGGCTCTATGCTGACAGCTCAGAGCCTGGAGCCTGCTTCTGATTCTGTGTCTCCCTCTCTCTCTGCCCCTCCCCCATTCATGCTCTGTCTCTCTCTGTCTAAGAAATAAATAAATATTAAAAAATTTTTTTTAAATACCAACAAATGAAAGGTGAAAATGTGGAGAGGAAAGAAGGAGGAAGTCAGACAAAAGGGGTACAGTGGGAGTTAAGAGACAGTACTAAGATGGTTGGGGTTAAGGTTTTAGGAATAAATATGTTCTTTTTGAGGTAAAGGTCTAAGATGTGGCTAAGGATACACGTTGCCAAAGTGGAATAGAAAAAGAAAAAAGAAATTTGAGTTGAAAATTTGTGGAATTATGCTGCAGAAGAAGCCTCACTATTTTTGGAGTCTCCAAAAATGATGAGAAAAGCTCAAGGGTAGGAAGCCTTGATTGTGATACCAAAGTACTCAAATTTCATGGGAAGCCCACAGTACAGCAAGTAAATTATATTGATAAGAAATAGTCCTATCTCAAATCAAAGATGACAGGGAAAGCGGGGGCCTAGGAAACTGTTGGCCCCATTTCCTGGCCAAGGAGAAGTATAGTATGAATAAACAACAGCTTCTGCTAAGGAAAGCTGAAATGGGGGCCATGATTTAGTTTTAGAGCCACATTTTGGTAAAGTCTAGAAAAAGAAAGAGGGTCCTTTGCATAAGAGTTTGTATATAAAAAAAGTGGCTATGTAAGAGGATACCGATTCATGTCAAAACAAGCAAACGGTTATAATTTTTAAAGTAAATCTGTCTCTATTGAATAAAGTGATTTGGGTCATTGTTGATTCCAAGAGGGCTAGTGTTTCTTTCATTCTACTAATATGTGATGAGAAATTACTAATCACTTTTTTAAAAGTTTATTTGTTAATTTTGAGAGAGAGAGAGAGAGAGAGAGAGTGTGCGTGCTTGCGAGCAAAGGAGGGGCACAGGGAATCCCAAGGAGCCTGACAAGGCTTGAACTCACAAACCATAAGATTGTGACCTGGGCTGAAACCAAGAGTCGGACGCTTAACTGAAAGAGCCACCCAGCCGCCCCCTTACTAACCACTCTCGAGTGAGTTTTAAGTAAACTGAACATCCTAAAATTTAGTCCCTGCTGTTCTTGACTCAGATTATCGACTCTCAGAGTTTGGGAGTCAGGTGGCCTAGTTCATTTCACTATCCAGTCAAAAGTCACAAGCAGGCTACCTTCTCAAGACTCTGAGATATATTATGTAAAACAAAAAATGTTATTGCTAGCAGTAATAACCACATTTATTCTGAGACTCAATAGAATTCAATTATAGACTGGGTTGCAGTTAGCAAATTAACAGAATTTTTTTTGAAATAATTATTAACCAATTAGGATAATTGGACTTTAAGTTCTTATGTTGAATCCTTACTCTTTAGATTAAAGCCATCGACTTTTTTCCCCTTTATTTGAAGGCAGGCGTAACATTAAGCTATTTAACTTCCAAACTATGCTTTGCCATCTGCTTAGTTCAAATGGTAGTGTGGATTCATCTCTTGTTAGGCTTTATTAAGCTTGCACCAACAGAACATTTTAACCTCTAAACACAAGAAAAGCAACAAACAGGTGAAGATCAACAAACGCTGCAGGAAGATTTTAAGTGACTAATCAGATGGAAGGAATGTCTAAAAAAGAGCAGGCAGGAAAATGGGATGCCAACTGTCGTAGCCACAAGCTTGCGAAGGTGAGAATGGATGGCTACAGGCCAAGGAACCTCAGGCCCTGTAAATAAAATGTGTTATTACAAACAGTAGTCCTTGTACGTGCGCGCGCGCACACACACACACGCATCTTAATAAGAAAGCAACCATAAGTTTTAAACAGGGACCTGTGAAAACCTTCAGCTTTGCTGGGGGAGCTTCCACAGTCTAGGCTTAAGGTCAAAAAGAAATGCTCAGTAAGGATGGATTTTTAGAATCAGAAAGATCCGGGTCAAAATCCTGCTGTCCTCACTCAGTGATCAGTTGTCTGTTCTTTAAAATCTGTACTTCTTCAGTTTTAAAATGGATTAAAAACAGTCCCTATGTCTGGGCTTGTTAATGGAGATGGAATGTGTGAATGCAGGAAGGGTTTTCAAGCCTTACACAGAACAGGCAGTGGGCACACGCTGGTAATCATCAATTAATGTGACTCCTTGGCTTCTTTGTTGCCCATTTGCAGCTGTGCCCCACCCGCCCTTCCTTTAAAATAGAAACAGGAAAGCCTGGGTGGCTCAGTTGATTAAGTGGACGACTTTGACTCAGGTCATGTTCTCGCAGCTCATGAGTTTCAGCCCCACATCAGGCTCTGTACTGACAGCTCAGAGCCTGGAGCTTGCTTCAGATTCTCTGTCTCCTTCTCTCTCTGCCCTTCCCCCACTCACTCTCTGTCTCTCTCTCTCAAAACAAGTAACATTTAAAAAAAAAGTTAATTTTGTGATTTTAACACCAGTTTTTCCTTCATTCATGTCTGGTGACCTTGTGTATTTCCTTTTTTTGAAATTTGCTTCATCAGTTTTTAAAGTTTTACCTATAGATAATTTGAAGATAATTTCAAACGTTTCTCCTTTATGCCCTTAATTCCTGTACCCCTGGTTATCTTAAACTGTGGGGCGAGAAGCAGATATTGGTCGATGTAATTTGAGACTTAAGATGAAAACTGCCTCTAGAGGATTTTTGTGATTTATTCTGCCAGATCCCTGGAGATAATAGTGTTGCAGGATTTTTTACCTCAATACCTGTGTTTCGTTGTCTCACCACCTCAAAGAATGGAGACGTGGGCCCAAAATAAAATAAGCAGCAAGCAAAAGTTTATTAGAGTATAAGATCAGAAAGTAAGAACAGTATGAAAGCTCTCTTTACAGAGAGGAGGCATTCAAAAGTGAATGTCCGTGACCATAGGCAAGGCTTTTTGTTTTGTAAGGTTCTGGTCGCTTCCCCCTTCCCTCCCGCCTCTTCTCAGGTCCTACGCTTACTGGCTGGATAACTGCAGGTGCTGGGTTGTCCATTCCTGATTGGCTCTGCTCCATTGTGTGAGGAGTCAAACCATGGTCATCCTGTCCCTCATGTAGCGTAAATTTTATGGTTTCCTCTTTTTAGTTAAGTATTTTGATTGTCAAATTCCTGAGGGGAACCTGAGGGGGAGTAGGTGGTATCTGTTACATTCTTAAGAGGACCTTAAGCCCTAGAAGGTTTGCTGTGGTCAGAGGCTCCCAGCATTGTTCCAAAATATGTGGTTTTTTCCACCCAAGGACCTCAGGTCCTAACCTTTCTCTCTGCCCATTTTATCTTATCTTTTCCTTATCTATAGCAATCCAGAGCCAATTTAACTAAATTCAAAACCAGAACTCTTCCTAAAATAATCCAGTCAACTTGAAAACATGCTGTAATTCCATGTGAGAACTTTTCCCTTTCTATTTTACCTTTTCCCCAAGTGAGTGAAATTCTTTGGGATCTCAGACCATTACGGGCAAAGTCTCTTGTTAGACTCCCAAATTTTTATGGGTCTTCGTTTTGATTATTGTTTTGATCATCATACAACAGCTGCCATGCTCATTTCCCTCTCTCAATTTCCATTTTCTTTCCACTTTTTGTTGCAGAATATTTTACCACAATACCTGGGATTCGACCTCAGGTCCTACTCTACTGAATCCTATCTTCTTCTATCGTATTTTGACCTGATAATTCCTTATTGTCTTGTCAGGTTTTCAATGCTTTTCAGATGACTTTAAAATATGTCTTCTGTACTTCTTTTAGTTCTCTGGGTGTGGGAAGGGGAAAAGATTGGTCTAATTATTTAACCAATCATTGTGAGAAGCAAATTATGATTATAGCAAATGGTTTGCTATAATCCCAGCCCAAATTGCTGAAGTGAAATGTTTCATTTTGCATATGTAAAAGATTAAATGCCTATTATAAACTAAATGAGATGGTGAGTGGGGAAGTGGATACATGAGTCTAAAGCTCTCAGGAGAGTCCAGTATTAGAGGCGTGATTTAGAGAGACATCAACATATACATGTCACTTAACACCATGGGATCACATGGGATCACTTAAGATGTGAATGCAAATAGAGGAAAGGGTCAAAGATCAAGAACCAGAGATTCCAGACAATAGAGTTCAGAAAGAGGAAGAGAAGCTGGCAGATTAGGCAGGAGGAGCTAATGGTGTTTGAGTAAACCAGGATATCTTGGTTTAGAAAAGATATCCTTGGTTAAGAAAAGAAAGTATTTCAAGAAAGGAAGGTAGCCAATGGTGTCAAATACTCCTGAGAGCGAGTAAATGAGAACAAAGAAGGAACCATTGTTTTTGAAAGTATGGAACTCTTAGATTAAAACATTTTTAGGGAGCAGTGTGACTCAAACTTTAATGGAGTAGTCTGAAGAGGTAATATGACAAGAAGTGGAGAGAGACATTGAATGCTGACAACTCAGTACGGTTTACCTTGAACAACCCAGATTTGAAATGCATGGATCCATTTATACAGGACTGGGGCTTGTTTTTATATATAAATACAGTACTATAAGTACAGTACTATAAATGCATTTTCTCCTCCTTATGATATTCCTAGTAACATTTTCTTTTCTCTAGCTTACTTTATTATAAGAATACAGTATATAATACGTATACAAAATGTATGTTAACTACGTGATTGGGAAAGCTTCTGGTCAACAGTAAGCTATGAGGAATTAAGTTTTGGGGGAGTTGAAAGTTATATGTGGATTTTCAACTGCATGGGGAGGTTGATGCCCCTAATCCCCGTGCCTTGTTCAAGAGTCAACTGTACTCATTTTCTATGAAAGTGGGCGAGGGGGGAGGAACAATGGGGCAGTTGATGGAAGAGAATTTATGATCAAAGTGGGGGTACTTTTAAATAGAAAATGACATGAATTCTTTCTTATTGAACTGATCTTGTATAGAGGGAGGAATTGCTGATGCAGAAGAGAGTAGGAATACATTCAAGTATAGAGTGAATGGGCAGGAGGGGAGAGAATCAAGACAGTATGGAATTAGGAACATTTCTTTTATTGTGATCGAGAAAACAGAGAAAGTAGGTTGATATCTACGTAGGTTGATACAGTTGGTGGTGGGCATTTATGTTTTTATTGGTTTTCATGGAGTCTAGACATATTTCCCAAATATTTTTGATCTCTGACAAGAAGTTGCATGTTGGAGAAGAACAAAGAGAAGCATACCTAGGAGAGAGTGACTAGCATTATAAGAGGGTCTCAAAATTTTACTACTTAAGGAATGAATACAGACACATTTAGTCTCTTGAAAAGGCCTTGGGAACTCATGCTTCAAACAACTGAAATGCAACCATGAAGCAAAGGCAGAGGTCTTTTGTGTGTGTAGCTCCAGACACAGAGCTCTGACCAGTGGATGGAAGTTATAGGGAGGCAAATTTCAATTCATAATAAGAATAAACCTTGTAATAACCAGACTTTTGCAATTGTCAAGTTGCAAAGTTTCCTTTATAGGAAATGTTCACAGAACTCCTTGAGGATCTTGTGGAGATATCACTTGCACTGAAAGAAAAATTGATGTTAGACAGTTTGAATTTGTACCGGAAGTGAGTTCCACCAATTGTATGACTGGTTCATCTTCTCAAATCGTTTCTCAGCAATGTCTTTTCTTCCTCACACTTGGTTCTCAACTATAGTATCACGGCATCTCAAGAGTTCTTAATGGAGACTCTGCAAACGGTTGAGGTGAGATAGGAAATATAGTTCAGATTGCCTTTTACGGTCACATTTTACGAGCTTCACAAACAAAACGTGCAGCATGATAGAATTCCTCTGACCTAGGATTGTCAGAAAACCTAGAGGAATCACCCATCCAATTTCCAGTTTCTTCTCCTTTCAGTGCTTTTGAACTTGAGTCTGGGCATAAGATGCTTCAATGGGGTTATTGCTTAATTAATTAGAGACAAGAGAAGAATAAAATTTTAAAGAGAGAATGGTAGATTACAGAGTCCGCTGTTCAGCAATGACATAGACTAATTCGACAATCGAAGGGTCAGTACCTGCAAAAGTAAGGACACTGCTTACAAGCATTAGCATCCAACTAGTAACAATGTGCGCGCCAGGATAATGAACTTAAAACAATAGTAATTAGCAGGCTAAGACAAAGGATTAAAATTAAAAATGAATAGTGCAGTGCTTTCGCTTCCTTGTAAAACAGCATTAAGCCAACTTAATCCATTTTAATTCATTGTGAAACCTGCAGTGCAAATGAGATGGATTCAAGGGTCAGGTTCAGCTCCTGAGAAAGTGCGATACATTCACCTGTGACAATTCTTTCTGGAATGATAAAGTAAGGGAAGTCTCTTAAGAACTCTGAGTGACTCCATAAGGTCCCCAGGGATCAGGTGTCAAAGTTGTCTATCAGATGCCTGAAAAGAAAAAAGGGAAGCATTACTCAATGCTATTGTGAGACAGTTGTCATTGACTGATCAGGCCTTTGAAGCACGCTTTCACAGTCAATGAAACCACCTGAATAGATGAAAGCCAGACAGCTTCTGACAAACAAGAGTCTATGGAATATTCATTGTGCATCTGGGAGGGAAAGATTAATGTATTAGAAATTAAAATGGGACCAGAATGTATGATCTTGCTCTAACACTTGGCCAGACCTGTGTCACCCACTGCTAGTGCCTGAAGTCAACAGACAATTCTGCCAAGGTAACTGAGAATCATTAAGCATCCTGCTATTGTGCACGGTGAATAATAAAACTTTCCTCCTATTCTTTGCCTGGAGCTGACAATGAATAATTCTGGAGCTATTTGCAATGTTAACAGCACCTATCTTGCCCATCCATTCCTTTACGATAAGGATGGAAATATGCATTTCAACAGTCTGTACAGATACCGATTCACAGGCATTTCAAAGGACACCTGTCACTCAAGTGAAGGACCTGTCAGTCTTCAATGTATGATGGTGCCAAGAAAATGGCCAAAAAGATTATCTGTACTTTATTTCTCCCCTTTTTCAGATTAAAACACTGTTACATTTGCCATAGACTGACAAGTGATTTACGCTGGCAACTGTAATGTGTTTAAGACTAGAAAAAAAGCTATTCTCTTAGGCAGGCGGTTTCTTCCAGGGTTTACAACTGTAGCAAATATACTATCACAAATGTGATCTAGACCATACAGAATGTCATTATGCTTGATATTAGAAGCATTTAATCCGTTTGCTGACATAAAGGTGACATTGATAGAGTTGTATTTTTGATGTCACTACCCGAGTAAATTTACTTTTAAGAAATTACAAGTAGGCTGGAATTATAAGGAGTCCTTAGAGTATGACCAGCTTTGTACTGGACATCTTCATTAAAATGATATGTGAGCAACTAAAGATTTTGTTCCATTGGCACATCACTGAGTGTATGGTTTAGAATAACACAGCTTCCATAATCCGTAGAAATTCATGTCACTTATCAAAAACTTAAAATTCAACTACCAAAGAGATTCTTAATATTTTCTTCCCCTGGACCAAAAGAGTGACCACGATCTAGAGTTTTAGAGTTCTTCAAAGTTTTATTCCCCTGTGCAAATACTGTAACTCCCATTGGGATCCTAATGTTTAGGAACAAATCATTCTGCCTCGTTCAACTATAGTTAAATTAATAACTGAATTAAATATTAAATTAATAAACTTCAAAGAGGTCCACCTTTCTCTCCCCTACTGAAGGTCATGAGAGCTCATCTTTTTACCAGGATGTTATGGGTCTTCTCTTTTTTCCTAGGAATAATGAGCTTATTACACTAGCCGTTGACCACAAGGCAATTCTTGGATGTTCCAGTGGTACTTAGGTGTAACAGAAGACTTGCGTTTAGTACATTAAAGAACTGACCTGTGAATGTCTTTAGCCTCTGGTTAGTGAGCGATCTTTCTCTTTCTTCTCGACAGGAAGTTCTTATACATATCGATCTTTTTTCCTAAAAATTATGAATCAGAAATTGTTTAAAATGCCTTCTTAGGCATTCTGCCTGTAAGATATTATAAAACAAATATATCAGATCCCAATAGCATACCAAAATTTTCAGTGACTTTGTAGACGACCAAGATGTTAATCACCCACACATTCTCCAGATACTCGTTTTAAGTGGCTCCTCTTCACACTGCTTTTCTACCTTACCCAAATATGTCTTTTAATTTAAACTTCTCAGTGTTTAAGGTAGTAAGATTTCCTATTTTCCATGATAATGATATCAATTTATAATATATTTATTTTTTTATAGCCCTCCTTCGAGGTACTATTATTATCCCCATTTCATAGATGTGGAAACAGTCCAAGATCATGCAGTTAGATTTAAACTCAGTTTGGCTCCAGAGTCTATGCTCAATGTTTTGAATCCAGAAAGAGGTGCTTTGTCTTCGAATGAACTCACAGTCAGGGAGTACCTAAGGCAGCAAGATCCATTAAAGTTATCACACTTTTGGCTACAAACTCCTTGAGAGATGAATTTAATTGTCGCACAATATTGACTCACAACACAAACGTTCTCTAATTAGTGGATATTTAAACAATAACAAAAGCATGCCGTTTTATAATGTCCATTCAAGTGATCATTAAAATGATATTAACATGAGGAAGAGAATGCATTTATATTCTCAACCCTATGTATTACTAATTACTTATTACTTTTTATGCTCTGGATTTTCTCTAAGAAAGCCTACTTCTACTGGTTCCAATGCACAACAGATCTCAAATTCAGTGCTGGCTGACATCATATTCACAATGTTTAATTGTCCATAATAGTACACATAATAGTACATAATAGTGCACAACATAATAGTGCACTTTATGCAGACTGGAATATAGAACAGTCAAACATCACTTCAGGTAAGGGGAGAATAGTAACAGTGCAGAGCATTATTTTAAGATTTTTTTAACTGATCAGAAGCAAAGTCTCTGTGTCTAGACCAAAGCACTGTGAATTTTTTTCTTATCAATTCACCTCTCTATAAACATGTCCTTTGATGTCCATGTTATCAAGAGACATTAGATTTTATACGTAAAGTTATACTAAATACTCTAGTAGTCCAGAGACCAGCTAGGATGTTACTTGCAAACAGCTCAACATGAGATGATAAGCGGCTGGGTTAGGGAAAGAAAAAGATGGCAGGTAAGTGAGAGAGAGTTCTGAACTAGGAGACGCCAGTTAATCCCGGGCAGAAGTGAAGCTCGGAGGTTGTCTAGTTCCTCATCGCCACTTCTCTGCAGAACCCAGGGGCAGGAGTTTGTCTTTTGACTGAAAAAAGATGGAAGTGGTTCGATTGTGATGGAGGATGGGGACAAGCTGCAACCATTCCACCTGGAGGCAGAGGTTGACAGAGTCTCCCTGAAGATAGGAGTGGTCTCAAAAGAGTGGAGCTGTTTTCTTGACAGACTTGGTGAGGCTCTTGGAACACCCCGTGAGCTTTGGGCCTAGGGTAAGGGAGAGGCCCATTCTGCCTCACCAACTCTCATCTCTGGCCATGGCTACATGTGTTGGCATTCCAAGAATGGCCCAGCTTATTTGTGTTATGAAGGAGACCATGAATCCCAGGAGAGCAGTGACGCGATTTCAAGGCGACTGCCCTTTCAACAGATTTGAAATCTGTGGAAGCCAGAGGGGAAGAATATGAGCAGATTTGTCTACAAACACATGTGGTGCACACTCTAGATATTCCCATAACAGCTTGGGAGACTGGGTTCCAGGGCATAGCATGCAAGACAACAAAATAAAGATATGAAGGTCCGTTGTCCTCATTTGTAACCATAGTCTGATTAAACCTGGGGACACTAGAGTTAAATTTAATGGAGAAATTTGAGGGATGTGTTATTCGGTGATAAGAAGTAGAGATGTGCCATAAGCATAAAATACACCCCGGATTTCAAAGATTTAGTGTTAAAATGATAAAATACTTCATTTTGATTTTTATATTGATTATACATTTAAATGATGATATGTTGGATTACATAAAATATATTATCAACATTAATTTTGCCTGTTTCTTTTCACTTTTCTGAATGTGGCTGTTAACAATTTAAAATTAAATATGTGGCTCACATTTGTGGCTTGTAATATAGTTCTGTTGGATAGTACTTCCCTCAACAGTGTTTCCCAGGATGTGGCAATTGGAATGGAATGGTAGAAATCTAGATTATTTTAGTTGAGGGACACCTGAGTGGCTCAGTCAGTTAAGCATCTGGCTTCTGATTTTGGCTCAGGTCGTGATCTCACGGTTTGTGAGATCAAGCCCTGCATTGGGCTTTGTGCTGACAGCCCCAAGCCTGCTTGGGATTCTCTCTCTCTCCCTCTCTGTGTCTCTGTCCCTCTCTGCTCCCAGCTCATGTTCTCTCTCTAAATAAATAAATAAATAAGTGAACTTAAAATAGACATATATAGATTATTTTAGTTGATTAAAATATTTATTTTACTTTGTTATGTGTATATTTTAATGTATTAGAAAAAGATAACTATTAAGCCATAGCCTTATATGGTATTGCTTTGGGATAAAGATAAAGAAAGTAGGTAGCATCATAACAATCCTGTTTACATAGACCCAGGAATTACCAATACCACAAACTTTCCATTATCATCTGTTCAGCAATACTGATCATGTAGATGATTCCAACTGCTAGTATCTTGAATTTCTATGTTTATTCCTGCATTCTTTCAACTCATACCTCATACTGTACTACATGTAGTCAGTTGACTATACGTAGTATGAAAAGAAATTCGAGGCTTTCTAAATAAAATGTCTAATATGAAAAATCATACACCTTCTTAGAACTGACATATGAATATGTCCTGCACATGAGTGTGTATATATGAGCAATAAAAACTTATTCTTACAATGCATGTTTCTTACATCAGTATTCTCTTCAAGCATCACATGAATTACTTGGATGCAATGAAGCCAATACTGAAGCTATAAAGTATTGAATTCTCTCAACCCTAAGATCTGGTTAAGAAATCATAGACCTCCCTGAAAGTGCACTTACACATTCAATATATATCTACAGTGTGGGTATCAAAACCGTTTTAGTCTTAGGAGATAGGGCAGTGAACACAAAAAATCCCTGGAGTGAGAATAAAAGGAGAGGAGTAGAGGAATAAATGAATAAGATTCTAGGGTTTTGTAGGCCCTCTAAAGACTTTGGCTTCTACTGTAAGTGGACTAGTAGAGGTTTTTGGCAAAGCAGTGATATGATCTTATATAGTGAAAGAACGATGCCGACTGCTGTATGGACAAGTAGTTAGGGTCTGAAGGCAAGACTGCAAGTCAGGGGACCAGTTAGGAGGTTGTGAAATAGTCCATAAGGGACATGATGGTGGCTTAGAAAAGATGGTAGTGATAGATCTGATGACACATGGTTGGATTCTGCATATAGATTCATACAAATTTCTGACTGATTTGGGTGTGTGGTATGGGACAGGGGGGAGTGAGAGAGAAAGAGAGAAAGTGAAACGGAGAGAGAGATAAGCATTAAGTCCAAGGTTGGAGATATGGTAGCTATTATTAAGATATATTTAAAATAAATGACAAAAGATGTTTGTGCGTGTTTTTCTCCAACCAGATGGTAAAAGTGGTGGATAAGAAATGCTTGTTTGCACCAGACTATGAATAGGACAGATTCAAAAGGAATAGGTTTGGGAGATTGCTTCGTATGGTTTCTTGAAATGTGATTGTATTGAAAAAGAATTACATATCGATATGGTTAGTAGTTAGTTCTCAGTATCAAAATCTATCAAAGGAGGTGGATGAAATATCTTGCTCTTTCTCAGTAGATAACATGTGTGAGAGGAAATTTTCATTCTTGTTTAGCCTCACAACAAACAAAAAAATGCAATCATCTTACCTATATGGAACGCATTTTATTTCCTTCTACTAAATATCATTTAGCCAAGTAACACTTTATACTATTATCCAATCGATAACTTCATTATTTTTGATGACACACTTACCTTTAGGTGAGAAGCATCTGATTACATTTGTTATTGACTTCATTTTATGTTTTAATTTCGAAGTTAATCATATTGTTTTGCATTGTGTTTGTTTTCATGGTTACTTTGATTCATGGCACGTGACTGGTAATACTATTTTTAAGGCATTGCAAGAACACAGTTGAACTGATTAAAAAAATATTAAAGATGGACTCCAGTAGATGGTATGGGATATGGCAAAAATCACAAAGATTTGGGTCGGATGATTAACGTTTGGGGAAATGTTAGTATTTCCTATCAGCTGCGTCAGTCCTGAGCAAGTAGGGTTATCTAGCCTCGTGCACATCTGACACCTTGCTGATTCTTATCAGCTATAAAACATGTATGTTCTATCCTGGTGTGACATTGTTCTAGGCACTACATGTAGTAGGTTGTAAGGATATTACTCTTATCTTCTAGAAATGTATAATTTTATGCAGGCATATCTAATTTATTAAAGGAAAATAGCTGAAACCTGAAAAGACAATCACGTAAGTCATAGATGTTTTCCTCTTGATTTTAAGAAGTCTGGATCTTTTACTTCAAGGCAGAGTTCAAAGCTTCAAACTTCACCTCCCTCATAAACCTGTTCCTCTTAACACCATCCTCTTTGATTGTACTTTGCACACATCCCTTTAATATAGAGGTGCACAGGCCATATTATAAACTTAAATACTACTTTCTTGTTATTTTCTAATAATTATGCATTTCTATGAAGTTGTAAGTTTTTTTAATGAATTATAATTTTTAAAGAATTTCCGCAGCCTAGAGAAATCACTGTAGCTAATAAGTGTTGCTGAAATAAAAGTGATATCCTTTTTTTTTTTTTTTTTTTTTTTTGCCTCTATTGGATGCCCACTTTCAAGAACGACTCTTCTTATAACCTTGTTTAATTATCACTCACGGCTTCAAAAGTTTTTTTCTTCCCAGGATCAAAAGTAAACATCAAACCTTTGCAGTTTATTGTTGGCCCCGCCTAGCACATGGTGGCATGTGTCTGTATTACCCACACACAATGCAGAAAGCCGAACAGATAAAAACAGAGGACGGCATCAGAACACGGTATTTCCACTGGTTCAAGTGATTCGACCTGTACCAAGCTCCTGGTCAGGTCTGGTCCCAGGACAACGGAACCCTATTAAATATCATCATTCTATTAAGACAGTGATAGCTTACATAAAATAAATAGAAAAAATTAAATAAATTCCAAAGTTAGGATCACCTCTGGGTTGTTATGTAAGCCAAATGGCACATTTCTCTATAGATCTGTCTCAAAACTAGTAAGAGGCTTTGAATTTTCAAAAGTCATCCTGAGGTTCTTGACTCGTCTCCGTTGCCCTGCTCTTTTGCCCTGAAATATTAGCATCTAATCCTGTTTATCTTTGCCTTTGATGTTTTCAGCTTTAATGATTTCCAACTCATAAAACATCCTATTCACAAGAGAATCCATCTGAAGTCCCCACTTTTTGCAGTAACTGGCAAACAACAAATAGGCTGACAACAAAGGCTGCTTAAATACATGCAGAAAGCTCAGCAGCATGACAGACATCCCTGGGCAAATAAAATTAGGCCTTGCAGAATTTCACCCTACTAAATTTGGGGGGGAAATAAAGTGACATGATTTTACCAAAAGGGTTTGAAAGAATCTGCATTTTTTTTAAGATTTTTCATTTTTAAGTAGTCTCTACACCCAATGTATGGCTCGAACTTATAACCCTGAGATCAATAGTCGCATGCTCTATTGACTAAGCCACCCAGCTGCCTCAGAGTCTGCATTTTTAAAACTGCTCATCTCCCCAGGCTGTGAGTTTGCCGTCAATATATTCTATCAGGTATATTACACTCCTAAAAATAATTTCTCTGAAACATTCCTTCTAAATTTTTCTTTCAATTCTTAATGAAGGAAATGTTTCTTGCGTCATTTCACTTGAAATATTGTAATCTAAAATTGATGAAGTGACAGAAATTTTTATAAGCAAGAAATATCAAAATAAAGCTTAGAATCTGGCTTAGAGGTCATGGCATGTTTTTCCCTCTTAAAAGAAGCTGAGTGTTTATTCAGAAACTAACTTTTTTGGGGGGGAAGATTAGTAGTAGGTTTCAGTTGAAGATATAGACAGAAAACATCTGTCTAGGTGAGAGCTTTGTTACCTTGACTTGGAAACTGAAAGACATATGTGCAAAAAAAAAAAAAAATGATTATTTGATCCAAAGTTTATAAAAAGAGGCAAATTTCAATCTCCTCTCTGGACAAATATCCAAAACAGGATTGATGAAGTACAATCAGGAATTTAACAGCAAGACCACCAATGCATTTACAATCGATATGAACAAACATAGCGAGCACCCTATTTCTATGATTCTACACCGTTTACCCGTGACCACCGTAGATGTAATGTGTCTTTGTTCCCTGCCAAGTCGTGAGCTCCGTGACTCGTCCATTGGTGTTTACTAGTGTCTAGTGATACACCTGCAACATGGTAAATGTTCAAAAGGTATGAATGAATAAATGAACGAACAAACAAGTGAATCAGTAAGTGTGTTGAGTGAAATAGTAAATAAATAGCAGTTATATGTTGCTAGTTTTACGATGTCATTCCCCCCCTTCCCCCCACCAAATTTTTTGGCTACAGGAATTACATGTTACAAATGCAAGATCCTAGCCCCCATCACAGACTTTATGAGCATACTTCATTTGGCTGCTGTCTCTTTCCTAGAATTTCTTTTAATCTCAAATATGTGATTTATTATTCAATTTTCAGGAAGTCTGCTCTTTCTTGTCAGTTAAAAGAAATGTTACAGCTGGAAGTATAATTCCAATCTCATGATTGCTTATTAAGAAAAATAAGTATAATTTCTAACATGGGCCTAAAAAGACTCTGCTTATCAGGGCAAGTCTGGGCATTGGATGTTGATCACATTGCTTTAAGAAATTTTTATACTAATATTTTAATTTTAACTCTGTCTTGAAGCAAAAAAAAACCCACAAAAGCTCCGAATGACAGCACAGCATATTCTTGTCAACGTGTGCCATGGGAGACTTCTCTCCACCCTTATCCCAAAGTCGAAGACTCTTGGTGAGTTTGTAAAATGGGAGTTTTCTGCTTGTGTTACAGAGCTATGTCACTGATCTCAACTTTGAAAGTTTGAGTCTCCCAAGGCACTAGTAAACATCAATGGACAAGTCTCAGGGCTCACAACTTGGTAGGGAACAAAGACACATTAGCTCTACAGTGGTCATGGGTAAACGGCATAGCAACAGGGTACTCACTATGTTTGTACATATCGATTGGAAGGGCATTGGTGGTCTTGCTGTTAAATTCCTGACTGTACTTCATCAATCCTGTTTTGGGTATTTGTCCATAGAGGAAGTTGAAAGTTGCCCCTTTTTATATCCTTCGGTTCAAGATCATCAATATTTGTATTACACACATGTCTTTCACCCATATGAGAAATTGTTAATGAAACCTTACTGAGGCACTTCTTAAGAAATCAAATTTAAAAGAACCCGTTTCGACGGTCAGTAAATGAAAATATGCTTCAGCAAATCTGCTCAATAACACTGGGAAACCCAGTGTTGCTCACGTTGCAGACGGGACACAAAAGTCTACTTTCAAGAGAAAGAAGGTAGCTTATAAGCAAGAGAAAATCCCATATTGAGAGGCCATAGCTATCTGAACTGAATTAGAACTAAGTTAATATGTTATTGGAGGAGCTCACAATATCTAACATAAAACGATTTTGAATATGCAATCAGCAATAGCGCCGAGAGGACGAACTCTATTCAGAAAGTGTGCATGAGGCTTTAAGATACTGTAGCATTTACAACGGTGTTGTAAGTGTCCTGTAAATGGAGTTATTCCCCAATTGCATAATATGAGTAACTGGCAATAATGTTTCATTAGATAGATAGATAGATAGATAGATGATAGATAGATAGATATTTTTTATTTTTCTCTCAGTTACAAAACTGCTGAAGTCACCAGCCTCACTTCAAGGCCTTGGCAATCATACCGTTGATGTTAATAAAAATTATAAGTGCATCTGGAATATGGGATCACAAGGGTACGGAAAGGTTTCCACACTACCCAGCCACTGAGATCTTATAAAATATCTCCATACGCTTTCATAACAACAGAGAAATTAAAAATATGACTTACAGTGATTTGCAAATACTTTGGAAACGTTATTTGAGGTGGACAAAACTTTATCTGGAGGAAAAAAAGGTTTACTGCTACATGCTTTCATTCTAAAATTAGAATTAATGAAAGTAAGTACAGGCATACCTTGTTTTATTGTGCTCCACTTTACTGTGTTTCGTAAATATTGGAATCTTTACAAATTGTAGGTTTGTGGCAACCCTGCATCGAGCAAGTCTATCTGTGTCATTTTTTCAGCAACACCTGCTGAGTTCCTGTCTCTGGGTCATATTTGGGTAATTCTTGCAATATTTCAAACTTTTCCCTAATCATTATATTTGTCATGTGATCTGGGATCAGTGATTACAACTCACTGGAAGCTCCAATGATGATTAGTAATTTTTAGCAGAAAGTATTTTTTTATTATTTAAAAAAAGAGAGAGAGGGAGACACAGAATCCTAAACTGGCTCCAAGCTCTGTGCGGTCAGCAGAGTCTGATGTGGGGCTCAAACTCTCACACCGAGAGATCATGACCTGAACTGAAGTCAGACACTTAACCAACTGAGCCACCCATGCACCACATCAAAAAGCATTTTTGATTAAGTTATGCACATTGGTTTTTTTTAGACATAATGCCATTGCACACTTAGACCACAGTATAATGTAAACATAACTTTTATGTACTAAGAAACCAAAAAATTCATTTGACTTGCTTTACTGCAGTGGTCTGGAACCAAATCCACAATTATCACTGGAATATGCCTGAAGTCTAATGAAGAACTCACAAAAACAACATAAACATCAATAAAACAGGAGCAAGAAAATATATTCAATGATTTTATTGTTTTAAAATAGTTTTTATCTTCAAGAGCTGCATCCTTGACAATAAACTTATAAAACAGACAAGACTCTAAAGTCTAATTTAAAAAGGGAAAAAATACAAATCTAAAACCAGGAATAATAAAGGGAGTTAAACTCAAATATCAGGGAGACATAGAAATAATAATGAAGATATGACAACAAATCACAAGTTAATGAACTTTAACTAGATTCTGATTCAAATAAATAAATTGTAAAAAGACAATGGGGAGAGTTTGGATATATGCTGGATAAGAGATGATATTTTTAAACTATTGTTCATTGTATTGGTGTGATAATGGCAAATGAGAAGGTAAAAAAAAATATAAGCATGTATTTATAGATGAAATAATATCTGAGATTTGCCGTGAAATATTCTGGAAAGAAAGTGAAGTGAAACTTAACTTGGTAAAATGTTGATAATTGTTAAAGCTGAATAATGAGCACATGGGGTACATTGAACTACATTTGCTTTAAAAATTACAGCAGAATTTATTCTTTGCTAATGAACTTGGAAATTTTGATGGAGTGTACTACTTTTTGAGAAATAAAAATTGCTGAATTTGACACACAAAGAAGTGTTAAAAAAAAACTCTGAATATTATAGAGGAAAATGGGCAAAGAATTTGAATGTATAATTTTGAAACAAATGCAATGGACAGTATATACAGATAGATAATATCATGTTATAGTTGATGTATAGAAAATATCAACCATAATTTTTTTGAAGTATCATTAACATAGAATGTTATATTTGTCTCAAGTGTACAACATATTGATTTGACAATTCTGTATACTACTCAATGCTCACCAAGATAACTGTAGTCAATTATAAGTTGACAACTATAAGTGTATATCAACTATAATTTTTAAAGTCTGCCATTTTAAAGAGAAATGCGATAGATAATTTTACCTCTTATAGTGTTTCTTTTCATTTTGCCTTCAGCCTCTGAATACTCTGATGCTCCCAACTAGGATTTTGGATTTGAGGAAATGTTACAAAAGTAAATTGTAAGTTTAAGGTTTTTTTCTTGGAGACTACTGTAGAGTTGAGAATCCAGTGACTTTGAGGTGACTGCTTATGGAATCTAGCAGCAAAGTGACTTATTCCTCAAGTAAAGTTTAGTGAGACAGAATCTGTGCTGGAAGGCTAAAATGGATCATGACTAAGGTAGAATATTGATCATATGTTGTTTCCCTTGGTTTCTGCACAACTCAGATTCTTTATCTTTCCTAGTGATTCTGTGCATTACCTGGTTCAAATCCTATATATTAATTTACTGCTTAAGTTAGGCAGAATCGACTGAAGTTGTTTATAATCAAGAGCCTTCTGTAGTTCACCTATGTAATTGACAATGAGTGAAGAATAAATTGAAAGTATCCATTTTTGGGATGCCTGGGTGGCTCAGTCCGTAGGGCGTCCGACTTCAGCTCAGGTCATGATCTCACGGTTTGTGAGTTCGAGCCCCTGGGCAGGCTCTGTGCTGACAGCTCAGACCCTGGAGTCCGCTTTGGATTCTGTGTCCCTCTCTCGCTCTGCCCCTCTCCTGCTCGTTCTCTGCCTCTCTCTGTCTCTCAAAAATACACATTAAAAAAAATTAAGAAAGTATCCATTTTAGATGAGATACAGTTTTATTTTTTTACTAATTTTTTTTAAGTTTTTATTTGAATTCCAGTTAGCATGCGGTATTATATTACTTGCAGGTGTGCAATACAGTGATTCAACACTTCTATACATTAGCTTGTGCAGATGAGATACAGTTTTAAAAAGCAGTTTCTGGGGCACTTGGCTGGCTCAGTCAGTGGAGCATGCAACTCCTGAACTTGGGGTAGCAAGCTTGAGCCCCACACTGGGTGTAAAGCTTACTTAAAAAAAAAAGCATTGGGGCGCCTGGGTGGCGCAGTCGGTTAAGCGTCCGACTTCAGCCAGGTCACGATCTCGCGGTCCGTGAGTTCGAGCCCCGCGTCAGGCTCCGGGCTGATGGCTCGGAGCCTGGAGCCTGTTTCCGATTCTGTGTCTCCCTCTCTCTCTGCCCCTCCCCCGTTCATGCTCTGTCTCTCTCTGTCCCAAAAAAAAATAAAAAAACTTAAAAAAAAAAAATTTAAAAAAAAAAAAAAAAAAAAAAGCACTTTCCAATGAAGTTAAAGTGTAAGTTTTTTTGAAGTCTATGAACAAAGGCCTTTGAATATGCATGTCTGATGATATTTTCTTTTTGAAAATATATCTTAAAGGAAAAAACAATCATGAAAAATTACAAAAATATTAATTTTCACCTTTTTTAAAATTTCGAAAATTAGAAATGACCTAAATGTCAATCATTCAATTATAGATTACGGAGCCATTTATTACTGGCACAGAGCAAGTTCTTAAAACAATTTAAAGTGCAGAAAAGTCATAAACCTTTTGGAAAATGTAATTCTAACTATATTGTGGTAGCCAACTTCCAACATGCCACCAAGATCCATATCTCCCAGTATTCTAAATCTTGTATGGTCCCCGTCCACAATGAATCATGGCTGACCTATGAAACCAATGGAATAGTGCAGAAGGGACAAGATTTGACTTCTGAAGTTAGTTCCTAAAAGACATTGCACCTTCTGTTGTAGTCTCTTGGATCACTCTCTGTGGGGAAAAGCTGATGCCATTAGGAGTGGCTCATGTAGAAAAGAGGTTTCCAATCAACAACCAGCACCAATTTACCAACCAGCCATGTGTATGACCCAACTCGTAATAAACTTTCCAGCCATAGTCAGTACTTCAGATAACTACAGTCCTAATTGATATGAGATTGCAATATCCTGTGAGTATTCTTTTTTTTTCTTTTTTTAAAGATGTTCAACGTCATCAGTCTTTTTTTTTAATGTTTATTTATTTTTGAGACAGAGAGAGACAGAGCATGAATGGGGGAGGGTCAGAGAGAGGGAGACACAGACTCTGAAATAGGCTCCAGGCTCTGAGCTGTCAGCACAGAGCCTGACGCGGGGCTCGAACTCACAGACCGCGAGATCATGACCTGAGCCGAAGTCGGCCGCCTAACCGACTGAGCCACCCAGGCGCCCCTATCCTGTGAGTATTCTAAGACAGAAATGCTCGATTAAGCCATTCCCAAATTACTAACTCATAGAAATTATGAGGGGTTATTGATTATTATAGTTTTAAGCCATCAAGCCTTACATGTTGCATAGCATTAGATTAATAGAGAGTTGCAAATAAATGTGCATTAATATGTGCATGAACTTAAAAAATGCCTGGAAAGATATAAATTAGAAGGCTGGTCATGTCCTCTTTTTTTATTTTAATTTTGTGGATTTCCTTTATGTATTTTTTTTGCAATTGTTAAGCAATAATAATTATATCACGTCTCATAATGTAATAGCTTAAAACCAGTGATAAACAATTCCAAATGAAGTCATAAAAGGCAAGACTCAGCATAAGAAACACAAAAGTAAGAACTCTAGCAGACATTTATTGGAAGCAATGCAAAGCAAAACAATTGTGGAGCATCTTTAGAACTGAGAGAAAAAAAACTGCCATTCTAGACTTCTACAGACAGCATAAATGTATTTCAAATAAAAGTGAAATAAACACTTTTACAGGCATACAAATTTTCAAGTATCACCATGGACCTCTATTGCAGAAAGCGCTTAGAAAAGAAGAAAATTATGGCAGTTGTAGAAACAGATCTACAAAGGAATAAAGAGCACAGAAAACAATCATTACGTGGATAAATATATACTTCTCTAATTATTGAAATTTTTTTTAAAAAAAGTAACTGATATTAAACAAACAAACAAACACAAACCTATGTCTTCTGGAATTTCTAACATGGGTCAAAATAAAATGTCCGATAACATTGCCACAAGGGAATAGAAGGGTACCGTGGTAAGTTTCTAGTAACTGTAAGGGAAATGGCATCATATCACTGAAAGGTAACCTTTAATAAATTGAAGGTGTATAATACACGCCCCCAAACAACCACTAAAATAACAAAATAAAACTATAGGTAGTAAAACAAAAAGCAGACAATACGGAATTATAAAAAATACTACCTACCACCGAAGGCAGAAAAAGAGGAAAATGAGAGAAGAGTCTATGTGCTTACCAATACTATCCTAGGTAGTTGATTTATTTAATCTCCCATGAGTTAGATTTACAGCCAAAGGAGAACAGGAAAACAATATCAAGGTGGCAGATTTAATCTAATCATATCAATTTTGTATAGACCCCAGTTAAAAGGTAGAGGTTATCATATTGAAATCAAAAGCAAGGCCTCACTCTAGGATGCCTAGAAGAAATGAGCTTCAAAATAATGGCACAGATGAATTAAAAGTAAAAGGATGAAACAAGATATAACGTGATAATATGAATCACAAGAAAACTGGAGGGATGTGTTAACATCAGATAAAGTCGATTTCAGAGCAAAGGATATTGCTAAGGATAAAAAGGGTTGTTTAATAGTAATAAAGTGATTAATTCACCAAAAAGATATAATAAGGTTACGTGTTCAGTATATTTTGTCCATGGTTGCAAATACAGCTAGTATCCCTGACTAAACTACACAAACCCTAGCTGCTCGTGGAGGAAACGCTTGAAAGAATGCAAGGAAAAACAAAACATTAGTTACCTCTGGTAGACAGAACGCTGGCCTAGCCAAATATGTGTACTCCCTAATCCCTGGAAGCTGTGAATGTATACCTTACATGGCAAACACAACATCTCAGATGAGATTGAGGGTAAGGACCTTGATTTGGGAAGATTACTCTGGATTATAAGGGTGGGTCCAATCTTATCATACAATTCCTTAAATGTGAGAATCTTTCCCTGCTGAGTGAGGGAGAGATGTGATGACAGATGAGTCAGAGAGATGTGACATCATTAGCTTTGAAGATACAGGAAGAGGATCACAAGCCGGGGAATGTTTCTAACTTCTAGACGATGGAAAAGCCCAGGAAATAGATACTCCCCAGAGCTTCCGGAAAGGAACACGACTCTTCTAAATATTTTGATTTTAACCCAGGAAATCCGTGTTGGACTTCTGACCTAGAGAAATGTAAAGTAAAATAATAAATGTGTGTTTTTCACACCTCTACGTTTGTGGTAATTTGCTGTGCCAGAAATCTGAAACTAATACAGTCCTAATTACTAAGAATAATCTGAAAAGGAGCTTTGGCGTATACTAAAGAAACACTAATATGTTTTCCTGCTCAACTGGAATACATTGCAGTCTACAGTGCTTTTAGATTTGTGGTTATTGTGTTTCCAGATGGTAATGTCTCAAGATAATTGTCGCTCTCTAAATATCTGAAATAGCTTGTAGAAAATCTGGATGGTTCTTTATTCACCCCAACTACTTGATTTTATTATTTTGTCCTACTATCAGACTACAGCTTTGGATGTGTGGTGCTGGGCTAACCTGGCTACTTTCTGGGAGTCACGGCTCCAACAGATTGCGGTTGCATCCATACAGAGATCAACTGTATAGAAAGGCGTTTCTCTGAACAAAGAAAGCGCAACTTTTAGAGAAGGTCCCTATTTTCAACCATCTCTTTTGGGGACCAGTTGGATTACAAAATTAAGGAGTCAGCAATTCATCTTTGTTCCCTGAAACTGCTTGTTTCTACTAACTTCGTTTTTCCATGGTGTCTTACTCCATCCAGGCTGCCATAACCGAGCACCATTGTAAGGTCGTTTATAAGGCTGGGGAGCTTATAAACAGTAGAAATTGAATGCTCACAGATCTTGGAAGTTCAACATTAACGTATCAGCAGATTTAGTGTCTGGTGAGGATCTGCTTCCTAGTTAATAGATGGTCCCCTTTTTACTGTGTCCTCACACGGTGGAAAGGATAACGGCCCTAATCCCACTCATGAGGGCTCTATACTCATGACCTAATCACCTTCCAAAGGTTCTACCTCCAAATCATCACATTGGGTGTTAGCATTTAGTATATGCATTTGGGGAGGGCACACATATGCAGTTTATAGCACATAGTATTATATAACTCAGTAACATATTTCCAAAAATATCATAATGATTACATAAATAGGGAAGCTTTTCGTTTTCATGGATGCTAAGTGATTTTATTGTTTACTGTGACTGTTATATTCCTTTTAGTCTCTTACAGCCATAGACTGAATTAATTTTAGCTTGAATTTGCTTGCCTGTCTGAGTTGTTTGTTTTGTTTTGTTTTGTTTTCCACAATGAATGATATTTTGCAGACCTGTTCATCTCTGACTTGTTTTATGTCTTCTCAACATAATGCACAGTGACAAAAAGGAAAAAAAAAAGGTTTTTCCTTTTCAAACGTATTTGGATGTAAAAGGATTCTGGTATATATTTAGTGTTGTAACATCATAAGCAAGCCCAATGATGACTGGTACTTTAGAGACTGTGAGGTTTTGAATTCTTATGTAGCCAGAATTAATCTCTAACTACTTTCTTGGGCTTAGTTTAAGAAGACAGGCATATCAAAGAGATTGAGGAATAATTGGCAGAATTTGAACATCGGCATATAAATATCATATTTAAAATATAATGAATTTTGAGACAGTATAGTGAGTTCAAGTTACATTAAAAATTATTTTAATTTAATTAATTTATAATTATGTTTCTTTAGTAAAATGTTTTAAAAATATGTGCATACCACTATGAAAAGTGGCTCCGTCGGTTAAGTGTCCAATTCTTGATTTCAGCTCAGGTCATGATCTCACGGTTCATGGCCATGACTGGCCATGCGTCAGTCTCTGCTCTGACAATATGGAGCCTACTTGGGATTCTCTCTCTCCCTCTTTCTCTGCCCCTTCCCTGCTTGTGCTCTCTCTCTCTTTCTCTCAAAAGAAATAAACTTGTAATTAATTAAATATAAAGAATCTACATTTCAGCTCAGTGTGGTGCCATGTGATTCAAGTAAAGGAAAAGTACAGTTCACTGGAAGAAGACGATGTACTTACCAGGTATTATTACTAGATACTTGACTTCTCATTTAATTTTCATCATATTTCCATGAATCAGACTTACAGCCATTTTAAAGATAGGCACACTGATACTGAATTTAAATAAATTGTGTACAAATGCTCAGCTAGCGACAAAGGTTGGATTCAGAAACAATATTTAGGCTTCTAAACACTATGGTCTGTTATAACCCACTCTCAATCCAGTATGTGCAAAGCAATAAACTAGGTATGGACAGTTGTTAAAATGAATAGAATTAGGTTTCTCCTAGGGTACCTAGAAGCCAGAAAGCAAAGGCAATATAAAGAAAAATGGCATAGGGGTGCCTGGGTGGCTCAGTCGGTTAAGCGGCCGACTTCGGCTCAGGTCATGATCTCGCAGTCCGTGAGTTCAAGCCCCGCGTCGGGCTCTGTGCTGACAGCTCAGAGCCTGGAGCCTGTTTCAGATTCTGTGTCTCCCTCTCTCTGACCCTCCCCCGTTCATGCTCTGTCTCTCTCTGTCTCAAAAATAAATAAATGTTAAAAAAAATTAAAAAAAAAGAAAAATGGCATAAAAGCTAATGATTTTCAGATTCACATCACTTAACACCTTTCTACTGTGTTACATTTTTACTTCTGTGTCATAAATTCTGTCTATTCGCCATTCTTCTCTTACCTTGCCACCATGGTACCACATTATTCTAGCTTCTTGCTTTTCTTGCCTCCAGTATCAACCTCTATGGACGTAGGCCCACGGTAGGTGAAGCATTGCTTATCCTATCTTCTTATTCCTACTATCTTACCCACTCCTCCTTGCTTGATAGTTCTCCTGATCTCTGAAAGGCCATTATAGTTGCAGTCTGTTGCTGCATGAAACTCACCTATCCCCAATACCATTTTTTTTAAACAAAAGCTCTTTTAATCTTTACCTTTACCTTGATCTTTCTATCTATGCCTCAGCTTAAGAGAAATCCAGGTTTGTTTGGTTTTTTTCAAACTCTCTCTAAGTGATATCTACTGACCTGTTCTTCCATACCACTAAAAAATTCCTTGGGGTGCCTGGGTGGTCCAGTCTGTTAAGTGTTTGGCTCTTGATTTCGGCTCAGGTCATGATTTTGAACCCTGCTTCTGGTTCCATGCTGACAGTGTGGGATTCCTTCTCCTTCTGTCCCTCCTGGACTTATGTGCATGCTCTCTCTCTCTCTCAAAATACACAAACTTAAAAAATAATTTCTCAATAATATTCTAGGCAGTAAACTCCATGAGTGAAAAATTGTAAGGAATTATACCACTCCAGGATGACCTCCTTTTAACTAGATATATCTGCTATGACCCTATTTCCAAGTAGGGTCACATTAAGGTCACATTCTGAGGTACTTACAAGTTTTCACGTCATACAATTGAACATATATTCTAATTCCCATTGAAATTTCCTATTTTACCTATGTATTATTTTAATCTGGTGACTTTTCTTATTGTATTGAGTTAAAAACATTTTTTTTTCTTGATTACATATGTCCATATTATCAGTCAGACTTACTCAAAACATGAGTGGCATTCAGTATCACACTTTACTAACAACTAACAAAAGATTCAACACAGTCACAAAAATTGCCACATCAATATTTAGGAGACCCCAAAACCATTAAACACTTTTTCCTCAGATATGTCTTTCAAACAAGGATGTCATTTAGATTCAGAATGCTAAGCACTAACTTTGTGTCCTCGGTAAATTAGTTGGGGCTATTTAGTTAAGGATCTCTCAGCTTTTCTATGTTACTAGTTACATAGCCAGGAGTATGTGAGTAACTTCCATTTTTCAGGATATCAGTGGCTCATATATCCAAAAATTGCAGGTTTATTTATACACCAATTATTTTCTGATGCAATCATTTCTCAGATTAACAGTCAAACATCAAAAGATATCTTTGAAATATCCTCATTTATAATCTAGGTTGTAAATTCCAAAGGTCAAAAATTACAAGGAATTTGTTTGGGGTCAAAGTCAGCCTCCAGTTTCCTGACAAAAGAGAAACTCTTTACAGACCAACTCAACTCAACCTTTTCTACCCAATTCCACCATGATCAGAGTACATACTCTGAATTTGGCCAATCCTTTGAAAGTTGTTAAAAATCTGGCTTTATGGCCCATATATGGTCAGTTATGGTAAATATGACCCGTGCTCTTGAAAGAAATGCATATTCCTCTGTTGTTAGGGCAGAATTACATTTCTATAATTAGCTTAAGTATTTTAGAGATGTTATTTGACTTTTCTATATCTCTACTAATTTTTTGTCTGTCCTATTTGGTAGTAAGAGAGATCTCCTATGGTTGTGAATTTATCAAATTCTCCTATTCTATCAAAGCTCTGTCTAGGGGCGCCTGGGTGGCTCAGTCGGTTAAGCGGCCGACTTCGGCTCAGGTCATGATCTCGCAGTCCGTGAGTTCGAGCCACGTGTCGGGCTCTGTGCTGATAGCTCAGAGCCTGGAGCCTGGTTCAGATTCTGTGTCTCCCTCTCTCTGACCCTCCCCCGTTCATGCTCTGTCTCTCTCTGTCTCAAAAATAAATAAACGTTAAAAAAAATTTAAAAAAAAGCTCTGTCTACTTTGCAGCTTATTAAAAGTATAGAAATTGACTTTACTAGATGACTGTCCTTTTATCCTTTTAAAAGCCCTTGCTTATTACTGGCATGTCTGACTTCTTTTATTATTATTTAAGTTCAAGTTAGTTAACATATAGTGTAGTATTGGTCTCAAGAAGAGAATTTAGTGATTCATCACTAAATCATATAACTAACACCCAAGTGCTCATCCCAAGTGCCCTCTTTAATGCCTGTCACTCATTTAGCCCTTTCCCCAACTATCTCCCCTCCAGCAACCCTTAGTTGGTTCTTCATATTTAAGAGACTCCTGAGGTTTGCCTCCCTCTTTGTTTCTATCTTATTTTATTTTCCTTTCCCTTTGCCCATGTTCATCTGTTTTGTATCTTAAATTCTTCATATAAGTGAAGTCATATGATATTTGTCTTTCTCTGACTCACTTATTTCTCTTAGCATAATATCCTCTAGTTCCATCTACTTGTTGCAAATGTATGTGTATCTATATCTATATCTATATCTATATCTATATCTATATCTATCTCACTTCTTTATCCATTCATCAGTTGATGGACATTTGAGCTTTTTCCATAATTTGGCTGTTGTTGATAGTGCTGCTACAAACATTGGGGTGCATGTGCCCCTTCGAATCAGCGTTTTTGTATCCTTTGGATAAATATTTAGTAGTGGAATTGCTGGGTTGTAGGGTGGTTCTATTTTTTAATTTTTTTGAGGACCCTTCATACTGTTTTTGAGAGTGGCCTCACCAGTTTGCACTCCCACCAACAGTGCAAAAGTGTTCCCCTTTCTCCACATCCTTGCCAACATCTGTTGTTTTCTGAGTTGTTAATGTCAGCCATTCTGACAGGTGTGAGGTGGTATCTCCTGTGGTTTTGATTTGTATTTCCCTGATGATGAGTGATGTTGAGCATCTTTTCATGTGTCTGTTGGTGATTTGGATGTCTTCTTTGGAGGAGTGTCTATTTATGTCTTCTGCCCATTTCTTCACTGGATTACTCATTTTTTGGGTGTTGAGTTTGATAAGTTCTTGATAGATTTTGGATACAAACCCTGTATCCTATGTCATTTGCTAATGTCTTCTCCCATTCCATTGGTTGCCTCTTAGTTTTGTTGATTATTTCCTTTACTGTGCAGAAGTTTTTATCTTGATGAGGTCCCATTAGTTCATTTTTGCTTTTGTTTCCCTTGCTTCTGGAGACACTGACACGTCTGTCTCAACATCAACCTTTGCTGTCTGTGTCCTCATATTTAAGTTATGTCAGTTGTAAACAGTGTATCTTAGTTGTTTTTTAATCTATCCTGAAAATGTTTATTTTTAATATTTAGGCCAATTATATTTAGTATAATTATTGATCAATGTGAGTTTACAGTTACCATTTTGCCCTTCGTTTTTTGTTTGAATTATTAGTGTTTCATTTCTCCAAAAGTCCTTATTTAAGTGGGCCCTTCTATCTGGAATTCCTTTCTCTTTTGCCTACATTCATTTAGTTATCTCTCACCAAAACTTTAGTTATTTTCTCACAGGGGACCATCTGGCCCTATCTCTAGATATAGTTTCTTTTGGTAGTCAGTCTTGTAGTATCATATTTCTTCTCTTCAGTGCACATAACTTAATTATTTTGTGTACTGATTGATGTGTGTTTCTTCTAGACCATAACTTGATGATGATAGGACTTATTTATCTTCTATTAATAAATACTTGCAGCATTAATAAATGAACATGTCAATTCTAAAACAAATTTTACCTTTCTTTACAAACAAATGTTAAAGAAATACAAACAACACTTTCAGAAATGGTCTATATATTTACACAGAACCACAGTATCTCAATGCGGCACCACCGTTACATTAAATCTAATTTGTCTTGCCACAGATCTTATCAGGCACCCTTTGCAGAAGCTAGGGGATGCTTTACAGCTTCCTATGGGCTTATTCCCATATAAGAAAACAAGATTTCCTGAGACAATTCTATTTCTTTCACACCCACATAGAGGGAGAATAGGACTGACCAAGTGCTGGTTTATTTCAAATATTTTCCAGATTATTTGGTGCAAATTCTTTTCTACAATATCCCATTGTCATTTTTAAGTGAACTCGGCAAGGCTCAGGGCTCTGACTCATGAATGTTCACTTTCTTACTGGATTAAGTAGGCAGTCACAGGCAAAAATGTCTGATGACTCAAAGTTTCTCTGAGCGTATTCAAGTTTTTTCCCTTTTGGAAATCACTCTGAGTACAAGTGGGAGAAATAATGATGTGCTATGGGTCCTTTCTGTCATTCCTGTGCAAACAGTACACTTTTTAGGACTTTTACCCTTTCAGAAATATTCCAGTTTATCAAGGTCCTCTTAGCCACTCCCTTATTAAAGGAAGAAATTATTTCCTCCTGTGCATTTAGTTTGAGAAAGTTTATAACAAATAATTTAAATTAAACAGAATAAATGTTCTGGAAATTAGAGAATAGTAGGTGAATAGACTCATTGCAAATAACCTGGAGTTTGAACCATCCTTGGGTTGAGTTACCTGGTACTGGGCTAAATTTAATCTGATGGGTTTTAATAAAAATTCAGGGAATGGTGCAGCCTTATCATCAACAAATATATTATTCTGCTTTACTAGAGCAAATAGAGTAAAAGAATATATATCAATTTGTCTTCTTAACATTAAGAGCTTAAAGTTTGTCAAATAAATAAATATATATATAAAAAGAAAATTTTAATATCTAATTCTTATAAGAAATCCTTTTTGCCTCTGCTTCCTTTGAAATAGACTACTATTTTTGAATCACAAAACCTCAATATTAAAGGATTTTTTTTCATCCTCGCATGCCCAAAATCTCAGACTGGTTGAAACTTCAACTTCACAAAGAATTAAATGTTGTATTTCTAGCCCAGAAAGGTGATTGCCTACCATTTTTATCGTATAATTACTTAGATTTTCATATAGACTGTCACATACAAACTTTAAGTAACAAAATGCAGAATACAAAGCTGCCCCAAAGTATAATAACTCAGGTATTCATTAGATCAAAACATAAAGGAAGTTACTATGAAAAAATTTAGTCTATGTATTTAAGAAAATTAATCATAGGTAAAAACAACTTTATTCCATAAAAGAGGACAACTATGCCATAAATTTGTTTTAGCAATAGCAATAATAAAAAAAATACTTCTTGTTTTAAGAAAATCCAGTTATTTTCAAAATTTTTAGAATTCCCCATTTGTATATAGTCACACTTGTTGGAGAACTACATCCAGAAATAACTCATCTCATTTAGTACCTCTCTCTTTGAGAAAGTATTCCATATATAAGATATATATAGCAAATGCTCTAGACTTTGGGTGTAAATGTCAAATTAACAATCCAGTAAATACTAGCCATTCCCTTTTATTTCCCACAAATATAAGAAAGCCATGTTTTAGTGGCCTTTCCTCCCCTAACAAGTCTAAGAGTTCCTGACATTCATCTTCTTTGTCTTTATATTCTCAATCAGTCATTATCTTCTAATCCCCTGCTCAATTTTTTATAGGTGGCATACTATCTCTGCAAACCACCTTTTCCTGCCTGTTACCTAAATTCTGCAGTCTCTTAACTGCAATTTGAGCATAGAGCATAAGTCATCAGAAAGCAGGTAAAACAGACTGGTATTTAAAAAAATATATTACATAGGTTCAGGAATCAGAAATGAACAGGAATGTAGAGGGAAAAAAGCTTCAGCTAGATACCAGGCATCACGGCTTCTGGACTCCATAGGATTTGTTCATACCAAGAATAATTACAGCCTCCTTTTCCTCTGTAGGACTACTGTGACCACATTTTTATATACCAGGCTTCTCCGAATTTTCAACTCTCTCTGGGGCCCAGCAAGAGGAAAATCAATAGTGCACCCCTCACTCACCCATTGTCTCAGCCAACTTTCGATTGTACTTCTTAACTCTATAATAACAATTTTGTTCCTGGGGTAACAAGTTTTGACATTAACACACTAAACAGATTATTCTTCATTGTGACAAATTTCTTCATTCCACAATAAATTAGGGTTTTGATTTTCACATAACATATTACTGGGGGCGGGGCGGGGAGCACTTGGGTAGCTCAGTTGGTTAAGCATCTGACTCTTGATTTTAGCTCAGGTCATGATCTCATGGTTTGTGAGATCAGGCTCTGCGTTGACAGCATGGAGCCGGCTTTGGATTCTTTCCCACTCTCTCTGCCCCTCCCCTGCTCACTTTCTCTCTTCCTCTCTCTCTTTCAAAAATAAATGAATAAACATTAAAAAAGAACATAACACATAGGCTTACTGAAAAAAGAGAAAGAAATACACACACACATACAGAGAGAGAGAGAGAGAGGGAAAGAGAGATTTTCCATTCTAAAGAGAATTCAGTTCTCCAAAATATAAACTAGGAAACCACATTTCTGGCCCTGACAGAATGAATAACTGACTAGATTTGCCCTCCCATATTAAACAACTAGAAAAATAAAGAAAACATATGAAAACATTTGTTTTCAGAGATTGGACAATAGGCAGTGAAGTAATATGATTCTGAGGCAAGGGGAACAAACAAGTTGAGTCCTAAAGCATAATTGGAATTTGAGGTTGCTGACATTTCCTTCACTGTTAATTCAGTCCACATTCCGGAAAGAATTTTCAAAACTGTTAAAGATTTTTTTTTTTCATAACAGAGACACAATAGGAATGATAAGCAGAGAGGGATAACAGTTTCACGTGTATTAGTCAGTATATAGGAAAAGAGCAATTACCCTAGAAATGTTTGACAGATAGGAATTCAATACAGGGATTTAGAGCTAATGTAATTGTTGGAAGGACCATGGAAGTGTTCAGGGAAAGACAATGTTGGATTTTAGGACATTATAAAGTGGAGGAACCACAGGAATCCACTGTTGATGGTCAAGGTTATCTACAGCACGAAACTGGATGATTTTCGATAAGATGTTCAGAAGCTTTCACATGTATCCTTTGCTGCCACAAAAACAATGGCAGCTAGTACTTGGCCTTCTCTTTCCAAGCATCAACCAGTATCTTTCATTGATGGAGTCTAACCAGGACTCTGGTTGGGGGGTGAGGATTCTTGAAAATGCACTCCAAGCTTTGACTGCTATAAATACAGGACAGTAGAGACAATATGACATGGTAAGACATGCAAACTGTAGACATTTTATTCATACAACAAATAATTTTGAGTATCTATTTACAATATGTGAAGCATTGCACTAGGCTGCAAGAGGAGGCATGGAGAAATTAATAGATGTTCTCAAAAACTTGCAATGTAGAAGCAAAGATCAGACTTGTAGTGAATACCACCGTTGAGAGAAGCACAGTAAAACCTTGGATTGCGAGTAATTTGTTCTGCAGGGAGAGCAAACATTTCTAATAAGTTTTAACTTGATAAATGAGCGATGTCTTGCAATATGAGTAGTATGTGATGCTGAATGTCACATGATCGCAACTGAGCCAATGGTTCTTCTCTCTCTCTCGCCGTGGGATTGTGGGTGATCATCTCCTATGTTTGGATGCTCTGACTCAGGCAGAAATCAGTGATTTTTCGGAATGTTGGAAGATGCCCACAACTGGCACCAGTGTATTTTTTGCCACTTCAAAGCACCTATGGACAGTCCTTTGTTTTTCTATTCAAGAGTAAGCTTAGGAATGCTTTGCTTCATTCTAAGTCAGGCTGCCTGCAGATATAGACCCTTTCTTCTGCTGCTTTATTGCCAGAAATCCTCAAGAGGAGGTAAAAGCAAGTGTCTTTGGGTAGGTTCCTTGTTAAAGTTGCAAGAAAACAGAAATATTTCATGGAGCCAATAGATAGCAGTGATTCCAGTAGTGAGAGTGAAAGACATCCTACACAATAAGCCTCCTCTCTCTTGTCTCCCTCACACCAGCCCTGAAGGTTTTCAAAGGTAAGTACAGATTAATTTGTTTATTTTTCTTTATATTTTGTATTTTCTTTGTTATTTCATATTATATTACAGTATTGTAATCATTTTTATATGAATATTTTGGGGTTGTGAAATGAATCATCTGAGTGTCCTTTATTTCTTATGGGGAAATTCACTTTGATATACAAGTGCTTTGGATTATAAGCGTGTTTCTGGAACGAATTATGCTTGCAAACCAAGGTTTTACTGTATGTGGTTAGTACCAAATCTGTAATGTAAATAAAATAATTAGAAAATAGTGAAAGCATTTAGGAGATCCAAATTTTATATTGTTTAATTAATTGCCTTGTATTTTAAATTAATAATCCTTTCAGTCGCTCAGCATTGCAAAAAAAATTTGCCATGTTTACTTAAATGTAATCCACTGCAAATGACATGTTTTCCTTAAATGGCTGAGCCATTGCTAGCCTGTGACTTTTTAGATGAATTATAACTTTGGAGTAGCTTCCCTATTCCAGAGTCCATACCTCAGCTATGCACATGGAGGATATCTACTTCATTAATTCACTCAGGGATTAATATGTCAAGGGTTTGACCCCTACGAAACAATACATAACAAGCAAATGTACAAATCAGAAGGCCAATGTTTAATTTACCATGAGAGACTCATTTAACCAGGTCACTGAGATTGGCTGTATAAATGGGGCATAGCTTTTTGATAGGAGGAGCTTGTGCCTGAGAGTCAGTTTGGAACTGTCCACTCCTTGCATCCTATTGCACAATTGTTAAAGCAGTGAATCTTTTTGTGAGTGACAAATCCACTGAATAAACAGAGAAAAACTCTAAGTCTTTGCCTTAGAGCAGTGCATTGCAATGATGACAAATCCTTATGCAGAAATGTACTTTCTACACAACACTACATTTGTGTTTGTGATTGACAGAAGCATGTAATTATTCCTGGACTTTCAGCCTACTGTACTTTGGTTTTACTTTTCATGGGCATCTGCCTGGTAATTTTTGGTGACACCTGGACTTATTTAAAACATCTCCTAGTGTAGGTTAACTCTGCACATGGCTTATTGTTTTAAATTTTTTTAATGTTCATTCATTTTTGAGAGACAGAGAGAGGCAGAGCGCAAGCAGGGGTGGGGCAGAGAGAGAGGGAGACACAGAATCCAAAGTAGGTTCCAGGCTGTGAGCTGTCGGCACAGAGCCCCATGTGGGGTTCACTGGAACTCATGAACTGTGAGCTCATGACCTGAGCCGAAGTCGGTCGCTTAACTGACTGAGTCGCCCAGGCACCCCTGCATATGGCTTATTGTTTTAATTTTCTGTTGATTCTTACTAGCTACAATTACAGAGGGTGATAGTTACAACTGATCTCCAAATGCTAGGGGCGTGCTTCATTCACCGTTTGGAGATACATTGACTACAGTTAATATTGGTAATTATAACTATAAATACCCTCCAAATATTCGGGGTCGTTTTTAATAAAGGTTATGAAACATTTTAAAGCTACTTTGTATTATTCTAATGAATTAAATACACACTGCTTTTTAACAGTCGTGCAGATGTCAAAAATTGCTCTCATTACTCAGAGAAAAGTTAACACCATATTGTAAAATATTATTTTTATCTCAGCAAAGGTTTAAAAACAATTTCATTCTGATCCTCAGCCTCTTATTCTACTTAAACTCTTCTTTCATATGTAGTGATACAGATTTCTATTTTAAGTTACTAACAGTTTGTGATTTTTGTCCCTTTCTCTATTTGCAATGATAATTGGCTAATTAGAGAGTTGATCATTCACAAAAAAACACAGCACTGTTGAGAAGCTGGCTTTGGATATGCAAATGTTCTTATGTATCAAAAGGGATTATTTTTAATGTTTTCCCCCCAAAACTCAAGCGTTATTGCTTTACTTGTCTTCACTTCTGAAAGGTCATCAATGACATTTTTTTAAAGCACACCAAAAAAAATAAACTGTGATTAATTTGTTTTACGAACTTTGTACTTTTATGTTTGTATACATTTTTTTAATGTGCCACTATCATTTATTTATGCATAAAATCTTGGCACAACCTACTATGGCGTTAACATTCAGTTCATCTTTACATGTGGTCATTAGCACATTAATTTTTTAAGAATTATAAAGCCTCTTTTAGAAATTTTTATGGGAAAGGTATATTTACTCAAAGAATGTAAATTTAAAATATCTATTTTTCAAACTAAATAGGGCACTAAATAGAACCACATCTATCTCTTGGTTCCCAGTCCAGGGATTATATAATTTTCTTCTTGTTTTTAAATCTTTATTTATTTATTTGGAGAGAGAGAGAGAGAGAGAGAGAGAGAGGAGACACGTGGGGGAGGGGCAAAGAGAAAGAGAGAGAATCCCAAGCAGGTTCTGTGCTGTTAGCGCAGAGCCCCACGCAGGGGCTCGATCTCGCGAATCATGAGCTCATGACCTGAGCTGAAATCAAGAGTCAGACACTTAATTGACTGAGCCACCCGGGCACTCCTGTATGATTTTCTTTTTTTATAAAGTAAAAACTACAACAAATCCAAGGTTTTTGAAAGCTCATTTTGCAACTAATTTCTTCTGTTTCTTCGTTATTTCTTCTAAGTAACTCTTGTTCATGAGCATCTATTAATCTTAGGGCAATATTAGTTATTTCTAAGTCTGTCATTTGCTATCTGCTTACTATGTGCAGTTTACAGATATTATTTCATTTGACCCTTATACAAACTCCATTAAATACAACCAGAAATTTTAGAGATGAGGAAAAAGAGGCATAGAAAATGTGAGTAACTTACTAAAGTCCTACAGATAACAAGCAGCCAGTCTAAGAATTGAGCATATGGCTACATGATCCAAAGTCTGTGTTCTTAACCTCTTCGCTATCATCAAGCTCTACCTCTGACCAGCTATTGCAACGGAAGACAAAAAGGTACTTACATAACAATACGTAGCTTAAGGAATGTACTTTCATTTTGAAACAGATAACACCTCTCAGAGTTCAGCTTTTCTTTGAGCAGGTCAAGATCAATGTTGCATTACTTCCAGTGCCTGAAATGATAATATCTCTTAGCTTTCCTTGTTGTCCTTATTGAGTCACTTCTAAAAGATTTTTCTATATCGAAAGTCAAGTCACCTGATTCAACCATCTTGGCCATGGCTTTTTGGATCATGATGGGCATCTGACCCATGGTTTATAGTCTAGAAGAAGTCTAGCCCAAAGCTTCGCTCCATAGAGATGATGACTTGGCCAATAATATATTGTCATTAGGAGAGTTTGAATATAAAACTATAAAGGGGCACCTGGGTGGCTTCATTGGTTAAGTGTCCGACTTCAGCTCAGATCATGATCTCATGGTTTGTGAGTTCAAGCCCCGAATCAGCTCTCTGCTGTCAGCTCGGAGCCTGCTTTGCATCCTCTGTCTCCCTCTCTCTCTGCCCCTCCCCCACTCGTGCTTTCTCTCTCTCTCTCTCTCTATCTCAAAAATAAACATTAAATTTTTTTTTAATATAAAACTATAGAGAGATGTTGTTAGTTAGTGGCCTGAGTGGGGATATCTGGTTATAGGAGCAGAATCTAAAAGATAACTAGAGGGGTGCCTGGGTGGCTCAGTAGGTTAAGCGTCCAACTCATGATTTAAGCTCAGGTCATGATCTCATGGTTCGTGACTTCAAACCCCACATCAGGCTCTGCGCTGGCAGCACGGAGCCTGGTTGGGATTCTGTCTCTCTCCCTCTTTCTCTGTCCCCCCCCTGCTTGAGCTCTTCCTCTCTCTCTGTCTCTGTCTCTGCCTCTATCTCTCTATCTCTGTAAAAATAAATGAATGAACATTAAGTTATCTAAAGGGGCAAGAACTATAGAGAAGAGAGGGGGAAATCAAAGCAACCAACAAGAAAGCAAGGTCATGAACTCTTGCCCACTCACTCCTTTAATTCTCTTGATGAATGTTTAATTCTCCTACAGAATTTTCTCATCTTTTATGTCCAGCACATTGGCTTCAATTCCCGGCTGTTCTACTTATGTCGTGTCTTAAGCTAATCTCCTACCTCTTTCAGACAATGTACTCGTCTATAAAATGACAAGGCACATATTGTGTGATAGCTCCTGGCAAATGGTAGACCCTCTAGAAACATTACTTGAATTTACATGTGACACAGCAATTCTGCATTGAAGCTTTATTCAAGATCAGGCTCTCTTCCCACTTATTCTGCCCCATTTTCTCCTCTCCCACATCTTCCCTCATTTCTCCTTGGGATGAGAAGAGAGGGGAGCTCAGTTAGATCCCTAGTTCAATTACATCCTGAACTTCCCTGCTAGCTTCTACACTTACATTCTATTTAAGACTAGACTCTAAATAGGAGGAGACCGGTGGACCTAATATACCCAACATCGTTGTTTTTCATTGTTGTTGTTATTGTTTGTTTGTTTGTTTTGTTTTATTTTCGTTTAAATCAAATTCCCAATCATCCTTTAAATCCATTTCCAAGAAATTTCATCTGATTTCTCCCACCAGGTTTATTGTCCCTTGTATCAGAATTCCTTTTAAGACTATCTTATCACTCCATCAAAGTGGCAGTCTCTGAGGGCATAAACAATATATTACTCATTTTTCATCTCTAGAAGTATATAACACAGTACCTGGTACATAGAAGGCATTCAATAAATATGTGAACTGAAATGCAATGTGCTAAGCCATGGGGCAGGCTGCCTGAACAGAAGCACTTACCAAATCAAAAGGGCAGGGGAATGCTTGAGCTGGTTTTGCTGATTTCAGGCCTTCTGTCCTTCCGAGATGTAGGAGATTCACCCTTATTGTACATGGGTGGCTGCTTTACCACACCCCAGAAGTGCAGGTGCAGATATTAGCATTGAGCAGATTTGCACAAATGAGAACTCTTCGATTTGTCATGAAAAGCTAGGATTCCAAGAAAGAAGGTGATAAGTTGAAAAATTAGGGGAAAATATGTTGTAAGAAGAATCTGGCACACCCCTTCCCCACCTCCATATTAATGAAATGAAAAGGGTGGGGGAAGGAAATGTTATGCTACACATTGGCAGGAAAATTGTGCGTGTCCTGTGAGCAGATGAACATGGGACTGTGAACAGGAAGCTGATTATTCCAACACATTCTAGTTCTCACTGGAAATATCATCCTGGAGGAAAAGTCCAATATCTCTACTTTTGGATCACCTACTGCTCTAACTTTCTGTATTTTCTTGGACTGGAGATAAGGAGACATGTAACTATCTTAG
Source organism: Panthera uncia (assembly GCF_023721935.1). Classification (NCBI taxonomy): domain Eukaryota; kingdom Metazoa; phylum Chordata; class Mammalia; order Carnivora; family Felidae; genus Panthera; species Panthera uncia. The sequence goes on along the minus strand of NW_026057584.1, from coordinate 73,492,737 downwards.
AGGCAGGGCATTTAAAACTAAGGTAGATAGGGGTGCCTGGGTGGCTCAGTTGGTTAAGCATCTGACTCTTGATTTCTGCTTAGGTCATGATCTCACGATTCGTGAGACTGAGTCCTGCATCGGGTTCTGCGCTGACAGTGCTTGGTACTCTTTCTCTTCTTCTCTCTCTCCCTCTCTCTCACAATAAATAAAAACTTAAAAAAATAAGGTAGATATTTATTACATATATGCATTCAGCCAAAAGCTGACCTCGACTTACCATACTACCATTTGTGGGAATTACCTCTCTCTCTTTTTTTTTTTCTCCCAATTATCCAGGGAGAGTAACTTATTTTTTTATATACTGTCCGACCAGTATAGTCACATGTGATTGTCCCAGTACTAGTAACTAAAGCAATCTAGACCAATCAGAATCTCTTTCTTTCTTTTATTTTTTTTGTAATGTTTATTTTTGAAGGACAGAGAGACAGAGTGTGAGCAAGGGAGGAACAGAGAGAAACGGAAACAGAAAGGGAGACACAGAATCCAAAGTGGGCTCCAGGGTCTGAGCTGTCAGCACAGAGCTGGACGCAGGGCTCGAACTCACAAACCGTGAGATCATAACCTAAGCCAAAGTTGGACGCTTAATGACTGAGCCACCCAGGCACCGCTAGAATGTCTTCCTAAAATGGGTACTGAGATGGGAGAGAATTCAGCCTATAATGTAAGAATTGGAGAGCCTCTGTCAGCCAGATTTTCTACTCCTTGGACCAAAGACATAGAGAAAGCTAAGGTGGTACTGAGGTAATAATGAATAAAAATGAAATAGCTATAAAGAAAGAAGAAAGATGCTCACAGATGGTATTTCAATTATTGTTTCCAAATCATCCCTGAGGACCATTTGTTTTCTATTCCTTGTGTATGAGACACTCCCATATCCTTAAAAATGACTGCACCACCGCCCCCCCCCCCCCAGGCTTGGAATTGTTTTCTGCTAAATACAATCAAATGAGTCTTAAATATTTCAATTTCAGATCACATCAATGTCAGTCTGTCTGAGAATGACCCAGACAGATCTTATCTCATCTTTATTTTTAAATATTTATGTATTTATGTTTGTTTGTTTGTTTATTTATTTTTGAGAGAAAGAGCGAGCAGGGAAGGGGCAGAGAGGCGAGGGAGAGAGAGAATCCCAAGCAGGTTTCACAATGCCAGGGCAGAGCTCAACTCGGGGCTCGAACCCAGGAACCGTGACATCATGACCTCAGCTGCAACCAAGAGTGGGACGTTAACCGGCAGAGCCCTCAGGCGCCCCATCTCCCCTCTCATCTCTAAACTGGAATCATTCCATGACTACCCAAGACTAAAAACATAATCATAGTTACCATTAAACGCGACTCTGAAGATTATTAAAGCTGGGCCATTAGAAAATAAAAGTCAAAGGTAAGAGCTGCAAAGGTTTTTCAAACAAGAAATAATGTTTAATAAATCACAGAAGCCAAAAAAATATCACGCAGTAAGTAAAAGCAGCCACTTTCATCAATCAATAAAGCCAGTTTTGTGGGGGTTTTTTGTTGTTAAATTCCATAAAGTCGCTTGAAAGAAGTTGTGTTTAAAGCTGTGCTGTGCAGCGATATCCTGAGTCCCCACATGGAGGGTAGTATTTTGAAATTGGTAAGACACGGGTGTGCATCATTTGAAATGGAATTCATTAACAGGTTGTATTATTTTACTCGGCCCCCATGGAACATCACAATGAACTGATCAGCTGCCACGCTTCAGGTAGAGGGAGGTACGTAAACACGTTTTCAAATGAAAAACCTGTGGGGTTAGGAACATACACAATGTGCCCCTTGCCAGCTGATTTATCCAGTAGGACAAGGGGGAAAAAAAAATGATCTTTTCTTCATTTCACTGCATTTTCAGTGTGATAGAGCACCAAATCCAGTGACTAACCCCACTAAATTACTTGGCAAGGGCTGGACCCTATTTTTCTTTGGAAAAAAAAAAGTGGCAGTGCAATAAGATAATTTGTAGGTCTGGGTTTCTAATATACAATAATTCTGACCATTTAAAACAGTTTTTGCAGGAAATATTTTATAGTTAGAGAAATAGTTTTTGACATTTTGGGGGGAAAAGAACAATGGGCCGTTTACAGGTCTACACAGCAGATTAATGAATCTAATTGAGTCTGTAGGGAAATGTTTCAGTTTAACTACTGGAACTAATTTATACATTCACTACATCGTAATAAGTCAATTTAAGTTTCTGGAAATAAAACTGGATATCCTGGGTATAGATTTGAACTATAAATTTCTGCAAGAAAGGAGTCTGTGTGTTCATTATACATTGTAAAATTACCATATGGACCTGTCAACACTTCTTAGCACAGCTTTGTAATAATGTCATTTAGTTTAACATTGTAATGTGCCAACTGAATTAATGTGTATGACACAAAGCATGCCTCCCTCCCAACCTCTGCTTCTGGGGAGCTGTGCAACTTTTAAAGGTTTTTCTCAAGGCAAGAGCCTCCTGCATTTGCATAGAGAACGTCAACACTAAGATTGAGTGTAATCACATTTACCAGGAACTGCTGAGACACAAGCCATGGGGCTCTGTTGCCTAAACTTTCCAGAAATATGCAGTCCAAAAATGGGAATAAATCTTCACCTGCGAAACCTTACTTTACAACCAATACTAATCAACATCTAGATAGCAATGGCTTTCTTCATTAATTGCTTTTTTAACTGTGTAAAACTCTTAAGAAGGAGAATTGAGGAAACATTCTGCACATAATAACACGTGATATTACTCTGTTACTCAAATGTTCTTCTCAATCTGGATACTTATAACACTCATATAAAAACATTTATATCCAGATATCATTAGACCATGACATAATATAACCCTGTGGAGAAATAGTCAAGCAAAATGGAAAATGGCGGGGGGGGGGGGGGGGGGAGAGGGACAACTGCTAGCATTTACCATACGTGAACCATATACATGTATAATCTGATTTAATTCTCAAAACCCATTCTGTAGATGAGGAAACTGAGACACAGAAATTAGGTAGTTTCTCCGAGGTCTTGTACCTAGAACAGTTTGGATTTGAATACAGACGGGTCTAGTGCCAGAGCAAGAGTTGCGTACCAATATACCATACTCTCTGTCCAGAATAATAATTACTAACTCTTATATAGAGCTAGTAGTGTTCCAGTAATTAAATTACTTGACTCATCCCCATAACCATCATGTAAGCTAACTGTTTTCATTATACCAATTTTATGGATGAGGAAACTGAGACACAGAGAGACAGTGGAACTAGTTCAAAGTCACATTGTTAGAAAGTGGCAGAGCGGGAGTTGGAACCAAGGCAAAGTGACTTTAGGATTTGATTTTCTTCAAAACTACCACATAGATGAAGTTGCCCTTTGAATAAAGCAGGGGTTAGGGTGCCAACCTCTGTCCAGTTGAAAATCTGCATGGACATTTTGACTCCCTGCAAACTTAACTACAAACAGTCGAATGTTGACTGGAAGCCTTACCGACTGCATAAACAGTCAACAAACACCTATGTTGTATGTTACATGTATTATATAGTGTATTCTTACAATAAAGTAATCTAGAGAAAAGAAAATGTTATTACAAAAATCAGAAGGAAGAGAAAGTACATGTACATTACTGCACTGTATTTATTAACAACAACAACAACAACAACAACAACAACAACAAAAGTCCACATGTAAGTGGAGCGATGCAGCTCAAATTCCTGTTGTTCGAGGATCCGCCGTAGATAGTTTCCTTTGTGGCGTATCTTAGTAAGAGAGTGAATTTCATCTTGTATTCAATCATAAGGGCTTCACAAGTGTGTACAACCATTCTTTGCGTTAGGACATTGCCTTAAAAAAAATTCCGTTTCCCTTGGAAGAGCAATGCACTATCACATAAACCTTCACAATCACGTAGGGACGCCTGGGTGGCTCAGTCGTTAAACGTCCCACTTCGACTCAGGTCATGATCTTACGGTTTGTGAGCGGGGGGCCCCGCGCCAGGCTCTGTGCTGTAGGTTCAGAGCCTGAAGCCTGCTTCCAATTCTGTGTCTCCTTTGCTCTCCGCCCCTGCCCCGCTCACGCTCTGTCTCTCAAAATATGACTAAACATTAAAAAAAAAAAACACCTTTACAATCACACTAGGATAGATGAGTTAATCTGATAAGCAAGCTGCCTTTATGCAGAGAGTCAAGGTTCAGGCGGAGGAACCTGTGTTAAGTCCCTGATAAAGATAAAGCTTTCAGAAAACATCCGGATGCTCCCGGAAAAAGCCATGCCCGGTAAGGAGTGAAATGATAGAAGGTCCTGAATAAATAGGCCACCACTTTGTACCACGAAGAGAAAGAACACCTAAAGCTTGGACCTTTAAGCCACACCCAACTGACCACCTTAAAAGCCACCCCTTTAAACTGACACATCCAAACACCGGAAATGGGATAACAAAGAAACTTAACCTCTTCACAGAAAACTTCTTGCTTGCTTACAGACTAAAAGTTTCATTCAGCGTGTTACTTTTCTCTTGCCGCTCTGTTCCTCCCATTTACACTCAACATTTGAACTTTGATTTTCTCTCTTTTGATCCTTGATGCTCTGAGTCTGGGCTCCCTGTCTGCTCGGATGGTTTACACCCTGGTTCTAGTCTCCGTGATCTAAATGAGTTTGTCACTGATAACGAGTACCTTGGGAGGGAATAGATAGCCCAAGCCTTGTGATGAAAGTTCAGAGTCCCTGAAGTTATATGTGTATTTTTACCGTTTTGAAGTCTCGGTTGGCATGGCTGACTATGGTTGATGGTGCACGTTGCAGGAATTGTAAAAGTAGCAGGGCTTATCATACACCACCACCTTTACCATCAATATCATTCTCAGCTATTTAGATTTGTCCTCTAAACAACTGCTCTGAGACACCCTTTGTCAAAGTTTATGGGATCCCCTGCCATTCATTCAGTATTGATGGCTATCTGCTATCTTACAGGAAGATAGAGTAGATACACTATAACTTTAGCAAGTTGCATCGAATTCTGGGCACACCTCCCAGAAGAGAACTTATATTTGCAAAAATACTGTAAATAGGTGGCTATCTGTCCAGAGAGTATGCTTCATTGCTGTTTTCCCTTTTAGTGGAACATTATAAGAAGTCTAACTGTCAGTGTCTCAGATGAAGGTAGGAAAGATTGGATGACATCTTTTAATCCACTTCAGATGAAGTGGAGAGAGGTACATCTCAGATACCATCATTTATGCCCCCAAAAGATGTTAAAGGGCACATAACACCCTGTACTTATGAGCAGTCACTTGGGATAAGCCACAGTGGTTGATGCTGAGTTGACGCCAAACCCCGTTAACCAAGTGAACAGTACAATATAATAGTACCGTGCAGTAGTAATGCTTTCTGATTGGCCTCTGGTCTTCATTGTTCTGTGACATCTGTCTCATTGGCTTTAAAAGGAAGAGAAGTAAGGAAAGATTCCAAAATAACTACCTTTACCAAACTGAAACAAATACAGACATTCCTCATTTTATTGTTTATTGATTTATTGTTTTTGCTTTATTGTTTGTTGCTTTGTTGTTTTTGCAGAGCTTGCATTTTTTACAAACTGAAGGTTTGTGGCAACCCTGTGTTGAGCACATCTATTGGTGCCATTTTTTCCCAACAGCATTTGCTCACTTCATGTGTCAAACTTTGATAATTCTTCCAATATTTCATACTTTTTCATTATTATATTTGTTCTGGTGATCTGTGGTCAATGATTATGACTGGTGGAAAGCTCAGATGATAACATTTTTTTAGCAATAAAGTGTATTTTAATTAAGATATATACAGTTTTTAGATATAATTCTAGTGCACACATAATAGACTACAGTATGCGTAAACATAACTTTCATATGCACTGGGAAACCGAAAAATTCGTTTGACTTGCTTTATTGTGATATTTGCTTTATTGCAGCGGTCTGGAAGTGAACCGGCAATATCATCAAGGCATGCCTATATAATTCCTACAAGAGTTAAATTTCCCATATGACTCACGTTTAGAAATCACAAAACTAAGTATGATCTAATAAATTTACTGAATAGTTTAGGTGAAAAATCATTAGGACAGAAAGCTCACATTAGAGCATAAGTACCCTAGTTTGGCTTCTGCCTGGATCAGTGTGGGGCACTGGCCTTGATTCTTCTTTCCTTTGCTCCTCCCAGGCATTGGTATAGTCTTCAGCATTGGAAACCAAGGTATAGGAAGGGGTTGGTAAATATCTTACAAATTCAGGTAATGGATCTAGATCTAGATAATGTAGATTCCAAATTAGATGTTTTGGCCTTGGAATTAAGAGCTTTATAAAATAAGCTCCTTTATTAGGAAGTCCTGCCTTAGCTCTATTAACAATTTCATAAGTGTGAGAAAAATTGTAATACTTCACTATTTTAATAAATTTGTATTCTCTCTTCAACATTTTTATAGAAATGCACAAATCTCTTGTTTTTATGATCATGGTAAATGGGGAGAAATGTAAAGGATAATTCTCATTTTCTTGATTACATTTGCACTTTCCCAACCAGCTCCTTGTACTTTCACCTAATCCCTGCCTTCAAAATATGCCTAACTTTTCCATTTAGATGAAACATAATTTGTTCAAATTGTCCTTTCCAAATTTGAAGAAGTCCTATCTAGGATATGAGGCAACACATGGCTTTAAAATACTTAGCATTTGTGTGATGCTGCTCATCTTTAATCCACTTCAGAAATATTACTAATTAATTAATTAGTTCCTGATTACAAGGGGGTAGAAGTTCAAGGAGAAAATTGACAACATTTCTCCACCTTTATAAGAAATATTGCTTATTTTAGAGAACATTATTTCTCCTGAGCAATCTGTACTATCATAAAAAGTATTGCAGATGCCCTTTGCTGGGACTAGGTACAATAATCATTAAAAATGACGAATAGTACTAATAATATTAGTACAAATGCAGCAATATTTTGTAAGGTGGATACACATTTGTTAGATTCCTTAAGAGCAGAAACTATATCTCGTTGTCCTTTGTGTCTGACACCTAACACAGTCTCTGGCACAGAACATACGGAAACATGAATTTATAGGTAATGAAGTCTAATTTAGAGAGATTATTTCAGCCAGTGATAAATAAAATGAGAGAGAACACAAAACAGAATTGAGCCACGTAAAAGGAAAGTAAGAAATCAACACTGTGGTTGATTTTCTGATCACGAAGTTGAGTCCGTTAAGCCTCAGGAAGAAAAGGCAAAGGAAAAACGAAAGAGAAAAAGAGCCCTTATTAAATATGAGCATATTCCGTGTGTAGAGAAGATTCAGATTTTGACACCATTGCATACAAAGAGCAATCTAATGCTTTCAAACATAGTCTCAGCTATGTTTTCTTAGAATAGTCACCCTGATGTTATAACAGTTGAGTTGGTGGAGAGTGTAACCTCTTCTCATCCATCTGATGTCAAACAGCTAGATTTTTCAAATTGACTTTTTAGTTTTACACGAGTCCCTAATACAAGATAGACACAAAACTAAGCCGTCCACACACATAAACACTACACTGTTTTGATCCCCAAATAAAGTATTTAGCAAAAGAGATAAAATGACTAATAAACTTTTTTAAATTTAGAAATGACTTTTAATTTTGTAATTTTCTAAAATCTAAGATTTAAATTTCCTTTATGGACAAAGAAGGGTCCGCTTATTCTCTATTATTGAGGAAAACCAAATCAATAACCTATAATTTATTCTGGTATGTAATAGCTATAATGTAAACAATATTCTTGCAAGGGTAGCCTAAAAATTTAGATTTGTATATATTGTTCATGATACATAAAAGAAAAATAGATGTTAAATTTGGCTGTGCAGCAAGGATTTTTTTTAAGCTTTTTTTTTTTTTTTTGATATCTGACCCTTTTGAGAAACCAATAAAAATTCTAAAAGCTTTCTTCACAATAAAGAAGCATAAAAGTAATACAAACATAATGTTTTACACTTTATATCAAGAAATCCACATACCTTAAGAATCCCATGCATGGCCCAAAGAACCTAGGTCCCTTGGAAGATGGTGGAACAATGAACAGAAGTTGAGACATCCAGGAGAAAAAGTTTAGGAGAGTAAATTAATTCGTGTTTGGGTGTTGAAAGTTTCAAGGGTCAGTAAACACAAAGTCAAATTGTCCAGCATATAACTGAAAAATCAGAAGCTTGAGAGACAGAGGTTGGGGCTAAAAATAGAAACTTTTCTTACATGGAAGTGATTACTAAAATCATGAGCATTAATAAAATCAGCCAGGGAGAAAATAAAGGAATGGGAAAGAAAAGATCATTGAAAAGATGGTAGGATGCTTACTTGCAAGGAGTGTGAGAAGAGCAAATGAGAGGAAAGTGGAAAATGAGAAACCAAACATGTAGAAGAAAAGCCAGGAAGATCATTGTCTTCTTGAGAGACTCAAGCAGCAGATAGCCAACAGGGCCAGAAGCTTAAGAAAAACATATTGAGAATTGAGAAAAGACCAGTTAATTTTGTGACTAGGAGATCTCTATTAAACTAGAAAGGACTAGTCACTAAATTTTAAGGGGTTAACGAGAGAAGAAGAGAAAGAGTGATAAGGAAGAGAAGCCACCATGTTACTGAGAAGTTCTGTAGTCCAGCAGAAGGAGAACAGAAGGTAGACAATACTTAGACGAGATCATATTCATCATTTTAGGACTCAATTCAGAGAAAGTTAGGGAACAGCAAAACAGTGAGACCACTTTCCCGCACACTTTCCTTTTCCTGTCTGATTGTTTTCTGTCACATATTGTCCTTTTCCTGAGACATCAAAAGCTGCTGAGCTGGGTAGAGTGGAGAATTTGACAAAGCCAGTCACTCGCATTTTAGAGAGAGACACACATGTTTATTATATTCATTGTATTAGGACTGTGAATTGCTTGGAAAACAAAACAAAACAAAACAAAACAACAAAACACAAAAATTTAAAAAAGGATCCTTGACTCTTTCGACCTGAAATGGGGGGACTTCTATAGTCAGAGGGAAGTTGTCACCTGCCAAAGTATGAGTCTGAATGATGTGGCTTGACTAGCATAGTGTTCTATGACTGAACTAGTGTTCATAAGCTGATGAAATGCTGTGAGATTTCCCTGTGGACACAGTCTTGAGCCAAGCACTAGTGAAATTACTACAATCCTACCTCACCGAATTAGATGATCAGACTAATCTTCACAAATGGGTAGGATTTAAGATATGGGTGTAAGATTTTTATCCAATTGCATAAATCTATGTATGGATGTAGGTTCAGATTAGTAGACATTAAATATAACAAAAAAAGATATGGACATTTCTATCTAGCAACTTTTATGTATATTTTAAATCATTTCGTTTTTGTATGTATTTCTCTCAATAAAAGTAGCAGACTGAAATGGAGGAATTTGTTGCAGTAAAATATAAAACCGAGCTACTATGTTACTAGCTCAAGAACACAATGCCTTAGATATTTAAATCTGTGCAGAGGGAGTTATATATATAAAATCTCTGGCCAAAGTCACCACGTGTGAAGTTGGAAAGACAGTATCTATATATGGCTGAATAGAAAAGTTTGAAATATTACTTAAAAATTACCTCTTTACAAGAATATGCACATGAGAATCACTAAAATTAAAGTATTCTTTTTACTTAAGTACTTAAGTAAAGAGTGCAAAAGGTATTGTGTTGGTAAGTATGCATGAATTCACCCTTAAAACAAAATTTCAAATAGTCTTTAGATAAAATCCTTTGCCAACCTGTTTTTTTACTCCATGTAACTGAGTTTTTATTTTTGGTGTTACTATAAACTTGCTTTCTATTTAATTCTGATCAAGAATACACACATTTTATCACACACACACACACACACACACACTCCTGGGTCATAGAGTCAGGGCATAAAGAGCTGTTAGGAAATTTTGAGACAAATCTAACTCCAGCCCAGAGCTAAGAGACATGAAACTTGGCTCACAGAAGGTGAATCCTCGTCCCCAGTCTACAGTATGAAAAATCTGGTAAGAACTTTGGTGCTTAGGCTCATGGTCAACTAACTTTATTCCATATCACTCTCCTTCATCATTTCACAAATATCCTCTGAAAATGTCTTACTTTGTGCCTTGGTATCTTATGCCGACACGTATTCCCTTCTTTTGTACCTTAAGAGGGTCAAGGTGATCTCCTATATTCCTTCAGACACAGAAAATAGGCTAAATATACAAGGCTCTAATCTCATGATATTAACCTAAGCCTTTTTTTCCCCCTGCGATGATTCTTTTCCCAGAGATGGATCATTGGTTTCAAAATCAATGTTGTAAACGTAAGAACTGATTCTCTGTAATATCTCTGCCCTGGTCCCATTTTTGCTGGATCCATAATGTAAGACAACACCAAATGACTTTATATGCACTGATTTTGAGTTTTGTGCAAAGTTTCTAGCCTGAAACATTATCGATCCCATTGTCATGTGTACAACCAGCTTTTGGCAGAATATGTATCCAGTGGGTCATTCCATAAACCATGGAGTCTCTGGCAGTCATCCTTTTGGTAGTCCACACAAGGTGTTACTGTAGAGCTGTAGTAAAGACAGAACTCTACCTTATCATTCACACTCTAAGAGGTCTTAGATAAGATCGTTCCATTCTTGATTTAACCCAGGGTAAATATTCAAATAACCCATTCTATTTTTTCAAGTCCTAATCTGTCTTTTCCTAAGAATGGAAGAAGAATCGATTGTTGTAAGAGACGCCTAGGATCTCACCTGAGATAAAACCAGGTATCTCAGTATTGACTAATAGTTGACTATTGTTGACTAATTGACTAATAGTTCTAAATTGACTAATAGTTCCAAGTGACTTTAAAATACATCATGTCATGTGGATTTACCGAAGTGTTTAACCACATGTGTTCCTACTTAGAAATTGTGAAAGTAAGGCTTCAGGAGAGTTTTTCAAGGTCATGAATCCAACACACGTTCCAAATATTGTTCTCTTTGTTGTTTTTATTCTTTACTGTTATTTTCAGTTTAAAAGCTCCAAGTACTATATAGTGCTGACAGTTTTTAGCCTGCATGTAGAACACAGTGCTCACAATTAGGGACTACTATGGCCCAATGGAAAGGGTGTGTTAAAAAACAAAAGGTAGGAGGATGATAAGTTCATGGGAGTGCTTCCTCACCAGTATGCCACTAACACGTGCCAGGGGACTTTTTTCCCCTAATCATCCTGTAGGGTATTGAATATTGAAATATTTCCCCCAGACACCATGATCTCAAGATCCCTCTATCAGATGACACAAACCCCATTAAGAATATTTGTCATATTGGAAGAAAGAAAGTTATATTTTCTCTTCCTTTTCTACTTGTGAGCCTCTTTGATTGAAATGTCCCTTACTGATGTCATCCAGATCAGCTCAAGTTAGACATTTGACGAGTCCATCTGTATCCACAGTCACCCACAGACATGGGAAACTGTCACCCATCTGCCTCCCTGTGCTCTCACTTTGTTCCTGTCCTGGATATTTTGTTCTCATGTAGCCACAAGACATATTAATACCCTCCTCCCTCCAAGAGATGTGAAGAGAATAGAGTCTCTGCGAGCTTGTGCTCCAGAGAAGGATGTTATAGAAATGGCATATGTCATTATACTGCTATCCACATATGTTCCACAAATTCTCTAGCAACATCCTCACATTTTAATGAGCATGTTGCTTCACTTCCTGACCTGCATTCACTGTTAATCATTTCAATGACTGATTACGACTCATCAGTTACTCCACACTTTCCCCAAGTTGATTGTTTTCTCTTAATGTCAAAAAATGCTATAAGTTTGGGAAACCTTCTTAGCTTCTGTTGCCTTCTGGTATATTGCCTAAATTGTACTTTGTCACTAATTAAGGTGACTTTGTTGGACTTGAATATTTGTGTTAGTCCCTTTCTAACTTTGGAGGGAAACATTTCACTTTTTGGGAAAATAATGCCAGCATGATTTTCAACCAGAGAAAGGGCAAACTTTAGATGTGAAACTTAAAGATGAGAAACAAATGAAATTTTTTCTTTATCACACTCCTGGGGCACTCTGTATAAAATTCCAATAGTAATTAATGAGTCTAAAAATAACATGATTCTAATAATTCCATAAATATGATAAGAATTCAGAAGAGCTGTCAAAACCCCAAAGAAAACAATTTTGTCAGTGAATTAAAAAAAAAAAAAGATTACTTGGATCAGTTTTAATCATTTTTTAAAGAAGTCATATTATTTGAAACGAATTCTACAGATTACAGCTGAGTGTACTAACTTGCAACCATGTCATATGAATTCAAAGTCTTGTAAGATACATCCATTCACCATTGTCATGTAAGTATGAATGGTGCAAAAAAACAATTATTGTTTACCTGCCAATGCCTCTCATAGGCAGTTTCCTCAGTAGGTAATATCAGTCATACTTAAGAATATGTCTGAAATGCTATTTTGAAGCATCAAAATAATTTTACTGAGGTAAAGACTATTTGTAGTTTCAAAATCTGCAGTTTTCCCTTAAAAAAAAAATGTATTTTTGTTGTGATGTATTTCTGGATGCCTAAGCAACATTAAAGGAGTTTAAATCTCTAAGTGTATTTTGAACGTACAATCATGTCTATGACTAATGCAGAGTTCATTTTGTTCAAATGAAAGTTACTGTAAATATTCTCTGAAATGACTTGATTTTTTTTTTCCATTCTTTTATTAGGTAACTGATCTTTAGATGAAATAATAAAAACAGGTTTGTTAAATGAGATAAACCTCGGTTAATCTTTTAGGAGACAAATTGTTGTTCTGGTTATTGATTCTTTCCTAGTTTTATGTGGAAATGAATTAGAGAGGCTCAAAATTCTCATTTTTTAATTTCAAGAGAATGTGCCCGTAAATGTATTTCTGTGTAAATGCAATAGCGCCCTCTGGAGGTCCGGAACACAGTGCATAACTTTCATAAATCAGTGTCTTCTTTTGTTAACCCTGCATATTTTTGTTGACTTCGACATTTAATATTTTATATTCTGATAATTGTATTTGTCTCTTCACATGATTAAATACATTTAATCTATTATTACTTTCTATCATGCATTTCATCGTGATTTGTGTGTCATCTCATTTGTAATGTGACAATGTAATAACAAAACATACAATTCTGCTGATCTTGGTGATGGATCCATAACTTTTCTATTTTTTATCATGTGAAAATATTTTCCAAACAAGAAATGACAACTTTCATTGCTGAAATCCCTTAATATCTGGTTATATGCAGACAACAGCGAGCTAATTTTACCTCCTTTGAAGATGCCTCATGGAAACAGTTACTTTCATTCTTTGAGTCCCTGATCAACAAACACAGCTGTGGTTTTTCTGTGGTTTTGAAGCGAATTTATTGGAGATGGGGGAATATGGAAAGGAGCAGAGGTCAAAAAACATCGGAAAAAATATCATGAGTCACTGGAACACATTCAAGAACCAGAGTGACTTCTATTGTGCCATAATAATATAAATAAATGATCCCATAATCATTGGCCTCTCTGTAACAGCTTTACACACAAAGATCTTTTTGAAGTCCAGGGAGATGCAAACAGTTTTTCAGCCACTATAAAAAAGGGGATGAGCATATGACTAATGCAGGGTGAGAGGAAATAATGTCATGCAACTCTGAATGAAGCTTGGGCTTGCTTCTCCCGGAAGGTTTTCAAGAGGCCACATGTCAGCTAGGTGGGGGTGGATATTGGAGTGTCCCTCGGTTCGGCTGACCTCTGGGGAGGTTGGTCTTTCTCGGCTCAAGTAAAGGAAGTCAGAGGACCCACCCCTGTTCTGACCCCTGAAGGCAAAGGAGTGACTGCAAGCACATCACATGGAGTCTTCCTACTACATACAAAGATAAACAGACACAAAGGTGAATGGAATTATAATTCTAGCCTCCAGCACTCACATACACTCAAATATGGATGTACAAGGGTGTATAACATTATAATTTCTAGAGCAACTAAAATTCATAGAAAAATGTAACACTGAAATGATTATATATCTAACAGGGAGGAGGAAAAAGAAGATTGGAAGAGCTCGAACTGCCTCCATCATTCTGTCCTCAAGGTCAGAATGCTCCTTCTCCCCGTCTCTCCCCTCTCCTCCTTTAATGACATCATCGAGAGGAGTCAGGGCACAGCTGTCAGCAAAACCGGGAACATGAACTATGTTCATTATACAAGTTAATCATCATAGAAGTTAAAGATGTCCATGTTGCGTTGTTTGGATTTTGTCACTGACTTTCTTGAATTTGTATCCAGAGTACATGTCATAAGTAAGCTCCTGGTGCTTTGGTTTACCTACAGGGGTGAGGAGGGTTAAGTGATGGAGTGCTTGCAAAGCATGAGTTGGTGACCATGACATAGAAACAAAGGCTGGCTTTCATAGAGTTGTAATTATTTGACAGACACTTAGCACCCGTATGGACTGGGCACTGATCAGAATACTTCATAAGTTCTAGCCAGTAGACTCTTTCCGGCAACAGTGTGAGATAGTTAACATATTCTTATCAGCCATCATCTTCATCAGTAAATCTGAGACACACAGACTGAGCAATTTTCCCCAAGTCACACAGCTAACAAATTCTGGAGCCAACATTCAATCCCAAGCAACCTGGCAACTCTATGCTCTTAGCTACAGGGTGATTTTGCAATTCTGCCACTGCAGCCATCATGGTCGTTGTTGGACAAGACCGTCCTGTTACTTTGCCAAATTTATCAAATAAACCTGTATTGCAAGAGAGTGAGGATAACTTTCTCTGTCAATATAAATACAATGGCATGATTGAGGTATCAGCATAAGAAATGGAATTTGAGAAATAATGATTTGTTTCTTAAATTATCCTTAACATTTATTTTTTTATATTTGTTCTTCCCTTGGTGGCCATAAGTTACTGGATGATCATCCCTCGGAACTCCAGATGGTCTTCATGTGGACATTGAAAATCAAATGAGAAAAAGAAACACAACAAGGGCCACTGACCCGTCTTGTGCCCTTTGCATCCAGCCTCCTGGTTGTGTACATGCTCTGGTGGTTCACCATCATAGCGCTACGGTTTTTCCATCAAATATTCCACCAGTGATTCTCACAGGTAAAGACTAGAATTGTTGAGGGACCCACACCTTCCTAGAAAGTAGTGGGTTTTTATGTCTGGTGACATTTGTGTTTTTTTGAGTCACGAAAGAGCAGTGGCACTTGCTCTGAATAAGCCTTTGGAGTTTTGATGTCATGTTTTTGGCTCTTGATGGCTTCGACCCAGCTCCTTTTATAAAGGACTCATTGCTTAGCTTACTGCTAAGACTGAAAGGGCATCTGTCCACATTCCTCTTAATCATCAGATCTCAAACTCAAGTGTGAATCAGAATTTTCCCAAAGATTCTGGCTCAGTATCTCCAAAACAGGGTCCCGAAAAATCACAGATTTTCAAATGATTCGGATGCAGGTAATTCAAGGATTGCACTTAAAGAAACAGAGCAGACCGGTTGGTCTGGAAGCCAGGGGGAACAGTGGTCTCCTGCAAGGCTCTTTCAAATCCATGTGCCTGAATGCCATACTAGATGTGAAGAATCAGAATCTCTGGAAGATGGAGGGCTGAGCATATGTTTTTAGAATGAGCTATTGGAGTTTTCTGCAATGTCTTCAGAACTTGCTCTGTTCTGGGATTGTGGTTTGAAGGCTGTGTTGAGTGGAGCCCCAGGAATTTAGGAAGTGCTTCAAAGCCTTTTCTGTGGCCAAATAGGCAGGCATTTCCCTTCAGGCTTCTTACCAAAGCTCTGCTTACGTTGCTTTTTAAAAATATTAGGATTCCACACAATGTCCTCCCTTTTTTGGAGAGGGGAGGATGTCTGGGGGTGGGGGGGAAGAAAGAAAAAAAATATATTTCAAAACTGCACCTCTCCAATTAACATCAGGGATGTCACTGAGGCCATATAGATAATTCTGGTCATTTTGAACCAGCTTTGTATCCAGCTCTATTCCCCAATCTCCAACAGACGTGTGACTGACATAGTGTCTCAAATCATGGAAATCTCTGAGTCACAAGTGATACGAAGAACCTGTTGATTTTATTTTAAGCCCATGACCTAAAACACACAAAGAATTACTTTTCATTTTTTCGTTATCTAAAGATAATTCCACAGAAATAATCATAAAAATCAAGACATTGACATCTGACTCCATGTTAGTCAGAGTTGATTTTTTACAAGCTTTCCACTTCCACTCAGCTATTAGCATCAAGAAAAAGGCTGATTTATTCTAAGCCTCAAAATGAGCACATGGACTGAACTGAATGTTCTATTTACTCCTGGTTACAAACTGACAAGGTTGCCATTGGACCAAGAAAAATGTTTCTCCTGCGATTATTAATATTTGTTGAGAACCCAGGGTCTGGATTGCCACCATAAAATTTATAATACAAAATTTATAGTCTGTCAAGCACTAAAAGTCAGAAACTAAAAACAGGAAACAAACTAGATGTAAAAATATAGGTGAACTAAAGAACCAGAGTTAACTACTTTCTTGACAGATATTATTCTTTTATTTTTATAGATAGCTTGAACAGGATCATCCCGAGGCACAAGATCAACTAATTAAAACATTTGCACAGGAAATGCTTATACTTACAAGTTCTGATTTTGCTGCCCATTGGAAAGAACAATAATTAATGAAATGGGCCAAATAAATTTCAAACTCACTTAGACCACTAGTTTCACCCCCTCTGCTCATCACCTTCATCCCTCTCTACCAGATTCTCCAAATAGCAAATATGAGCCATGTACACTTTATTCTCGTCTCTGTCCCCAAGTACAAACAAAACAAAAAACAAACAGAACGAACAAAAAAACAAAAACAAGGACATAGCTCAAACTTAGCCTCAAGACAGAGAAGAAATGCAGTAAAGTGTATTATGGCTGAAAAAAAAAGTTTTTTTAAACATTTTCAGAACTATCCTCTTTGTATAGTCATCCATTTAGCAAATATTTATTGTGTCCTACCGTATTCTAGGCATGGGGGAAGCAAAAATGAATAAGAGGCAATTCTTTGCCATTTGGGAAAGACTTTTTTTAATTGGGAGCTGTGGCCCATTATTGAGCTGTGAAATCAATAGATCATGACCAACAATAAAAAAAAATGAGAGTAGAAAATCTCAAAGGACACTGCCCATTGTAAGGAAATATATTCTTTTTATTAATGTTTATTTATTTTTGAGAGAGAGAGAGAGAGACAGAGAGAGAGAGAGCAAGCATGAGCAGGGAAGGGGCAGAGAGAGAGAGAGGAGAACAGAGGATCTGAGGCAGACTGCGCTGTCAGCAGATAGCCCGTTGTGAGTGAGATCATGACCTGAGCTGAAGTCGGATGCTCCACTGATGAGTCACCTAGGCGCCCCAGGAATATATTCTTTTATGGAAGTTCTGTTTCAATCTGTGTCTGTGCGTGCTTTGGGTCACGATGTAAACACGTATTTCTAATGGTAGTTGCATTTGAAAAGTTTAAATGATACTGTTAAAGAGTCTACCTAAAGAGGGAGACAATTAATACAATTAACACAAAATATCACAAATGCTCTTTCACAGGTGTGGAAAAGGAAGCCTGAAATCTTAAAGAGAGAGAGCATCTATCTCTGCCTCGAGACTTGCAAATGGCTGTTGAAGAAGAGTTTTGATATTTGAACTGGATCCAGAAGGATGAAACTGAAGGTAGAGAGAGCGACCCTAAAGGGAAATTCCAGGAAGAAGGAACCAACTGTGCAAGCAGTTCTGAAAGGGAGCACTGTGCTTAGAGTGGTAGGAATGTGTCTGTGGGGGAGCACACGGTTCATGGGGGTGAAGAGAGGGGAATGGCATGTAATAAAAATGGAGAACCGTATATGAAACAGGCTGGCCATTGAGGAAAGGAACGACAGATCCAGTTTGCTCTGCTGGATCTGGATCTCTGGATCATCGTTAATTAGACATGTGTGGGGTGACGTAGATGATTCAAGAATGATCCTATTGTTACAGAACTACGGAGACAAAAGCATCACAATGTGAGCGAGACGTCTATTTCTTCCCTTACAAATTAACTTTGTTTTCCGTGGTGGGCCATTAGGTAACTTTTTTTGAGCCTCCACTTTTTAGTCTGCTAAATGGAGATGTATGTAACATAAAGATGCCTTTAATCGGAAGTTTCTAACTGTATAGCCTTTTGAACAGACTATGGTTTATTATTATAATGGCATACTTCTGTGATGCAAAACACGTGTTTGTTAATGTCATCCTCACTACGATTCAAATATCTCACTTCTCAAAGTATTATTTGCTCAAAGAAGTCAGAGAAAGAAGCTAATTATTTTTCTTCTACTTCCAAAACAAATCTAATAATACAAACTCAATTAAGATTCTATATAGCACAAACTGACTTAGGTAAGAAAGAAAATAAACTATATTGGTCATCTCGTTAAAAGAATAAAAAAGCTGGGGCGCCTGGGTGGCGAAGTCGGTTAAGCGTCCGACTTCAGCTCAGGTCACGATCTCGCGGTCCGTGAGTTCGAGCCCCGCGTCAGGCTCTGGGCTGATGGCTCAGAGCCTGGAGACTGCTTCCGATTCTGTGTCTCCTTCTCTCTCTGCCCCTCCCCCCTTCATGCTCTGTCTCTCTCTGTCTCAAAAATAAATAAACGTCAAAAAAAAATTAAAAAAAAAAAAAGAATAAAAAAGCTGTTTTCCTTTCTCACCTTGTTCACACCAAGGACACACAAACCTCTAAGCATTATCTTCTCATCCTGCCATAATGAGAAAGAAATTTTGTGGTCTGTGTGTTTGCTAATAGATACATTTCAAACCTTCCATCTGGGCATCACAGAGTCATTTTCTCCCCCCAAAAAGACATCCAATTCACAGGAGAATGCAACTAAAAGCAAGTCAACTCAAGCTCTGGAGATTTTTTAGAGTATAAGGTGTGTGGCCCCAAAATCTGTTTAGCTGCCCTAAACAAGATTCCACCACTCCCCATCTATATACAAATACTGATAACCACTCTCATCAATATTCTTTTTAGAATTATAAAAGTCTAGGGGTGCCTGGGTGGCTCAGTCGGTTGAGCATCCGACTTGGGCTCAGGTCATGATCTCGCAGTCTGTGAGTTCGAGCCCCGCGTCAGGCTCTGGGCTGACAGCTCGGAGCCTGGAGCCTGCTTCTGATTCTGTGTCTCCCTCTGTCTCTGCTCCTCCCCCGCTCATGCTCTGTCTCTCTCACTCTCAAAAATGAATAAATCTTTTAAAAAAATAGAATTATAAAAGTCTACATTAAAGTAAGCCCTTAGTTATCAAGAAAAGTTGAATATTTTATGAATGAATCATGTTCTCTATGTTGGGCTGTGTAAGGCCCTATAAAAGTATCTAAGAGCAGATTCCTTGTTGCTTAGTATGAGAACCTTAGACTGGATCGCCAGATATTGTGGACTCGAGGAAGGTGGTTTGGAGAAATCCAAGAATGCTGACTGAGAATTTATAGAGTTGGATTCCAGGCTTCACTCTTTCTCCAGCTAATCAATGTCATGTCTTCATTTTTCCTTAGGGTTGCTCACTCAGAAAAGAGAAGGTTAAAATTAAAAGGATGTTAAGATCTTTTCTAGTTGTAATGGTGTCCAACTTTATAAAAAGCTTAGAAAATAAGAGAGAAGGTAAGCGCATTCAGCTCAACATCCTGGTAATTGTTAAGATGAATCTGAATTGGAAAGAAAAAAGTCATGAAGAAATTTAGTTTGGGGACCACCCTGAGGTCCCAGGTGGAGAGGAGAGGAACAGTAGTTGTTGGGCTCCCTCCCCATTTTGAAAACAGTTTATTTGTAAATCCCTCTAAGAATGGTGGATTGTGTCCTCTTCTCTATAAAATGCCTTCTCTTGTTCACCATAAAGTGCAGATTTTATAGTTTCACATGACCAGCCTAAGAATTATTAATAATACTTATTTGTTCACCATTCTGCACGTAGGTGGGGAATAGAGAGCAAATAAAGACTCGTTCTCTCATATTTTCCATATCTAGGATTTCTTAAGCTTTTGAAAACCATTAGTTCATGTAAAGGCACATTGTCTTTGAGGAAGTTTATGGCCTTGTCTTCACGAAAGAAATTAAAACTACACATCTGGTAATAAAATATGATTGTGGGTATTTACCAAGATTCTCCCAGAGAGAAAATCTACTCTCACTGAAGTGTAAGACTAAGTCCCTCTGTTGAAACACTTTGAATCTCTGGGAAACTTATCCTTTTCCTAGATTTCCAGTTCTGGAAAATCTATGCAGAATAGAAATTAGCAGATGGACTGAGAAATCATCAGAATAACGCTTTTGGTGACAAATTCTCAGCAAGTGCCTTGTGAGCATGTTCCCATCTAAAAAGGATCGCAGCTGTCTTTCCATGTTAACTCATGGGTAATGGGAAGAAGTCCAAGTCAACTCTTTGATGGGAAATCAACTCCTAAAATCAAGGTAAAATCAAAGCGCTATTTTGGGGGGTTCCTCTATCCTGGCTTAATGTAGGCATATTACACCATTTTGAGTGAAAAGTGGCCCTGGCCCTCTTATCAATTATCACCCTCACTTGGCTAGAAGGAGAAAACCATTTTGTTGTTTAGCGAGAGAGACTGGCTTGAGCATACCTGCCAAAAGGTGAGTGTGGTGAACTCACTCTAAATGTGTGCTTTGTTTTGGTGGATCTTTGTGTTGATATGGTGTTCAGGATCGATGGCCCTCCAGTTAAATGTGAAAGCCTGGCAACAACGCATACACATTCCGTATGTACTCATGTTATGTATTTATATGTCAAAGAGGAGACCTGATTGTCTAATATTCAATACTTCCCCCAGTAACATATACCACCTGGGATCTGTTTCATGTTTACAACAGGCTAACAGTTCCAGTTCCAGGGAATTTGCTCCTTTTGTTTAATTCTGTCTCTACCAGGACCAAGTAACCACATGCGATTAGTGGCTACCATATTAGACAGTGTCGATTTATACTTTGACTTTCAAAGCATCCCAAGATTTTAGTTAATGGCCACCCAGATTCTGAAATCCAAAATTGTTCCTGACTGTCTGCCATTCTTCAGTGGCTAAAAACGCCCTTTTTGTCTTATGAAGTATAACTCAATGTCAAAAGGGTTTATGTAATATTTAGACTTGTATTACATGAAATTAATCTTAACATAAAAAAATCTTTTGATTACAGAGTATGCTTTGTCAGTGATTGATTAACTAACTTATTTATTCATATAATAACGTCACTATTTCCTTTTATTTATATTCTTGAGCTGTAACAGAAAGTTTCTATTTGTGCTATGCTAGAAGGCCGATTACATGGTTATCATAATCTTTCCACCTGTTTTACTAGGCTCCCTAGAAATAACCTTTTATTTTCTTCGTTAATGACTCTCCCTCAAAACCACTTTCTTCATACAGAACCAAGATTTGAGGACAATGATATTATTGTCTATAGAGATTGCTACTCTTTCCTCACCTTTACCTCTGCCCTCACCTCACTGGTGTGGAAAGAATAAAATCTTTATTTTCATCATGTCTTCTTCATAAATAGTTACACTTGGAAGCGAAGTGACATACGTATTTCCTAATGCACACTCTGACCCTTGGCTATACTGTTTTGTATTATTCTTGCCTTTCTTGTCTCTCCATGTGGAAAGTGAATTGAGGACATTAACAATGACCTTCTAATTTGTTTACTTTCTGCATTAACAGGATAGGCGATAGGTATGGAATAAACTAATAAGATCCCGTACATTGATTACTTTGTTGATTAAGACCTCCATAATGAAGGAAACCAAGAACAAGTTCATTAATAAATCAATTAATCAACATTTATTTATAGTCTACTATGTACTCTGAATTAAGAGATATATAAATAAGTATAAGATAGGATACCGGCTCTCAGAAAACTTCCTGTAGTTTAGGAAACCAAGATGAATACTCAAGAAGCTATTGTGGACTGAAACAACATGAAATTAATCATTACATTTATGTCAAAAATCCGTAAGCATTTTATACTTTAAGCTGTAGGATTTCAGGAACCAGAGAGATCAGTGAAGACGGGTAAAACAAGGAAAAATTCATGGAGAAGATGGTACTTCAGCTGTGCCTTAATTAGCAAATAAAATTTGATGAGACCCCTGAGAAGACAGATACTATTCAAGGGAGAGAGTAACTCAGATGTAAGTCAGAAAAGCCCTGGAAAAGGGCAGTGTTGGTAGAATGGAGAGGTTGGCATGGGTGAAAGAGAATCTTGAAAGGAAAAATGGAAAGTAAGCTCTAGCTATAAGTGCAGCAGATACACAATAAATCTTTGTCCTTCATTCAATGATATCATATTTTAACAAGAATTACTATGTCCTACGATTTTCTTCTGCTTCACACATCTTCATAAAAGGACCAGATGGCAGTGGGATCTTCTCCTCCTCCTTTTTCTTTCCTTTCCTTTTTTCTTCGTGTATTGTTATTGTTATTGTTATTATTATTTTCTAAACGCCATGTACCCACTCAATATCAGAGGACAGTTTCAATCACATCGGTATAGTCCTCTCCTCACAAAGGTGATCAAGGAACAAATGAGTGATCAGGAAGGAGAGTCAGAAGGATGTATGGAGCAAGGAAAATTTCCCAAGTTGGATTCTGGGCACTTACTATTCCTTCCTGTATTCTCTTGCCTTCTCCAAAAGCAATATTTCCCTGGAATGGTACAAACATGGCAGCTGAGGAAACCAAAATGCAAACATTACCCAAATTATATTTATTTTCAATATGAATTTATCCCTAAAGTGTCTCCTTGTGCCTTTTATGTTATCAGGTAGTCTCTCATCATTAATATGCTAAGTTAATAAGAGGAAGTCACTGTAGAGATGCAATTTGCCAGCCTAGGTAACCAAGTACTACCGGAGAACCAGGGAGCTTAAGGAGGAACAGCATAAAAGTTGAACAGCTTTTTTATCTTGCTCTTTGTACAAGGGAGTTGCCAATTCAATTCAGTGATGTTTCAGCAAGATTTTGTTGATCTTGTTTCAGATTGGAAAATATAAAATCTAAAGCCCTTGCCACAAACATAGTGTTCACATACAAATATATGACAGGCGTGTGTAGAATATAGGATAAATATATGCCCAGAAGCCAATGATATGCAAATTTTGCTGTAAATTGTCTATTACTGTCACCACTTGTCAGCATGTCACCAAAACAGTAGCTATCTTAGACCATAACTCTCTCTAATGAGTAAATTAAAAGATTGTGAAATCAGAAGAATGCATATTTTCAACTCTAACAATCATAATAATGTTATGATGAAAAATCATAATAATACGGAGTACCTGCATCCCGCTACAAGAAAAATTTCAATGAAAATCCACTAAAAATGATCTAGATTAAAATTATTAATACTACAGAAGTCATTTCATGGTGGGGCACCTGGGTGGCTCAGTCGGTTGAGCTTCTGACCTCAGCTCAGGTCATGCTCTCACAGTTCGTGGGGTCGAGCCCCACGTCGGTCGAGCCCCGCGTCAGGCTGTGTGCTGACAGCTCCGAGCCTGAAGCCTATTTCAGATTCTGTGTTTACCTCTCTCTCTGATCCTACCCCACTTTCACTCTGTGTCTGTCTCTCTCAAGAATAAATAAACATCAAAACAATTCTTGAAAAAAAGTCACTTCATGGTAAGCTAAAACATTTAAAGAAGATAGTGGATTTATCCTTTCCAAGGCATTTTATAGATGTTGGGGTTGAAAATGTAATGTAAAAATATAGGGAGACATAACCTCATAGATAGAGGTAAGCTATAGCATCCAGGCTTAACTTCTTTGCTAATCTTTTAATTAATTTTGGAACTTTCTTTTCTCTATTTATCCCCAATGCATAACCAGCCCAGACTAAAATTTACTTCATTTAAATAAAGCATTATCCCATGAGGAAACTGCAGATTCCAAGAGATATGCACCAGTGGAGACAATTCCAGTACATGGCAGCTTAGGTGTGTTATGAGTGTAAAAGCATGTAATTGTCTTCCCTTGTTATAATGAAAAATGTTATAGAAACCTATGAAGATTCATCCTTCCTAACAGGTCTTTTACAAGTTTCCTGTCAGTATCGAAGTCAGCCTGGGGCTAAGAAATGAAAATGGGATGTATGTCAATTTAGTAAATAATTTTCAGCCTCTACACACAGCCAAGAGACTCTTGGTATTAAGATGTTTTAAATTGCTGCTCTCTCAATTAGCAATACTACACTTAAGATCTTTAACTGTTATCTTGGTTAACTAGCCCTTTTGCCAGGAAGGGTCCAGGTCAATGACGTAGATTTAGAAGCATGACTGCAAAAGGTAATGTTAGTAAAAATGGAATTCTAAGAAAATCTTTGTCATATATTATGCCGCATGTTGCAAAAATATTTACTGATGAAATTTTTTAATATCAGGGATTGTATTATGGTATAAAAATATTAGAAATATCTCAAGAAAAATATCCAGGAAAAGAGAGGGAATAAAGAAAACAGGTTAATTTGAACAAGATATATTCCTGGCACCAATATTAATATGATTGAGCCCTGACCTTTGGAATATTTCATGCATTATTAATCCATTGAAGACAGTAGGTAATATGATTTTATATGCTTTTTAGGTTATAATTTGCATAGCTGGGGATGTAGTTTATTTTTTCAGCGCCTTGCATGCTGTGAGTGCTCAATAAATACTAAACAACAATAATATGGTGTGTAGTGTATTCCTGAGCTTTAATTTGCATGGCCATCTGGAAAACTCTTGTGTTGTAAACACTAGTTTTATTTTGAGTAAGAATGAAATTCTGCAGAAGTTGTTTAGCATTCTTGGTTCAAATTTTTTCCTGGTTTTCGCCCTTTCATTTGGTAGAAAATGTGAAATAATCCAAAGAGTTTAAGGCTTTTCAATGTAAGAAGTGAAAGATTTGGATAGATTATATTTACATGATGGTATATATTTTATCAAGTTAGCTTTTTATAACTCTTTTGGAAATCCATATATTTTTTTTTTACTTTTATAAATCCTTTTCATTTTCATAAATCTTCCTCTTCACCAATCGTATATGTAGGAAGGTAATTACCAGGCGAGGCCCGTTTTTTTTTCGATTCATCCATTTGCCTGTTTTTATAATTTAGATCTAGGTCACATTCCATCTAATTGGGATCTAGATCACATTCCACTCTTTTAAAATGTGTGGTTCAATTTTTTTTTTTTTAGTATATTTGCAGGGCTGAGCAATCATCACCATGGCTAATTTAAAATTGTTTTCATCATGGCAAAAAGCAACATGGTGTCCACGAGCAATGACTCCCCATTTACCTCCAACCCTTCCCTTCCAGCACTAGACAACCACTAATCTACTTTCTGTTTCTATAGATTTGCCTGTTCTTCATATTTCATGTAAATGGAATCATACAAATGTGGCCTTGGTGACTGTCCTCTTTCACCTAACATAACGTTTTCAAGGTTCATTCTTGCTGTGGCATGTAACAATAATTTGTTTCTTTTTATAACAAATACTATTCTGTGCCATATATCCATTCACCAGTTGATGGAAATTTGGGTTGTTTCCACTTTTTTGGCTACTATAAATAATGTTGATATGAACAGTTGCGTACAAGTTTGGGGGCATAGGTTTTCATTTCTCTTGAATATACACATAGACATGGAATTGCTGGGTCATATGGTAAAACTATATTTAACTTTTGGAGAAACTGCAGCCTGTTTTCCAAAGTGACTATACTACTTTACATTCGCACCATAGTGCATAAGATTCCAATTTCTCCACTGCCTCGCCAATATTTTTTTTATTATCTGTCTTATTGATTGCAGTTATCTTATAGGTGTGAAATGGTATTTCACTGTGATTTTGATTTGCATTTCCCTGATATCTATTTATCTTTAATCTGTTAAATAATTGACACAGCCTAAAAATTATTGGAAGGGGTAGGCTAATGTGTGTGAGAAGCAAAGGGGTCGGCTGAAAGGTAAAGCATAGAGGCAAATTCCTTCTCCCAAATCATTTGAATGAGATTCAAAATTATTTAAAACTTCCAGGGTGGCCCAGAAAACCCTCAATCAAATTTTAGGGAAAACCAATCAAGTCCTGAGATAAACTCCCATGAAAACAAAAAGATACTAGTGGACTGGCCCTTTCATGGGAATTGTTGCTATAACAGAAGGTAGATTCTCTGTATAAGTTTCTACATTGATCAGTCATGACCCTTGAAGGAAACAAATGTCGTATTCAAAGGAGGCAATTAAAAAGTGTTTAGTAAAGGAACCATTTACAGAGATATGGGCAGGGTTAGGGGAACTAAAAAGCGACAGGGAAGCACCTAGAAACTAGCAATAGTGCTAAGCCATTATCACCCTTAGTTCTGAATGGTCCAAGGCAGGATACAATATTCTCTCAAACCATTGAAAGCTATAATTATGGGACAGGAGCCACCAGAAGGAACCATTATCTCACGTAGAAGAATGCAGCCAATATTAAAACTACCTCCCAGATCGAGTATGGGGAGGAAAAAATACGCTCATCTTTCCTTTTTCCCACACCGTCATTCTCCCACCAATGCCTCCTCAATAGGAGGAGATTGTGTTGTTCTGTTCAACCAGAAGCTGAAAAGCAAAGCAGCTTGTGTATGAGATGCAGAGATATTAGAATCTTAGGACATAGAACATGGCAGGGAAGAGAAGAGCAGATAATGGATCTGGAGTGGCAATGAGATAACACAGCCAGGGAGGAAAGGTGGTAATGTGCTCTCCGTGTGGAACAGAGACAGTGGAGGTACTTTTCAAACTGTCTACCTTTGACCTGCTTTCCCAAAGTTTCTGGTTTTGATGGGGGTAACGGCAACACTGAAGTCCCCCTGAAGCAAGTAAGTTCAATTCCAAGTGGCTCTACAATCAGGTGGGGAATCAAGCAGTGAAGAGGAACAAAGAGACACTATTCAGTCACAGGAGGAAATAAAAACACTTCGGCACCACTTAGAAGGTGGGAATTGGTTGATTGCATTCTCTAGATTTCATCTGTTACCCTCTGACCTTCAACATTAGAGTTGGCAGCAAAAAAGGAACAGCACATTCCAGGAAAACACTTTCTGATGGCCAGGGCAGAATGTTTCCTACTGCAAGGATGACATCTATACCTGTAAAATAAGAACAAATGTGACTGGTCCTGGGTGACAAGAAAGTGCTCTGAGACGTTTCTGAGTACATCAGGCGAGGGGTGGTCCATTCCAGAGAAGAGAGATCATGGAATTCATGCCTTCTGAATAGATGGGTTCTTAGGTAGTATTTGGAATCACTGTGATGGAGCTACTATTTACACTCTAAACTGTAAGTCATGTATCTTACATCAACTCTCTCTCTCTCTCTGTGTATATATATTATATATAATATATACATATATATACATATACATATATAGAATATATATATATATTCTTTTGGTGATGGCAATGATGCGTGAGTACAATGATAATTTAAAATTTTTGTTATCTCCCACACTTGGTTTAATTTTTAGATATATTTTCACATTAAAAACGAGGTTCCAAACATAAGGTCTATGGTTTTAATTCTTTCATCCAGAATCACAGTATCACTACAAAGATGTTTTAGAACACGATGAGTTTAAACAAGGAGGAAAGTTTTCAGTGAAGAGTTAAATTTGAAGGTTGGTGGCCTATAGGCTAAGAAAAGGGCTGTTGCAGATAGATAAGATCACGCAAGGGTGACTGCAAGAAAAAAAATGAAGGAATGTTCAGCTTTAAAAAACAAAATAGAACAAAACCAGAGTACATTTCCTTTCTTTCGTCTTTATACAACAAATACTTATTTTCAGTGGAAATCTCATCAAGCCATCAAGTCAGTTGATTTGAGCTGGGAATCTGAATTCTCAAAATAAAAGCTAATCCCAGCCATATTACCTGCCATGGAGATTTCGTGTTCAATAAAAAGAGCCTTGCTCTTTGGGTACCTCACATCTCTGTGAGGAGTTTGTTCCTAATCTTTATTTCCTCCATCCACCTCAAGCACAAAAGATCAGATGGCAAGCAGCATTTTGTATCTAACATCTAAGTAACTGGCATAGTATAGTGTTTCACTTCTTCAGAGGATAAATATGCCAGGAAATCAAATCGTTCTAACATAGCCCCAGACTAGCAACACGTTTCCTAATTGTTGGCAAATGTGTGTGTGTGTTTATAACACCTCACATGGTTTCATTTAGAAAAACTGTATTGTGTGGGTTTTTTTTTTTTTTTTAACATACATATATAGGTGATCCTGGTAAATCACCACTTTACATAAGCATGTGTACTCTTCCTTCATTTTTATGCAAATCCTTTCCACAACCAGACAGGTGCATTGTCTGCTTTCTATTCATCATCAAGAAATCCAATAACTTGGCTGTGTACCTACATCTGGTTAGGGTTTGACCCAATATGTACTTGAATGTGGATTTCAAACACACGCAGGTGTTGAGCCTATCAGAGCTACTAGCAATTGGAATCTCATTCACCCCTGCAAAGGCAACCAGTGATTTAAAAAAAAAAAAAAAAAGAAAAAAAAAGATTATAATTTGGACTTCGATGCCTAGGTCTTTTGGTAGGGGGAAGGGGAGGGGAATTTGTTTATTTAATTACTGGAACACCACTGAGAACTAGGTTCTCTAAAATTCTGTTATGCAGCAAAATGTAGCTTCATGTTACTTTTGAGAACTGACATATAAAATGAAAAAATTGAATTGAATTTCAAAATCAAAGGAAGACACACAGCCTGTGTTTGGTAGTGTATTTTTCACAGTGTTTGCCTACAAAAGTGACCTTCTCAATGGAGCACAGAAGTCAGGAAAGAGCTGGACTCTGGAGACAAGACAACAAGCCGTCCATAACAAATGGTAACATTGCAGCTCTTCTCCTTCGCCAGCACCCCCTCCCCACCCCCCCCCCCCCCCCCAGTGTGCTTGAAGGAGGACACGGATGCCACTACATATAGGCAGCTATTAATCAAAGAGCCCCTTTTGGATACTCACATGTTGAGAAGATTAAGGCCTATTTTTAGTTTTCAGGGAACAGAACTGCTAACACATAAGGTCACAATCAGTTGCTCTATAGCAACGAAGATTTACATGCCCACAAGAGAGAGGAAGTAAAAAACAAGAAAGGCCAAGATAGCTTTGAAAACTGTCTGTTGTCTCATGGCCATGCAAACAGCTTAAAAGCCTGTGAGAATGGAGGGGGGAAAATGGACCGCCCATATATCAATGACCAATTTATAATCTTGTAAATGTGCCCTTAATTCCTAAGGCAAATTCTGTTGGCAGCGTAGGGATTTGGAAGGAAGAAAACCACTTTGTACCTACAGCAGACAGAAAAAGGGAATAAGGGGGGAAGGAAGTTCTAAAGGGAGTGTTGACAAGGCATGGACTCAAAAATGACTGAAAAAGATATAATGAGCTCACACTGGGCACTAGAAAGGATGAGAGAAGAGGACACAACACAGGGGGAGAAGCAAACAGATTTAGCATATACCTTACACCAAGGAGAAAAAGGGAGGGAGGGAAGAGAAAATGTGGTTTGTCATTATAGAACATCCTTCTGGCAGGCTAGACAGAGTATGCTGCTTCTGGAATTGAGACAGAAGCCAGCTCCTTCCCCCTCTGTCTGAATGGCACATAGCTCACTCCTCCCTGAGGTCCAGGGAACATGTCAAGGCATCATGAACCTAGGTCAGTGAAGAGCTTCCTTGAATAGGGAGAGCTTTTTAAATGATAAAGTCCACTGAAACCTCTCAGGGTAAAGACGACATCTCAGACAATTATTATGAATTAGAGAATGGCAGACCTGGACTAAAGCATGGAATGGAACTGAGTGAATTTGGTTGATATTTAATTTGCTTCATTGAAGGCTTTAACTTGAGAACTGTAGGAATGCACTAATTTAAACCCAGGAAATCTGTCACAAGAGATAGAGATTAATATGATTCACTGGTGCCCACTATAAAGATTTCGAACCTATGAGCGCAATAAAGGAGGAAGAAGTTCAATCCAATGGCCAGGGGTGACTAATTCCACCCAAAAAGACACCAAGATCCCACAAGTCCAAAAGGCATTTGACTCACTCCGTTTCACTTCCGCCCATTATTACCATACCAAACCTGTTTCTTCACCAGGCATTTTTGTAAACCATCTTAAAATCTCTAAATGTTCTTTTCAACGCTGGTGGCCTGAAAAGCATTAAAACACTTTCAGAGTTGTCTGAATGGAATCCAGAGGGGCTCTGACATGGGTAGAGTTGATTCTGTAGGTAGCATTCACAATCCTTTTAAATTATTGTATTTCTTGTTTTATGGATCATCACGATTTGATGTATCCACGACATTCAACAAACATTTATGAAAAACCTACTATTCTAATTATTTTCCCAGATGTTGGACTAAAAGAAACATAGAGATGAATAAGAAGAGATCTCTGTTCTTGAAGAGTTTGGAACAGGCAGAGTTAAAAAGTATCAGTTTTTAGTTTAATGGTTGGTAGTGTTTGAATTAAAAAAAAAAACTCTCAGCATTATTTCTTTTCCTGACTTATCCTAGGGGTGAACTAAATATTTAAGTGTATTATAAAAGATCATATTCTCTTTACTATTTTTTCTTTCACCTGAGAATTCCCATCAGCATTGAAACTGGAAACACACTTTGTGGTTTCTCCAAATTTCACTGACTTCAGCATGTTAAAAAGAATACCCGAAAGGCAGATATGCTTTTCTTCTATGCTACTTCTCAATTCTTTCTTCCCCTCCTTCTGCTTAGGAAAAAAAAATCTTACAACTCTAAACTGGTCTCCTGCTTGGATTAATTTTCTTCACCAAAACAGTGACCATTGTCAAATGCCTCGCATCTCCATGGAAACTGTTTCCTTGGCCATAGACAAAGGTCTGCCTATAATACAATGCCAGGAGAGTGTCTGAGGTTGTAGGCCCCTTGTTTAAAAAGCACAGTGCAAGGGTATAGTGTAGATTTTATATTATTTCTGCCTGTCTGCTGCAGCTGGTGGGCCTTCATTCCAAAATAATATTTTTTCAAATGAAGTAGCAGAAAACAGCTTTACATTTTTGTTATCCCTTCCAGCACAAAATAAAAAATGCCTGTGCTGCCACTACCTGATTCAATCAAGTGGAGTACATTCGATACCCACAGGCTACAAGTGCTGGAAAAGCTGACTTGTATTTTAATTAATAATGTGCTACACTTTTTCAACAGCCAGGCCTTTGGCAATCTGATTTGCTTTGTTCATTATTTGCTGTAAACAATTTTCAAACAACATGTAGGCAACTCTATTTCTGAATATCTCCTGCTAATTCATAACATTAACAAAAACGTAGAGGAGATTTTTTTTCTTACTGGTAAAAAAAAAACCCTAATTAAACTTTAATCATAGCCAATAGAGACTTTGAGATAGGAATATTGGGGTTCATATGTTCAAAATATAAAATTAAATATTTTAATACAAAAATAGAACGAACATTACACACACACACACACACACACACATATATATACCTCTATACATACATATATATACCTTAACCTATAAATATATATATTTATACATACATATATACACATACATATATACATATATACACATATTCTGCCAGTTCACTAAAGTACATATAACCAGGATGAAGCATAGGCATTAATTAAAAATCTGGTGACACAAAATGGAAAAAATTCCATAGTTGTTATTCGGTACGGTGCTATGGACTGAACCATGACTCTCCCAAATTTAGATGCTGGAGCACTAACCCCCATGTGACAGTATTTGAGATAGCAGCTTTATAGAAGTAATTAAAGTTAAACGAGGTCATAAAGGTTGGGCCTTGACCCAATACAATTCATATTCTTATAAGAGACACCAGAAAACTGTATCCATGCCATGTGAGGGCACAGCAAGGAGGTGGCTGTCTGCAAGCCAGGAGGAGAGCTCTTAGCAGAAACTGACTCAGCCAGCATCTTAATCTTGAGTTACTCAGCCTTTAGACCTATGAGAAATAAATTTCTGTTGTTTAATCCATGAAACTTATGGTGTTTTGCTATGGCAGTCAAAGCTGACTAATACATGTGGAAAAGGAAATTGAAAGTGTTGAATAACTTGCGTTAGATTAAATAGAATATATATACCTCCTCACCAAATAGAAGTGATGGGCATTGGAGGGCACTTGCCGGAATGAGCACTGAGTGTTGTATATAAGCGATGAATCACAGGAATCTACCCCCAAAACCAAGAGCACACTGTATACACTGTATGTTAACCAACTTGGCAATCAGTTACATTAAAAATAAAGAAAAGAAAGGAAAAAAAAAGGGAAATGAATGGTTAATCTTCATTTCCACAGGACCAGACCTTCTGAGAATAGCATTAAAGATTAAGAAAGAGGACTTGATTTAGACATGAAGAGTAACTTTAGATTAGGGACATATATGGAAAGAATAATTTCTTTCCTTTGTATGGAGCTTTACAGATAGCAAACCACCTTCCTACAGATTGGCCTTCCATCATCCCTATAAATGCAATAAGAATTAGTATGTCTATCTTTAAAACGAGGAAACTGATCAAGACTACACAGGTTATCACTGACGGCACAAGGAACAGGGGATGAAGGATATACCTGCGGAAAAAGGATTAGAATCTTTTTGGCCATGAGTGTAGTACATAATGAGAGGTATAAAAGGACCAGTTTCAAAGTCTACTTTCCAAATATGCATAGCTTAAAAGAAGAATTTGTTTTTAATTTTCTCCTCTTTTAACTTCACTTAATAGTATATTCCAAAATAAATGACCATTCCCATCACATTAACATTATCTACCAAAAAAAATTTCCATAGGACAACAGTGACTATAACTATAGCTGAGGTGAACTTGGGTTGATATATTCAAACAAAAAAACATTAATACATTTATTAACCTGTGAATATTTCACCTAACAGATATTCAATAAACATCTATTTTGCTTCAGACATTATGTTTAGTGCTGAGTATATAATGGTGAAGAAAATAATTATGGCCCCTACCCTTAAGGAGCTGATACCCATTAATGCTAGTTCCAGTAAGCCAACATGTACTGAGAATCTATTAGGTAGCAACCACGAGATAGACAAGAAAATAAATACGCAAAAGTAAGATTTGATGATTGTAAGAAAAAAATGATGAATAAAAAGTTTTAATGCAGTGTAATTACCATCACGTAGAAGTATGGGGTAGATACCATGGGTCATGAAGTCAGAGACATTCAACTCTTCTTGTGAAGGGGAATCAGAAAATACTTCATTTGAATTTTGCAGAATGAAAGGAAGAGCACTAGGTGCAGATTGTGAGGAAAGGCCTTTCGTTCAGGTGTAATAGCTAGCATAAATATATACAGGTCCAAATAAAGAGTAGGACCGGAGCAAAATCTTTCAGTTTCACATATTTTCATCTTTTTAGTAGATGGGTAAGGTGTAACCATGGATATATTCTGAGGGATAAGGAGCAATGAGGCTGAAGATATAAATGGAACCAAATCATAAAGAGCTTTAAATGCCACCCAAAATAAATTTGCTTCGTTTTATAGGAAATCGGAAACCACCGTGGAGTTGTAAAGAGAACGCTGAAATGATCAGACCTGTGTTTTTGGTAGATCTCTAACAAGAATGTGGAAAACAGGGTGGACAAATGTGAAACTGGAACCTAGGCGATATTTGGAATAGTTAAACTGGGGTTAATAAGGACCTCAACCAAGGCACTGACAGTGAAAATGAAACTTGTTCGCTGATATGGTTAATCACAAAGATCATCCAGCTTGCTTTCTTATTTTACGAACAAGACCTTCATAGCCAGAGAGAACAAATGACTTATCCAGTGGTACATAGAACCAAGGTTAGAGCTCGGATCCCCTCATTTCCATTCCACCCCACCGGCCTCAACGTGGGAAGGCCTCACTCTCATCTTTATCTTATTTCACATAATAATAAGCACCTGACTTTCCAGGTCATCCTTCTCTTGGTCTTTTCATAGACTTCCACTCAAGCCTGATGCATTGCTGATCACATAATTAATATACAACATAGGTGGAGACTGAAGGATGTCCATGCCACTGAAAGCTGCTTCTTATTTTGGAGGGCTTTCAGATTTAAAATAACTCATGAGCTATTAAGTGCAGGCACGAAATCTGTACCGTACCCAGCCAGTCACACAATGTCACATCAGTTGAGCCGGATCCAGAACAGAGTCTGAAGAGAAATGGTTTCTCAGGACATCGATAGCATAGAGTCACTGTTGTCCTAAGAGAAGCACTTGGTATAACTGGAACCTCTTTTAAGTCAACTAGTATATTTCATAGCAACTCACATCAGCCTTAGAAATCAACCCACTTTGAGTAATAGTCAAATATTCAAAGTTATTGCCTGGGGTTATAATCTACGTTCCTATGTGTGAGAATCCTCACAAATACCTTGGCAATTTAACTTTAGATCCTTCATTTAAATTTTATCTGATCCTCACAGAGCATAATAGTACTTCAACTCCCCACATTCGTATCACTAGAGTCAAAAACATTACTTCGTATTGAAAAGAGTTGTTACCATTGGGATTCCCAAACTGCCCCCTGGAGGTCCAGCTGCTCAACCCATCTGCTGAGTGTAAAGGCATCTCTCTCACTTCAACTAAGTGTGAGAATAGAATAGTATTTCCAAATTCTTGATAAACACGAATCTTTGGGATTTGGGAATGAAACTTCGGAACCCCTGCAAATTCTTGAGAATTCTCAAAATCATAAGTTATTACTATATTTTTCATAAGATTTTCTTTCTGTGATAGTAATGAGTGCCCATAATAACAAACATGAATCATTCATGGATAGGGTTACACTAAAAGTTTCAGAACTGTTCTGTTAAAAAAGGATATAATAATAAATGAATGTTTTATTCTGATCTAAAACAGATGATGAGCTAAGTGATTTTCTTTATGTTTCTTAAGATACTTTCAACATTTTGCATACTTTTTACTTGCTATTATGAATATCAAAAATTGTTTAATACCTAAAAATTATGAAGTTTAGTATTATTTACAAAGAACTGTAACTGATAGAGTATATTCAAACACTGAAAATGCCAGTGAATATTATTGGGTGGTATTTGAACACAGTAACATTCTAATCTCCTAGCAAGGTTAAAGGCACTGCACAGAATCAAATGTTGAAATTACCAATTTAGGAACTCATTTTACTCCCAAAACTTGTTTATTCTTGGGGCATCAATCACAGGACTTAACGTATACTATATGTATAAACTTCTATGGGGCGCCTGGGTGGCTCAATCGGTTAAGCATCCAACTTCGGCTCAGGTCATGATCTCACGGTCCGTGAGTTCGAGCCCCACGTCGGGCTTTGTGCTGACAGCTCAGAGCCTGGAGCCTGTTTCAGATTCTGTGTCTCCCTCTCTCTCTGCCCCTCCCCTGTTCATGCTCTGTCTCCCTCTGTCTCAAAAATAAATAAACGTTAAAAAAAAATTAAAAAAAAACCTTCTAAATATTTATTTCATTTGTGAGATTGATGAACCAGTAGGTAAGACAGTATCACAAACATGTTTATAACCTGGCAGCCAGTCCGTTACTAGGGAAGCCTGACTCATTACGATTGTGACCACTTCTGTCCTCCTTCTGTCCTCCTTGCTCTAGCCATCATTCCAGGAAACATTTTTCTTGGACTTTACATCTCAGCAGTTCCTACCCTTGCTTTTTTTTTTTTTTTTTAATTTTTTTTAATGTTTATTTATTTTTGAGACAGGGAGAGACAGAGCATGAACGGGGGAAGGGCAGAGAGAGAGGGAGACACAGAATCTGAAACAGGCTCTGGGCTCTGAGCTGTCAGCACAGGGCCCGACGCGGGGCTCGAACTCACGGACCATGAGATCATGACCTGAGCCGAAGTCGGACGCTTGACCAACTGAGCCACCCAGGCGCCCCAGTTCCTACCCCTGCTTTTGACTTGAAGCTGCTCCAGTAACATTTTTATGTTGATTGTTCAACTTTAAGTCCTGTGGAATTACAATACTTTTCCCCATTTTCCGGATTTCTAAACTGATCTTTCTCAGTATTTGGGATTCAGAAAAACATGATTCTCCCAAGAAATACCAGGACAAATTTTTGCATGGTGACACTGAAGCCAATCATCTCTTGGCAACCTGAAGTCACAACAGACATCAGCCATCACAGTAACCAAACCCGGACTTTGAGAATGTGAATAGTGAATTGATGTCTGCAGGGTATTAACATGTTCAGAAGTCAGAGATTTACACTCAGAGAACATACTTTTAATTTCATTGAAAAAAATACTTGCATTTCAACATTACATTAGCCAGATGACTAGAGGAGTGATTACTTTTTAAATTTCAGTCATTGCTCATTATTTATTTTGGAATGAGAAATCAACAGATATTCATGATACTTAGTTGCCCTGACATCTGTAAGGATAAGATGAATTTCACAAGTTATTCACTAAGTTTATCTCATTATAACAGATACAAATTATATTGCTCAGCTACTCAGAGAAATTTTCTAACCTTCTGTAATAGATGAAGTACATAGATAGAATAACTATTATAGGATTCCCATTGCTCCGAAGAAAAGAGTTTGGCTTTTCTTAAGTTTACAAAACCAGCGTAGGCTCTGTAATCTCAACAATACCATTCTGGTCATTGTTGAAATAATTCTTGTGTATTTTTCATGGATTTACCTGGTTGCTGAATACAAGAGATAGAGACCAAGGACATAGTACAAGCACCTGACACAGCACCGTGACGTCTGGTTCACAGTAGAAAAGGGAACATCTCCATCAGGATCTCTGCTCTCTGATTAATGAGGAGGCATTCATTACAACTCAGGAACAGACAGCACCTTCACATACTGGGAACTTAATTTATTAGTTTAAGGGGCAGAGGTTAAGGAACACAACAAGAAAGAGACAAAAAAAAAAGGAAAAAGAAAAAAGAAAGGACAAGAAAACAACTGGAGCAAAACAGAGACATGGAGTTGTAAACATAATGGGCTTAACAGTAATAATAATGACTTCTAGAATTAAGCACATATTTTAAATAAGTATAAAACCCTTTAATGATTAGAGTCTAAATATTAATGATTCAGCAAGATGTGTTATTTTAAATGTACCCATGCCACTTCCATTTATATATATACGAAACTGACTGTATTCTGTTGAGAAAACCAAAGAATATGGGATCCATGACAAAAAAACAGAATTTTTTGGAAGCCTTTACTTCCTACTGCCTACATAGCTAGTGTGTCAGTAGCCAAGCATTATTAGATAGGATGAGTCACTTTCAAACATGACCATTCCTTGGGTCTGGATGGAAACCAGAGCTGTCTGAATGCCAGAGACCCAACATAAGGTTGACGATAGTACTGACTTCTGTTTGCATCACTTCTCTCCCCGGATGAAACAATTCTCCAAGAGAGCTGGGACCTTTGCCATATCGTCTTGCAAAAGTGTATACATCACCTCGGACAGTTCAAAGT
This sequence comes from Panthera uncia, assembly GCF_023721935.1. Classification (NCBI taxonomy): domain Eukaryota; kingdom Metazoa; phylum Chordata; class Mammalia; order Carnivora; family Felidae; genus Panthera; species Panthera uncia. The sequence continues at coordinate 73,455,046 of NW_026057584.1, read as the reverse complement.
GCAGTTATTCAAAATCTCTTAGTTTGAAACAAATAAATGTATTTCTTTGGAGGATTCCTGTATAAACTATCACATCAGCCACGGAGTTTATAATCACAGCCATAGCAATGTGATGTCATTTTAAAGTACTGGAGCTTTGCCAGACACTGGCTAACCCTTCCCAAATCGATTTCTTCTTCTTCCCCAGAACACAGCTAGACTGTTTTCCAAACTTTCTTACAGTTGGGTGTGGCCACTAAACTAAGCTCTAGTCAATGACTTGTGAGTGGAAGTGACTGACCTACAAAGCCTCCCACACAAGGTCCTTCATGCGTTTCCTCTTTCTGCCAGCTCGGGAAGGGGATCTCGGCTATGTCTGGGTGCCATACTTGAAGACGACGAAACCACAAGACAGAAGAAGTCCGGCTTCTTGAGTCACCACTTAGAGGAAAGGCATCCACCAGTCCAGAGCACCTGTTTTGGATTATACGAGACCAAAATATCAATTTCTATTGCATGTGTGCCATTATGCATTTGTCACTGTTGTTAAAGGAGCTAGTGTCACCTTAACTATTACAAGAGTTATTGTGATGTAAAACCATGCTTTATCACCCCGTGTTCAGAGACTTCATATCATCTGTAAGGCCAGTGTGAATCTGCACTAAAACAGACATATCACTCATGCACCATCACATTACCGCTTTTAATAATTAATTTAGAAAATGAAATTAATGGTTGCTCACCACTGAATTTCCGGGATCCCCTCTGCCTTATCTCGCTAGTTAAGTGATAGGCCACGGGTTTATTTTTTTGATCTTTCATAGGGTGTGAGGAATAGTCAATGCTAGTCGATAGCAGTAGAAAGAAGGTCGTTAAAATCCTGAATATTATTTATTCTTTTGAGATTTATTATTTTACTCCGTATTCAGTATTTATACTTCCACAAAGGTGAAAAGAGCTCAAGGACATCAGAAGTTAATCCAGTCCAAAATCAATACAGTATGGATACGTATTTCCTCAGAATCAAACAAAAAAACTTTGAATTAAAGGCAAATTATATAGAGATAGAGATAGAGATAGAGATAGATAGAGATAGAGATAGAGACAGATAGAGATATATAAGGTTTTTAAAGCATCATCAAATCACTTAAAAGGATAGCTAATATCTGAGGAAGATAACTAAGATTATTTGTAATACTGAGGGAGCTCACACTTTACAAGAAAAATGTACAGTTCTAAAGTGATCATCCCAAACTGCCAAGCAGCAGAGTATAATTGACTAATCTTTATTATTTATTCTGTCATCTTCTTCCCTTTGGTAAGTGTTTTGTTTCAAAAGAAAGAGAAATGCTATGGAAACTGCTTTTCCCTTCTCCAAAGAGTATCTGTAAGTCACATATGTTATAATACATTTGCATTCTTAAACAAATAGAACCCAGGCAAACAAATTAAAAATGATTATTTATGCCCTCAGAAGCTGGGTTAGCCCGAAGTGCCAGCAAAAGGTCAACCATTGCCTCCAACTCTGCTGCGGATACCCTGACCGGGAAGCGCCATTGATAATGACCCCTGGGCTGTAGGGCTTGAAGACTTAATCATCTGACATGCAAGCAGCCCGGGGCGTTCGGAGCTGGCATTTTCCTTCGTGAGATGTACACAAACAATATGCATTTTAAACAATTCAAAGCCCCGGCGCCTAAAATAGACCTGGCACCGGGCCCCTCCGCAGGAGCGGCTTCTCACCATCTCAGCTCGCACGCAGAGGCACATGCCGGGGAACGTGGGGCTGGCTGCGGCAGCTGGAACAAGACGCGGCGCACCTACCGTTGGCATCTTCCCCACATTTCAAGGCACGCCTGTCATCTGTATCGTCGGAAACTTAATTGCAGGGCGCTGTAACTCCAGCCTCTTTGGAGAGGAGTTTTTACGCGTTGTGCCGAGAAGGAAGACTCTCTGCTCAGAAAATTTCACCCTTGTCTTCGGCGCGACACCAGAACTGAAGGCATTTGCACGCAATGGCGTGGTTGCTGTGTCCCCGTAAGTGGTATCGCTAGGTCTTCGTGAACAGAAGCGCGGAACATCGGGAGGGTCATTTCGACTACCCCTGAGATTCACCCAAGGCCTCCGGAGAGAGCTTTCTCCTGATAAAACCGAGGCAAAGAAAAAAGCCGTGCATCTAGAATCTGCATTTTCTGATGCCGGACAGGAACATTTAGGAACGTTAGAAATGAATATCCGCGGGGGAAAGAATCCTCAGAGCTGATCAAAACGACTCTCAGCATGTCAGTTGGAAACCTGTGTTTTAAAGAAGAAGAACCATTTCTCTTTCATATACAAGAAAAAACGAAAGCCATCAGGGGCTTCTTCTGTTTAAAATGCCAGTTTCGTCTCGCGACCAGAACTACCAAAACTCCTACCTACCACTTTCTAGACGGTCAGTGGGAAACCTCCCTCCTTTAGCTCACTCATGTCGTCAGCTGAGTTGCACGTGGTCTGTGATGTCATTCTTCCATCCATGAAATGAGGGCTTACATTCTGCACGCCATGCAGACACCCCAGAACTGGCCAACGAGCCCAGATGAAAGGCCATGAGTCAACTTCAGCTATAGGGCCATTTGGCAGGAAATCACTATTGGTAGTCGTTGGTCCCACCATTTATTCATTTAAGAAACATTTTCAGAGCTCGGGGCTATATTTGGTGGGAAGATGGCTCTAGGGAAAAAGAGCCAGCCAGATGTGTATGCAGATGGCCAAGGCAGGCAGTGCTGCACGTGCTATGGAAAGATTCACCCTGGGGTTATCCATCACAGGTATTTGATGCTTTTTTTGCTATCGAATATTTTACAGAATTTATTTCATCCACTGAAGGGTTTAATCTTAATAAAAAGAGAGGGAGACAAAAATAAAACAAAACACACAAAAAAACTTCACACCATGAAATGTGATGTCTCTCTCCTATTTTTTCCATTGCTCAACACCAAGAAAATGAAACCTTTCTCTTACCATGTGCTGTGTTTTAATAAACTGTACATTAGTTTCATTCAACTGCTCCAGCCCCTGGCTATCCACTTTTCTGTATATTAGTTTTAAATACACATTGCTTGCAATAACACTGTAGCAGGAGCTGTGCCTCAAGTGAAGAAATGGTTAGGATTGCTTTACATTTGCAGTCCCATTGAAAACATTTATTCAATCAAAGGGAAAAATAAATGTGGTCCCTCAGCTCTGTCAAGTATAAACTGTTATTGATCCCCTAAATGAAATTTGTTCATGCTGATCGATCAAACACATTATCTTTTTTTCCAGTCTATTACCAGCAATTGGAAACTCTCAAGCGTCAATAGTTGTTTGACCACATACAGCTGTAAATTTAGACGATTGCTTTCAAACCTGAATTATTTCTCCCCATCCATCTCTCCCAAAAAGTGATGTCGACATCGAGCTGATTTCTCTCTGAGCTGACGGTTAAAAAAATAATTGAATAACATGTTGACAATAATTGGTGTCTCTCCCGCTAAGCTACAAGGCAGGGAAGAGTGGAAGCTATAAAACACGCTTTAGTGACAGCAGACTCAAAGCCCTTTTCCCTTTTCCTGGTCTCCTTACACTGGGGGCCATCTCACCTTCCTTATACATTGTTAACCACATTTGACACAGAATCATTCATTATTGAACTTTCCTCCTTACACGTTCTGTTAGCATTGGTTGGCTTCTGACTTATTACACTACTCAAGTCTCATGCACCTTACATGACAAACTAATCCACTAGGAGCGCAACCTCTCCACAGAACACCCAATGTTCCTAACATAGGTGGACTTTAGAGGAGTTTAAAGTTCCACTGGATCTCGAAAAGCCAGTCTGACTTGATAAAGGCAATGGATTCCATTTATTCACCCATTTATTCATTCAGCAAGCCTGCTAGCCATTCATTCGATCATTCATTCATTCATTCATTCAAGTTCATAGTTCTGCCTTCTATTTTTTAGACACCACTATAAAATGGCCTATTATATCATAACACTTATTGCACTGCAAATCAAACTGAATTTCCTGCACACTTAGTGAAGTACAGTACAATAAGTCAATTACATGGATGTTGAGCCTGGCCCCGATACTAACACCATGTATTAAGTTCTGTAGTCATAACAAAACAAATCTGACAAATCCCAGATCAGATCTATATTGTCCCACCAAGTTATGAATCATTACAGATAACCAGAGGACCCTAAGCATTTGTGTGAAATAAGCCAATGATTTCACCCCCACTTCAGCAAACAGTGAGACTGCCACTGTTTTTATACTATATCTCAATAATGATGTACTTACATCTCACAGAAAAAAACCATTGCTAATGAAAATTCTATCCGTGAATGGATACATGAGTTGGGTTGGTTCAAGTTCTGTGAAGCCTTTTCTCCCCTATTTCACAATTTTACTATTTATCAAAGCAAATCTGCTTGTACCTTAGACAGTAAAATCAGATTCTCGCCACTAGTTTCCAATCGTCAACTCTCTAGAATTCAAGTTACATCTTCAAAAAGAACTTAATTTAGAATAGATTATATATATATTTTTACAGTAACTTTCACCTCTTAATTGCCATCATTAGGGACCTACTTTCTACCGCTGTCAATACCATATATGTTTGTCTTCCGTCTTGCTGATAGGTAATAATTTTCCAAGTAAGCTTAGGGGAGCAGTGATTCTTTATTAAAACTAATAAAAGAGGAAATCACAGGTTTTTAAAAATTAGTCTGGAAATTATTACTGACAAGTCTGTCTTGAATTTCTAAGCAGAAAAGAAACAGTGGGGAGTTAACATGACTTGTCACCACAGCAAGCTACTGGCTTTTCTGCCCTACACTTCCGCTTGTGCCTTGTACAAGTAAGTTTTAGCAGGTGCCATTCTACTATTGTCTGAAGCTCCATTTTTCTTATGAGTGATAAAGGTAGGAGAAAACATAAAATGCATCGACTTATACAACCATATTTCAATGATGGTTACTAATTATCAATCTTACTACTCCTGACACAAATATGATAAGAAGTAAGTAATAGATACCAGGAAAGAAATCACTCTATAGGAAAAAGCATTATGGAATGATAAAGACCAGTGAAAGAATATTTGTATTTCATTAGAAGCTCACAGTGAGACTAGAAATAACTACAAGTATTAGAGAACCATATTCTTCCTTCATCAACTCAATTCACCTTTGGATTTTTGTTCTGTCTTCCATTTGGGGAAGTCTCAACTGGTAGACAAAATGTAGTTGCTGGAGAGAGGTTTTTAAGAAAAAAAAAAAAAAGGCAATGTTTCTGACCTGTTCACCACCTGTCAGAATTCCAAAGTCATTGTTCCCTCTACTTTCTAGGGAATTCACACAAAAATGAACTTCATTTTAGCTCTATTAAATCAATTATCAATCAAGAAATATTTTCGGAATGAATTCCCACAACATAATGAGTGATATGAAGCTTTATGATTTCTGCTAACTAGGATAGAAGCATTTGATATGACATATACTTTACCTTCAGAAATGGCACTATTCATAATACAATGGGAATAGGGCACTTTAAAATTAATATTGACAAATAGTACTGAGGGTTTCTATAATGTTAAAAAAATACACATTTCAGAAAGTCAAACATAATTCTCATTTTCTCCTTATAGGAGAATCCATGCAATTGAAAGTCCAAATTAGTTGGAAGTGATTTTCATGCTGTATTACTGGATGTGGGGAAAAAAATTTCTTGATTCCTCAATCTATTCAATCTTCTCCCTATGTACTTAGTATAACCATTTAACTCTGGTGTATGGTTATATAGATGGGAATCCTGAAAACAATGACCAAAAACAAGACAAATATTCACAACGGCAACACTGAGAGCATATGTATAGTTCATTCTAATATAAGGAAATTCATATTCTTAGGATGTTCATAGTCACAAAAACCTTAGTTTGAGCAATGAACTATTTTAACTTGAACCATAACTATACGGAGCTCAACTAGTAATAATTTGCCATCTAACCAAATATAGAAAGCTGCAGTTCAGCTCTGATTTGTTGTCTCTAAATGGTTTTTGAGAGATAAAAAGGAATGTGAGTGTATGTTATGTGAATATCTAAGTCAAACTGCCTTTGCATGGTAGCGTAGGGTGTAGGATTGGTCTTCCATTTATGCAGAAGTGTCGGTCTTGTTGAAGTAATAGCAATGTTTCCTTTAAAGTTAGGGGAAAAGGCTGTACAGACAAATATTAGAATTAAAATTACTTTCAATCATTGTGTATCTAAACCAACATCAGATTATCCACTTTGGATCCATCATATTTTTTAATGTCTTTTAATTTTATTATTATTTTGAGAGAGAAAGAGTGCGGGAGAGGGGCATAAGGAGAAAGAGAGAGAGAGAGAGAGAGAAAGACTCCTCAGCAGGCTCCACCCTCAGTGCACAGCCAGACCTGGGGCTCAATCCCACAGCCCTAGGATCCTGACCTGAGTCAAAATCAAGCACCAGATGCTTAACCGACTGAGCCACCCAGGTGCCTTGGATTTGCCATGTTTCTTAATTGCTCAACAATAATCATAAATAATTCTTATTGAGGCACTATTTTAAGTGTTTGAAATGTATTCATTATTGCCATCTTCACAATAATCCTATACGGCATAATAACTTGTGTTGAGTCATAGGGTTCCTTAGTGGTAAAGCCAAGAATCGAGTTCAGAAAGGCTTGTTTTCAGAAGCCACTTCCTCTACCTTATTTTGCTTGTCATATAAAACAACATTAAGAAGTGCTAGCTGTCAGATCTCTTTGCTTTTCAAAAGATGAGCTAGAAAACTATCTTTAACAAGTAAAAGGAAAACTGAACTTCTGATTTTGTTACTTTGAGAAGACTAATTACCTCCTTAAACAATTGTACTTATCCTTCTAAGAACATGGCAAATTTATCCTTCTCTCACATTTGGATCATCTAAATTTACTCTGACAGTCAACTCAATGATACAAATTTGGTGATCCTTAGGGCCAAATGGGCCATCCAGGGATCCTGATATCTACTTCTTGGTCAGAGAATGCCTTCTAACACTGTCCAACAGGCTGAGCAATAGCTCTAAGACTCTGAGTAGCTTGAGAACATGGATAATATCATGCTCATTTATGCCTCTGCAGGGATGAGTCCAGTGTTTGGGTCAATGTTTTGATGCCATGTGGTAGATACTGCAGTGTTTTGGAGGTTAATCTTGAGGATTCGATGTAATAATAATTATATTAAGCTAGGGGCCTTCAAATACCCAAATTCTGTAAGATTCTTCACAAAGAACAACAATAGCCAAATCAGAACAAAATATTACTATACTTAGGCCCTGGCAAGTCCTTAATAATTCTTCACGTGGGAGCTATTGATTATTACTAAAATGTAAAATATGACTTTGACTTAGAGGCCAAACAAACGAACAGGCAAAAATCTTCTGCTTCCTCTTCCTATATACACACATAATTGGGGCTCCTTCCCACTTGATCTCTCCTCTCTAGAATTTTCCCCTCACTTCCCAACAACTGTGGTTGCCCCTAATTCTATCCTGTGGCTCTTTTGGCAGGAACACTGGTTTTGTTGTTTTTGTTTCTTTGTTTGTTTGTTTTTTTATTGGAGTTTTGGCTGTTCCAAATAGCGCCAACTTTAGCCTGCTCCTCAGCTCGAAGTGTGTAAAAAAGAAAAATTTACCCCATGCTACCCTCAGTCTAACTGTCTACCCTGCTTCAGAATCTGCCTGTTTTTGTTCATTTTCAAATCTCTATAGGTCACTGTGTGTGTGTGTGTGTGTGTGTGTGTGTGTGTGTATTTCAGAGTTTATAACTGCCACCTATAGGTACATTAGGTTCAGTAGGAGCGTATTCAACCATACCAGGATTGGAAGTCCTAAATTAAATGAAAATAAGTAAATAATAAATAAATAGCAAATAACACCTCCTAGATATTCTCTACATACACAAACGATAACCAACCCCACCAGGAAATGCATAGTTGTTGAATCAAAGCCATAAGCAGCAATTCCTAATGGGGCTCAAATGAAAAGAAACTAATTTTAGTGGTTTGATGAACAAGCTCTATCTAATCTCTTAATTCTCTAAAGTAGACCAGTCACCTGGAAATTTCCTGACAAGATGTGCATTGCTATTTACCATTATCTACCCATATCTATCATAATGCCAGCTACATAATTGCTATTTAATAAATATCTGTTGTATAAGTGAGGAAAATGACTACTAATAAATATTATAAAAGAATTGAACAAGGTAATAAAGAAAATCAGAGGCATAACTCATTATTATATCTCAACTGAGTGTACATAAATAAATCATACATACAATAAAGTTCATACTTCATTCTGGATCTCAAGAAAAGAAAAAGAAAATTTACCAACCCAGTCAAGGAAAGTTGAAAACTTCTGCAGACGGCTACAGAATGTCTGGTAAAAATAAGGTGAAGAGAGGAGTAGGATTTCTTAAAGAAGTTGAATTAAAAAGAAAGAGACCTATCCCCTCCTGAGAAAAGGAAAAAAGAAATTAATTGGCTGATAACTTGGCGATATCTAACTTGGTATAAAATAAAGAAAAGGGCAGCAGAAACCTGCAGAGCTCTCTTCTTGACCCTAGGCATTTTTAATTTCCTAGAGAGTGCTTCCCACTCCCACACTGTTGTTTTGGATAATAAAAGGCCTTATGTGGTGAATGTGAGTCATACGCATTTAGAGGAAGTAAAGTTTCAGGCAGTAATCAAGGCTTCAGTGGGCCCAGCAAGCTTCTCAGGCCACATGTGCAAGGATTTGGAGAAAAGTTATCTGAGTCCAGTCCAGAATAAAAGCACTAGCTTCTGTGGCTTTTTAAGTCATGTCAAAGCAACAAAGTAGCTGAAGTCTCCATCTGTGTCTTGGGTTATAAACCTAAAGTCAGTCACCAGAATGGGAGAGGAATGTTTCTGCAGTAGCAATTAGGACCCAGTGGCCGATGAGCCCTGACTGGTTTGCAGGGTTGAAAGAAAGTTGCAATCCCCACAAGCAAATTTTGAAACCCTTGGCACAATGACTAAAACAGAAAACTTAGCTGAAACACCCCAAAGAGAAACCATGGTCCTCCCACACCAGGTCAAGAAACAAATCCCAAACATGATAGAGTGAAGATGTTAGCATGCACAGATGAAAACAGAGACAGAGATACTGTCTATCTTCCCTGAAAGATAATTGGATGATTACTGCAGTGAGTCTTTGGGCAGCTCATTTCCTCTTGCCACAGACAAGATTTTTCTCTGAAAATGAGGACACCCAAGAAGGTGACCTATTAAATCACTTCAAGCTATGAAAAATTCATATGCTAAAAAATGATGGGGAAGCAAAAGACACAAGTGGAATATTGTATTTCCACTCCTCTGTAGGATGGGGCAACATATATTAAACACTGATTTTCAAGACATTTGATATCAGACAATGAGGAAGGCAATATTCATAAGATGGAAAGGAATAAAGTAAGCCCTGCCATTTTTCCAGCTCATAGCTTGGAGAGAGTTTGAGAGGTAATTCGAGAGCTCTAGAGATCTTCAGAGGATTAAAGCATTTGGCAAAGTATTGTCATACACGTGAGGAAAATTACCCAATAGTAAGGAAGGAATAACTAGAAGAAAGAGTACTCACACCAGGCCAGAAAAATTGCCTGTTCAAACCAGCCTCATATTAGAAAGTCTCATAATCCATGGGGCATTTAGTACTCAGACGAATCTCATTTCAATAGTGGGGTAAAATTAACCATAGGTTAATACTGCTTTAGCCATGCCAAACATATCTTAAAAAGCAAGCTCTAAAAACATCAATTTCTAAGCAATTAACTGGGTCCCTGAACAAAGTTCAAGAATATTTATAGCAACATAAACATACCTAGCACAAGAAAAGGTAAAATTCACAATCTCAGGCATCCAATGAAATGTTATCAAGCGTGCAGAGAAGCAGGAAATATGACCTATAATGAGAAAAATCTACCAGAATAGACCCATAATTGACACATGTGTTAGAACTGGTAGAAAAAGACAGGAAAATAGCTATTATTGCCATGTCTCCTACATTTAGAAAATGTAGAGAAAATTTTGAATGTGTATTTAACTTATTTAAAGTTCTATGAAAAGAATACAAGTTAAATTTTAGAGATGAAAGGCAGATTAGACATTTTGAAAGAGAAGACTTGTGAATTTGAAGATATATCAATAAAAACTATCCAAAATAAAATGCACAGAAAAAAAAAAAAAAACAACATAAAAAGGTAAATAGAGTGTCAGTCGGCAGTAAGCTGCCTGTCAACTTCAAGAGGTCAAATATGTCATTGGAGACTCCACAAAAAAGAGGGGGTGTGGGCATGACCGAAAAACAAAGAGCAATCGCTGAATTTTTTCTAAATTTAATAAAAACTGTAAACCTTAGGGGGCGCCTGGGTGGTTTGGTCAGTTACGTGTCCAACTTCAGCTAAGGTCATGATCTCATGGTTCACATATTTGAGCCCTACGTCAGAGCCCGGAGCCTGCTTCAGATTCTGTATCTCTCTGCCCCTCCTCTGCTCATTCTCTCTCTCTCTCTCCCTCCCTCCCCCCCTCAAAAAAATAAATAAATAAATAAAGAAAGAAAACAAAATAAAACAAAATAAAACATTAAAAAAATAAAAAAAACCCATAAAACATAGATTCAAAAAGTTCAACAAACCTATGCTTCAGAAACATGAAGAAAATTACACAAAGCACATTGTAAGCATAGTGCTAATGACCAGGGATGAAGAGAAAAACATAAAAGCAGTCAGAGAGAAAAGAAATGTTGCATACAAAAGAACAAGACGGTTCTTGTTAGAAACTTTACAAGTGGGAAAACAGAGGAACAATACGGATATAGTACTCAAATTCTATATTCAATGAAACATCTTGCAAAACGACAGGCAAAGGCTCTCCCAGACATATAAAAGTTGCAATAATTTATCACCAGCAAATCTGCTGTGTGGAGAATGCTAAAGGAAACCCGTCAGTTAGAAGGGAAAAAAAATGTCAGTTGAAAATACGGATCTACATGAAAAAATAAAGTTTACAAAAAATGGTAATTCCATGGAAAAATAAGAATTTTTTTTTATTATTTAAATATTTAAAAAAGATAATTCAATATTTATATAAAAATAATGTAATATGAAATTTGTAACATATTTAGAAGTAAGATATATAGCAATAAAATTACAAATATCAAGAGTGAAGAAATGAAAGTATTAAGTTTTAGGTTTCTTATCATATACATACTGTTTAACATCTCACAAAGACTGTGATAAGTTAAGGCTGTGTACTATAAAACCCTGAAGCAATCACTAAAAAGACAAAACAAGGGTTGTCACTAAAGAGATAAAATAGAATTATAAAGAGTACTTAATTAGGGGCAACTGAGTGGCTCAGTTGAGCATAGGACTTTAGCTCCCATCATGATCTTACAGTTTGTGAGTTCGAGCCCCACATCGGGCTTGAAGCTGTCAGCCTGTCAGCACAGAGCCTACTTCGGATCCTCTGTCCCCCTCTCTCTCCATCCTCACCTGTGCTCTCTCAAATATTAAAAAAAATAATAATAATTACTCAATTGACCTAAAAAATGTTTTAAAGAAAGGAAAATGAGAGCAAAGAATAAACATGACAAATAGAAAGGAGTACCAAGATGGTAAATCCAAACCTAACCCTATAAGTAAACACATTGTAACAAACGATCTAAACACGCGGTTAAAAGACAAAGCTTGTCAGATTCAACCAGAAAGCAAGATTCAACTCTATGTCACCTTCAAGAAATTCACTGAAATATAAAGATAAAAACCTGTTAAAATTTAAAGATTAGGTAAAGATAGAGCGACAATTGTCAAATAAAACTGGAATGGCTATATAACATCAGATAAAGTGAATTTCATAGGAAAGAATATTACCAGGGATTTTTTTTAAAGTCATTTCCTAATAATAAATGTATGAATTCATCAAGAGAGCATAACAACACTTTAGTGCATAACAATAGAGCTTCAAAATACACGAAGTAAAATAGAAGTATAAGATACAGACATAACCACAATTGTGGTCAAATATTGCAATATCCCTCTGTCAATAATTTATACAACAATTAAACAGAAAGTGAGTAAAAAGATAGAAGACGTAAAAAATGCTGATCAGTAAATTTGCCTTAATTGATATTTTTAGAACTCTCCAAGCAACACTGCAAGATTGTTGATTTTTTTTTCAAGTGCACATAGAATATTAACCAAGATTGACCATATTCTAGACTATAACAAAGCTATCAATACATTTGAAAATATTCAGGTACCACGAAGTATGTTTCCTGACCACAACAAAACCAAACTCAAAATTAACAACAGAAATATTTTTGGAAAATCCCAAGGAATTTAGAATATAAACAATACACTTCTAAAATTGCATGGGTTAAAGGAAAATTTTAAAGAGAATTTAGAAAGCATTTTGAACTGAATGAACATAAAAACATAGCATAGCAAAATTTTCAGTATTCCACTGAGCAGTATTTAGAGGAAATTTTATAGAACTAATGGTCTATTATAGAAAAAACATAAAGTGTCAAATCAGTGGCCTCAGGATCAACGTTAAGGTATTCGAACAAGAAGACTGCATTAAAGCCAAAGTAAGCAGTAATAATAAATATCATAGCAGAAAAAAAAAAACTAGAAAACTGAAAACAATAAATCAAACCAATGAAACAAAAATGATTCTTTTGAGATCAACATAATTGATCAAATTCTTGGAAAGACACAAATGACCTAAGGTAACTCAAGAAAACATCCAGATGGTGACATAGGTCATTCCTGACTTTAATTCCTCTCACAAGAAGACTAATTAACAACTCTCTATACACAGGACACCAACTGTGGAAATCACAGAACCCACAGATGGTGCTGAAGCACCCGCCCCAAAAAACAAGAGCTGAGAAGGACCGCATTATAAAAAGGTAAGAGGAGCAGTTTCCCTGTGACCGCATTATCCCTCCCCCAGGCTGGCAAAGCACCACACAGAGAGGGCCCTCCTGGGGTTATAGTTCTTCCAGTGGGAAACGAAACCCCAGAGTGGACATTCAGCTCTGCCAGCATTATGGCTTCCTTCCTGGGAGACTCACTCCTGTCTCACCTCTCGGGATCACTGGAGAAATCTATAGAGCTTGACCGCTAGGGATCAGATAGAAATGGAGAAGGGGGGATGGGGTTTACAACAACCAGCACTCAGATGTTGGTGGATCACATTCCTGCTTGCAGTGGCACCTGACCAGACATCCCGGTCATCAGTCTACCTATCTATAGAGCTGGGCCAGTGGCCCTGTCAGGCCAGGGAGCTGGGTTGGCAGTTCTACCTGATTGGATCCCCAGCCATCGGGTCATACTGGATGAGGAGCTCACTGTATAGCCCCGTCCCAGAAGGAGAGCAAATTCCCAGTCCTGCTTATCTGCTCAGCATGGTCACCAGTCCTGCCCCTTTCAGGTCATAATCTCATGGTTTGTGGGTTTAAGCCCTGCCTCAGGCTCTGCTTTGACAGTGTGGAGCCTGCCTAGGTTTCTATCTCTCTTCTCTCTACCCGTCTCCTGCTTGCATGCTTGCTCTCTCTCTCTCTCTCAGATAAACATAAAAAAAAACATTTAAAAAAAGGGCTAAAAAATAAAATCCTGACAATCCTAAGTGCTGATGAGCAACCAGATCTCACATACAATGTTAAATGCAAAATGGGACAGTCATTCTGGAAAAAGCGTTTGGTAGTTTCTTTATGTATATTTTAAACATGAGTTTACTATAAAACCAATGAGTCCTGTTTGTAGGTATTTTTCCTAGAAACATGAAAACTTACGTTCCCACAAAATTCTGTACATAAAAGGATTCATAATGACCCCAAACTAGAAACAATTCAAATGTCCTTGAACAGGTAATAAACTGTGGTGTATTGATGCAACGTAATACTATCCTGCAACGAAAAGAAACAAACTACTGACTTAACAGCTGGATAATTTTTTTTAATTTGTATGTGTGTGTGTGTGTGTGTGTGTGTGTGTGTGAGAGAGAGAGAGAGGGAGAGAGAGATAGACAGAGACAGAGACAGACAGAGACAGAGAGAGAGGGAGGGACACAGAGAGAAGGAGACCCAGAATCTGAAGCAGGCTCCAGGCTCTGAGCTGTCAGCACAGAGCCCAATGTGGACCACAGGATCATGACCTTACCCAAAGTTGGAAACTCAACTGACTGAGCCACCCGGGTCCCCCTAACAACTGGATACATCCTAAAGGCATTATGCTGAGTGGGAGAAGCCAGCCTCAAAATGCGGCACTGCATAGTACAATTTCTATGACAATTCTGAGAAAACCAAAGGGTAAAATAAAGAACAGAACCAAGGTTGGGATAAGGCAGGGTATTGACTGCAAAGGGGAAGCTGGGGGGTAGTTTTCGCAGTGATGGAAACATTTTGTATCCTAATTGCGGTAGTGGTTACATGAAATCATCCATGTGACAGCATTCATAGAACTTTGCACCAAGAAGTCAATTTTCTTGCATATTAACTTAAAAAAATAGAATAACAGATTTGAAAACAGAAAATAAACTTTGGTATGAAGAAAACAATTCAATAAAAATGGGCAAAAGATATGAACAGATATACGGTTGGCAAACAGGCCCATGGAAAAAAATAGTCAATATCATTAGTCTTTAGGGAGTTGTAAATTAAAATCACAAGGCTATAGCACCTCATGCCATTAGGCTAAAGTTAAAACATCTGACCACAGATACCAAGTGCGGGTGATGTGAAGGAGCTGTAATGCTCAGTGCTGCTAAGAGGATCTGAAATGGTAATACCAGTATGAAAAATAGTAGTTTCTCTGAAAGTTAAAAATATACTTGCCATGTGCTTCAGACATCCCATTCTTAGACATTTACTCAAGAATAATATGAAAGCATACATCTGCACAAAGACTCATACACAAACGTTATACCATGTGTATTTCTGGTGGCCAAAGTTTGGAAACAACTCAAAAATCCACCAACAGTTGAATCGAAAAACAAATTGTGATATATCCATACAATGGAATACTACTCAACAAAAGGAAAGAAAAAAATACATACAAGACGGATGAATTTCAAAATAATTATGCTGAGTGGAAAAAAAAACTTCCAAAAACAGAGTGTATTCTGTATGATTCCATTTCTATAAAATTCTAAGAAGTGTAAACCAATCTATCAAGACGGAAAGCAGAGTAACAAGTTGCCAAGAGATGGGGTGGGGTGCTGTGGAAGGGCGGGGTGGAAAGCTGTGAGGGACAGGAGAAAGAGAATAAAAAGGGGGCACAAGGAAACTTTTGGCATGATGGAAATGTTTATTTCTTGATTTTAATGATTGGCCACATGGGTGTATACATACGTCAGAACTTAAGTCGTATACTTTCAAAATGTGCAGTTTAATGTCTATCAATTTTACCTCAGTAAAACTATGAAGAAATAACAAGCAAATGAAAATAAATTTTAAAATGTCAAGAATGAGAAAAAAAAAAAACAGAAACAATGTCAAGGAAGACACCAATGATCATTTTTACCTGTTCAAAAAAAATCACGGTGAATACTCGTCCCTCACAAACACAAGTGTAATTCCATTATGGCTTCCCACTCGTCATATTCCCCTTCTTCCATCTTCCTATGAGGCAAAGATAGCCCGTTCGGAGAGGAAGAGAAAGGGTAGCAAGTTTGGTCAGGGTTTGCCTTCCTCCTCCTAATCTCCCTGGATGTATGGTGCCCCAGGCTGCAGGAAAAGACACAGCTCACTGCTTCTCTCCAAATCTCCTTGACAGAAGTGAATTCAGTTAGTTTGGGAGCATGTCTAGCACAGATAATTCATCAGGACCATTGTCAAGATTGTCAGCAATATGGAAAAGCTGTTTCCCAACCTCCAGAAAAGCACAGCTCCATCCAAGTGAGAGTCGAAAACCATCTCAGTTTTTGTACAAAGATCCCATAGACCTGACAGATTCAGTGTCATCCGCGTACCCCACATGCAATCCCACTTCTTTGCTCATGTCTTGTTAAGTGATTTTTGAAAGCTGTAATTATATAAACAGAGAGCCTCCCACACTCTGACAAGAGGAAAAATACATATTAACTCCAGACAAAATGTGGGCGGTGGTATCTTTTTTTTTTTTCCCTTAGCAAGCGTTATACTGTCAGAAACTACGGAACACTACTGCAAACAGCAGTAAGTCACTAAAAGTCTCTCATACGAGAAACTGCCGTGCAGTTACCTAGGATATTATTTTACTTTTTCATGTCTCCTGGGTGATTTCACCAATGTGAGAGGTGAGACCGCAAAGCTCTTAAATCCAATTCTTCCTTCCCTGTAAGATGTTGTCAACCCATCCCCTTTCCCAAATACTTCTGTTTGTAAGACGTGGCTGATTAGCCAAATGCTTGCTATGTTCTGTTGTGAGATGTATTGATATGAGTTCCTTCTGACACTGTGCTTTCTCATCAGTTGAATTACATGGTGTGGCGGGGTGGGAAATAGAAAAGAAAGATAGGACATAGACGTCTCCTCTGGTGTAGAAACTAGGACCGTCTAATGCAACATCTCACGTTAATACCAATGTGAAAAACAAGACCACAAACCCAAATCAGGTGTAGTAGAATTATCATTGTTAAGACAGTGTTAATTGTTAAACAATTTAGTTTGTGTCCTTGGACGAATTTGACCTTTTAAAGAGTTCATTCATTTAGCCTTCTTAGATAACATTAGTATTTGTTGAACGTTTGTCACGTAAAAACTGGCGTAAAGAAACTAAGGTCGCCCTGGAAAAATTAGGACAAATTAGTAGAACAGGTATTAAAAATAGTTAGTCTGGCTTCAGAATCCCACTTTCAACCCTTCTGCTATTCTATGTCTCAAAATTGTGATGAATACTTATTAAAAGCTTCTTATGGGCTCAGCATTATTCTAAGCCCTTTATACTTACTATCTCAGTTCAGGCTCACAATAGCCCTATGATGTATGCATTCTGAGTTTCCCAGTTTTTCAGATGATGACACTGAGGCATGGAGAGATTAAATAACTTGTCCAAGATTCATGGCAACCGGCAGAGTAGGGACTTGAACAATGAACCGGACCCCAGGGCTTGTGCTCCTCAGCAAACATCGAGGAACATGGATTAGGTTTATGATCTGGACAAATCACCACGTCCAGTACTGGAGTTTTATACATAAAGCCCCTGTCAGAAAGCAGCTCAGCGTCTAGTTACAGGGTTAGGGAAGTAAGCCAGGCTCTTTATCTGCTGCTTCTCTTTCCTTCTCCCCCTTTCTTTCTTGCATCTTCCTGCTTTCTTCTGTCAGGATTTCATTCTACGGACAGAAAAGTAATGACATGCATAATGACTAATCCATCTCGCACCCCAAAATGGTAGAACTGGTAGGTGAAGGAAGTGGGAGGGTATAAAATTTTCATGTTCATCTTTAGAGAGCTCGGGGTTAAAAATGTTAAAGCATACCAGAGATTGGCAGCTGCAAATTCACCCAACCTTTTTGTCAAATCTGCGTCCACGTGTTCAAGATTTTCATGGATGACAAGAAACCCCATCCTATAGGAAATAGCTTAGCTGGAAGGAAGGTGCAAGTAATTTCAAGCCACAGAAATGTTGTCAGTGAGACCTGAAGGCACATAAACAAAGAAACAGGCCGATTCTGCCATAGTAGATCATTCCTGAGAGGAAGAGGTAGAAAATCTGGACAGCAGGACGATAGGGCAGCAAGAAATAAAACTTTATGTTACTGAAGTTTTGGAGATGTTTTGTACAACAACTCACAGCATCCATCCCACTTAAAAGAGAAAGCTTACCAGACACAGGCTTCTGCATTAACAACAAATACGAAATGTATAGCAGTGGCTTAGACGTCAGGTAACCAGAGTCAAGAAAATAGATACAGCAGGTTGGGCAGCTGGAAATTCTCATTACACTATGGGAAATATTTAACAAAACTGTGACAATTTGGAAGACAGAATATGTGTCTCCTGAGACTAGCTTTTAAGGAAGTTGTTGGGAAATGTCAGAATGTTATGTGCTACTCTGTTGCTTTTAGCAAGATGTTATAAGAAAGAGATGACTTCAGGCAAGAATAGCTTATTTTGAGGTAAAAGTTTAAAAAATAGAGAGTCAAGAGCTTTACTTAGTTGCAAATGATGTTTATTTCTGGACCCCAAAATAGTAAGTTAGGTGAGTTTGAACAAAGTTTTGAGCATCAAAAGCCCAACAAGACTTGTTAATTGAAAAAAGCATCTCAATCTTTCAGCAAAGATTAACCATACAATCTCGCCACCCAAGTCATTAAGTTAAGGTAGAGAGGCATAGGAATGAGGAAGCAAAGAAAAAAAGCAATAAATAAAGAAGGAAACTTTGGGTGTCATGACCGGCACATGGAACTGAATGAAACAAAACAGGCCGAAAATGTAGTAACTGTATGTGAGACTTGCATTGCCCCCGCAGAAAAAAAGAACACAAACATCAACTGCCTGACACCCTCTTTACATGTGACCAAAGAGAATATGGACGAAGCACCCATAAACTGAGGGCGTAAGGGACCCAGAAGAACAATAAACAAGATGGAGTCTTCCAGAAGCTGTAATTAGAGACTATGAAGGGATTCTCCTACTGATAGGGCAAAGGTATTTCACCGACCAGCTGAACTTCATCGTTGAACTAATAAGGACAGGCAAAACGCCAAGAGTTTCTCATTGTTGCTTTTTCCACATGGGAGCTTATACTGCAGTTACCCTCTCTCCATCCTACCGTTGTACGCTAGATGGCGGATGTGGTGGTGGAAGGAGCAGAAATAACTTGTCTTCAGATCAGGAGCCAGCAGAACATGAATAGCCATATCTACATGAGAGAGAGAGAGAGAGAGAGAGAGAGAGAAAGAGAAAGAGAGAGAGAGAGGAAGTGAGAGACAGAACTGCATCTCCCCTACAGGTTCTAGATTTCTAGGTATGAAACTTTGGGTCACCTCCTTGGGGGATGTATTCAGTATATTCTAAGAGAACTGGCAAGGATTGGTCAGCTCTTCACCAGATGCATTTACTCTTCCTCCCGCGCACACGGCTAAATGAGAAACCCCATTCTTTCAGTTGACATGGTCATGTGGCTAGTTATCACCAATGAAATTTGGGTGAAATAACACTTGTCACTTTGGGGATAAGGGCAAAAGAAGTGAATGTGTTTCTTTCACCCTCTTTTTTTTTCCCATTAATAAACCAAATGCCGGTGACACTGGAGAAGGGCAGAGTTACAAAATTAAGGGGTTCTCTGTTCCATAAAGATCATGTGGAAGGCCAGCTACCAATTAGGAACATCCCACCTGGGAGGACGATTTATGTGCAAGAAAGAAACTTACATGAAGTCATTGATATTTTTTCAGATTTGTTTGTCACAGCAGGAAACATTATCCTAAGTAATACAATGCACAAAGCCTTTAGTATTCTAACTTGATCTACAGTGCTTTATCCCTTCTTTGAACTTTATATAGCACTTAATCTGTGATAGGAACTGTTCTAATTATTCTACAAGGTACTTTAAAGATATTATTATATATTATATACATATACACACATAGTCCATTAAGTCCCATATCAAATATAGGCTGTACTTCAGAACTTAATACTTAACTGTACCCCAGCGGACACAAAAAAATAACTTTTTATCCATCTACAAGTTAAAAAAAAATAAAAGTCAGTTTGACTAAACAAATCACAAATTGATCACTAGGGGACCTTAGTAAGATCTGCTTGAAGAGAACTCACTTTGAGCTCTATCATAACTTTATAGCTTTCATCTCTTTACTGGTCATTTAATTTTGAGACATAGTCCAGCAGCAGGAACTTGGGTCCAATTTAACTAGTAAGTTACACAATAAACTTCTTTAGACTCTATCTTACCTATGATATAAAAAGTATTCTTTAGATTAGCTGTAGAAACATCATTAGACAAACATGTATTGTGCATTGACCATTGCTTAGCTTTTGCTAGAAATATAAAGATGATTGAGACCCAAGTCCTGTTCTTGAGGACCAGAGAGTTTGGTGAACACACAGGCATGTTAAAAAGTACTACAACAGGAGCTCCTGGGCTGGCTCAGTTGGTTAAGCGTCTCACTTCGGCTCAGGTTATGATCTCACAGTTCATGAGTTCGAGACCCATATCGGGCTCTGTGCCGACGGCTCAGAGCCTGGAGCCTGCTTCGAATTCTGTGTCTCCCTCTCTCTCTGCCCCTTTCCCACTCACACTCTGTCTCTCTCTCAAAAATAAAAACTGAAAAAAAAATTGAAAAAAATCTACTACAACAAAACCTGATGAATGCTGTTGTAGCAGCATGTACAGACTGGGATATGAGCACCGGCCACTGGTGTCAGAGCCATAATTCTGCAAAGGATCATTCTGTAGGCACAAAAAAAAAAAAAAAAAAAAAAAAAAAAAAAGATTTTGAAGCAGAAGATAAAAACACACACACACGCACACATACGCACATACACACACATTATATGAAAGAAAATTCTCATGGCCCCTTCAGCCAATTATTCACAATTATTCACCATAGTAATGGTTCAATTTGATCACTAAAATGCTCTAATGATCACAAAGCTGTACATCAAGAGGTGAGTCTAAGTACTGTAGCATTTATTGTTATTCGGAAATCCTCATATCATTTCTACCATTCATTAATATTTTCATGGTTAGTACCAAATTGATTGCCACTATTACTAGTATGCCTTGCCTTCAAAGATCCTCCTTACCCAACTCTTTAAAAAAAAATCGTCTTCTACAGTTCTCCCAGGTGAAGCCTTAGATTCATATCTGATCTCTCTTTCTTTATCACCCCCACATTTAAATATAGCTTTGTCTCTCACTAAGGCTGTTTATAACATGCCTAGCCTTCTGAGATTGCCTCCGTGGTAACCTGTCTGCCTTTCCATCACCTGATTCATGTTGATACTCCCTACCAGACGAATATTTCAACAACTCTAGTTTAACTGTGTCACACTCTTTCCAATCTTTCCATGTCCCCACATTACTTAAGTCCTGACTTTGTTACTTACCAACCAGGTACTTAATCTTGTTGAGATTTGATTCCCCACTCTGTAAAATGGGGATAATAATCACATCTAACGCAAACGTTTATCATGAAGTTCAAGTGCTTTCAAACACGTAGTGTATTTAACATAGCTTCCAGCACAGAGTAAGCATTCATTAGATTTTATCTGTCGCTATTACTTTCAGTAACACAATGTGTGATGCAGTCTGAAATTTGACCCAAATTTAACTGTCTTCTTTATTGCACATAAAACACCTGTTTGTAACAAAAAGCAACTTCTCCCAAGTTTAAGAACATGTCTTGCAAATCCCTTCCTTTGAACCTACAATTTTAATCATGTTCTCCCCCAAATATCTCTTGCTTTCAATTTGTTCAAATTCTCTTCATTCTTTGTGGACCAATTTGAGTCTTACCCCACAAATATCTTGTCATAGCTGATGGTAGTTCTCTCCCCACCTTGAACAGATAAAATGATATTCCTTTGGAGATTATCATATCATGTCATATTGTGGGGTATGAAATAATGCAGATCTAGATCAGACAGGAAAAAAGACATTCTTATCCCCACTCAGTCATGGTTTGTTCAGCATACTGTCCCAAAGCTGGAAGTGAGCCATAAATGTTTGGGGATTGACTGTTCATAAGGTCAATAAGGATATTCCTATAAAGTTTAGATTTAGAAGCAAGAGGGCAAAAGACAAAATAATGAAAGACCCATATACAATTCTCCCTTGAGTCACATAAGGGGGAAAAACAGCATCTAGAAAGAAAGATGGCTATGATTACCATATCTCCAAATGATACCACATGGAAAAAAGCTAAATATTCTAAAATTAATATTTTCTTGTCTTATAACAATTGGCTTTGTTTTGTTTTGTTTTGTATTTTGTAACTGGAACTGATTTTCATTTCTGTGCACCAAATCACAATTGATACACGTGATTCTAGTCAACTAACCATGTCAAAAACCATACAGATTTTTATACAATTCACATAGACTTCATGCGGATGAGCCCTCACTCTACCATGCGGATGCTTTATACTACAGCCGCCTCTGTCTATTCTGGTGGGTTGGATAAACACCTGTGCATATATTTTGTTTTACTTTTCAGAGTGTAATAATGCATCCCCAGAGACCGGGAAAGCAGATTAGCCAGGGTGAGGATTAATGAACACAAGCTTTGGAGTGAGACACATCATTGCATTGCTCTTCCCAAGGTAGATGGCCATGGGCAGGTTACGTAACCTTCCTGAGCCCTTGTTTCCTCCCAGGAAAATGAGGATAATAATACTGCTTCATGAGGTTTTCAGAAGGATTAAATGAAATGAAGTCTAGCAAAGTTCTCGGCTCATAGTAGGAGTTCAGTGTTTACTTGCTCACATTTGCATTTCAGAATTATGATTGCATTAGGAAAAGAGGTTTTCCTTCTATGTCATGGATGCTGGGGAGTGATACCTCAGCCTGATTTGTAACCCCCATCCTGGAAAATCATGCTGGATATTTTCATTTAGTGCAGTGACTTTCAAACATTTCCTTTAACAGCAGCAGCAGCACCTTTTGGTTTCCAGTTAAAATCTTAAACAGACCCCAATTAAAGAAAAAAAAAAAGGCAGTCATTCTGGGAAGACTTTGAATTAGAAGATCTGGTCCTATCTAGCTTGGTATTGCCTGAATTTGAGAAAGTTACTTGACATTTTTGAATCCCTTTTCTCATCTGCAAATTTTGGATGATAAAAAATACTGCCCTGCTTAGTTTACAAGATTGTTGTGACACTCAAGTGAATGCATGTGTATGAACGCACTTGGAAATAGTAATGCAATACACAAATATACACTAGTTTTCTTATCACAACACAAGCTTCTGCATTTTGGCTCACCTATTTGATTTTTTCCCAACAGATTTACCTCCCTAATTACAGGCAGTTCCTTGCTAGCAAACAGGTGTATTCCAAAATTTAATTTGCTAATCAGTTGTTAGGAACTCAGCACACATTTTCCCTTAGAAATGATGTTATAAATGGAATAGCTTATTTCTAAAGAAATTTCAAATGAACACTGTAGCCCATGATGTAGCTGAAATATTATATACATTTGCTATAAAAACCATTGGAAATATTATTGCAATATAAGTAATTAAATAGTCAAATAATAAAAATAAATGAGTTTAATTTATCTTTAATGCCAGCATTTAATGCCCAGCAAGTTTAATTTAAAAATAGTAGACATTTAAGCTAGTGGAGATTCTAAAGAGAATTTCTGTGTCCCACAGGGGTTTGGAATTCGTATTACCTGCTTTTGTGATTGACAGATTTCAAAACTTAGATTTTTTCATTTCTTTTTTGTTACTTTTATGCCTAGCAATTACTACTGGGATAATTGATGGGGGGGGTGGTTATAACAAGAAACAAAAACAGATAAGAAGAAGCATGGAAAGGGAAGACAGGTAGGAAGAGAAATAAAGAGAGAAAAAAAACCCAGAAATTTAGGGTAACCAGGAAAATGAAAAGGAAGGCTGAATGATGTGAATTCATTTGGGAAGAAGACAAACAAACTAAAAAAAAGTAGGAAAGAAAGAATGGTGAACCCAGTTAAAGATTAAGGGGGGAAAACATTTTGGAGGATTTATAGAGTTGAATTCATTCATTCTACAAAAAGGTTTCCAGTCCTTGAGTCAAGCAGTTGGAGAAGGGAATATGGAGACTCCATAAGGTAGATGACAGAACAGGAACAGATGTGGAGTTGACCTTTGGTATGAATTAGACATTTATTACTAAGTGCTATTGACTCTGGAAGTCAATAACCTAAATAATATTAAAATCATTTGAGGCAAAGAGTTAGTATCTGAGAAATAATTAGGAGAAATTAGCCAAAGATGAAAATATTTAACTGGACAATCTACTTGGTGGATTGACATACAATCACTTGAGACATGTCTTTGATTTATAGCATAATAGGAAATTGTTTTCCACTCAAACATTAAATATTTATCATAACACCTGATGCTCATGAAGACCCCTACGGCAGTGAATAAAAAGCTAGTTGTTAAAGTAAGGGCAAACTATCTCTGACAAACCTCCCAGCATCTCCAAAGGTCACCGATGACTTACTCATTGCCTCATGCAATCAGCTAGTACTCCACAGCAATGTGTCCTGATACATACTTTCTGATGCTTTCCAAATTGGGGTTCTCATGACCTTTCTTTCCTGCGTCTTCATCTGTCTCTCCAGCTATCTTTCGCTTTCATCGTGGTAGGGCTCCTCTTCCTTGCCCTTCCTCCTCCCAGTGAAGGTTCCTGTTCTTCGGTGTTCTGATTTGGTTTCCTTTTCATTGCACAAGCGCTCTGCAAACAATCTCACCCACGCCCATGGTTTCGCCACCATTTGCAAGCTGTGTTCTACACACTAGTAACACCCACATTACTACCTGCAGCCCAGACTTTGCCCTGAGGTTCCAGAGTTCTGCATTCAACTGGAAGATAGCCAGAGGCCAAGATTCACGTTTTCCTCTCATTTGAAATGCCGTGGTTTTGATCATTTAAAAAGTTGAAGTGCACTAAATGAGAAACAGCAATTTTATCTTTTGTACCTTTGTGCTGATTCTCTCAGAAATTAAAATAATTTATCTTCAACTTAACCCTTTGTATGTATTCCCCCATCCTTAGTATTATAAGTTGATAAGATAAAGAATTCACAAACATTTAAGAATCTTCCTGACTAAGGCAGCTTTTTGATTGAATCTAAGGCAGCTTAAGATTAAAACTTAAAATCTTCGGGGCACCGGGATGGCTTGGTTGTTTAAGTGTCCAACTCTTGATTTAGACTCAGGTCATGGCCTCACAGTTCATGGAGCACATCAGGCTCCACACTGACAGCATAGAGCATGCTTGAGATTCTCTCTTTTAGTCTCCCTCTCTCTCTGCCCCAGGTGTTCACACACTCTCTCTCTTTCTCTAAATAAATAATAAACTTAAAAATAAAAGTTAAGGGGCACCTGGATGGCTCAGTCGGTTAAGTGTGCAACTTCAGCTCAGGTCATGATCTCACGGGTTCGTGAGATTGAGCCCCGGATCGGGCTCTGTGCTGACAGCTCAGAGCCTGGAGCCTGTTTCCGAATCTGTGTCTCCTTGGCTCTCCGCCCCTCCCCCACTTACGCTCTGTCTCTGTCTCTCTCTCTCTCTCAAAATAAATAAACATTAAAAAAAAATAATAAATAAATAAATAAATAAATAAATAAATAATTTTTTTTTTAAAGTTAGGGGTGCCTGGGTGGCTCAGTTGGTTGAGTGTCTGACTCAGGTCAGGTCATGATCTCATGGCTCATGGGTTAGAATCCCGCGTTGGACTATGCTGACAGCTCAGAACCTGCTTCAGACCCTCTGTTTCCCTCTCTCTCTGCCCCCCCCCCCCCCCCTTGCACTCTATCTCTCTCTCTCTCGAAAATAAATAAACATAAAAAAAAAAAAATTAAGTTCAAACCTAGAAAATTCCAGAACAAACTGTGGTGATATTTTCCTGTTACTGAAATTTACGTAGGGAATTTTAAGTGAGGGGATTAATTAAGACCCCGCCCCCCTGCCCCCACATTTTAAACACAACAGATGTGCCTAAACTGGCTGGGGTCTTCAAAGCTCTCACAGTTTCTATGCTCAAATAATGCTTTCTCCATGCTGACTTATCGTTTCTTTAGCTTTCTTTTCTTTCTTTTTTTCTCTTTCAGGCAATGCTGAACTTGGAGCAAAGGGATTTACACTTTGGAATAGTTTCACAAAATGTTCTTCCAATAATCATTTTTTTACTTACCAGGGAATAATGACAGTTATGCTTCCACAAAGGAAATTTGGGGCATGCGAAAAAAAAAGAAAGATCCTCAAACAAGCAAAACTAAGCAACAACAGCAAAAAAACCACCCCCACCAAGATGTATTGTAGTTACAATAAAGTAGTAATATTATTGGGGGGGCATTAATAAAAAGGAAATTACCAGTCGAGTCAAACTTCCAATTTTTTCATTTTCTGTGATACTG